>NW_022681461.1:63716710-64164210 GCF_009764315.1 Trachypithecus francoisi
CAGGCAGCAGGGAGAGCCTGAGAATGGATGGCATGTATAGCCCAAATTTAGAAGTTAGGTTTATCATCTAGGCTAAATTGCTGGTAGAAACAGAAATGCTTCCTTTTTACTCCTAATAAAGTCCTACCCAAACAGAAGAGGGGGAGATTTGAAAAATTGCTTATGGTAAGAATCACCATCTCACTTGCCTACAGGTTCCGCAGGAAGCATCAACTATCACAGAGGGCTGGGTAGACAAGGTCGGGGAGGGAGGGCAGGCTATGGCAAGCTGGAGAGCACATCCCATACCTAAAGGAGGGCTGCTGCTGGGCTGATATCACCAGAGCTTTTTATTTTTCAATCCTAAATATCTACATAAAATCTCAATACACATCTACAAATGTTGGCAATTTGAAAAATAATTTTAAACACTGTGGATTCAATGAAAGCATGACTGCCCATAGATACCATCGGTGGGTGACCTCTGGTATGAGAGGAAGGAGGTGCCTATTAAGAGGACTGCTATGCCTCTTGAAAAGAAAGCAGAATTGAGAATGGTTCTAACCAAGAAGATTCCTAAAATGCTCTCAGATTGGAACCAGGCGAGGTAAAAAATATAGCCACAAATCTGTCTCTACGTGATAGGCTTTATGATTTTTCACCCTTTTGCTCTCCATAATTAAGGGCATTTGCATGAAAACCCAGGTTTTGCCACATTAGAGACTATTAGGTCCTGCAGCCATCATTCCCAATCAGTGGCCAAGCTCGTTAGGGAGCCATGGTGGCCGTGACACTGAGAACCACTTCTTCAAGTGGGGACTGGGCAGCCAGTGCTCAGGGACTCAGACTGAGCTCCTCTCCTTCCTCCCTCCCTTCCCAACAAATGTCTGTAGTAATTAATAATGCAGGAAGAATTGGAGAAAGCATTGCACAACCATTAATAGGTTTTTCTTTTGCTTTTCTTTTTTTTTTTTTTTTTTTTTGAGACAGAGTCTTGCTCTGTTGCCCAGGCTGCAGTGGTGCAATCTCAGCTCACTACATCCTCCACTTCCCAGGTTCAAGTAATTCTCCTATCTCAGCCTCCTGAGTAGCTGGGACTACAGGCATGCACCACCATACCTGGCTAATTTTTGTATTTTTAGTAGAGATGGGGTTTCACCATATTGGTCAGGCTGGTCTTGAACTTCTGACCTCAGGTGATCCACCCGCCTCAGCCTCCCAAAGTGCTGGGATTACAGGCGTGAGCCACACACCTGGCCAGATTTTTCTTTTTCAATTGTACCAGAAAATCCTAACAGCAACCTAATCATAAAAGATGATATTCTCTGCCTTTAGATTTCTCTGAATATGTTCAGTCTTGCCGGCTAAATTTAACAGCATGCATTTTCTCTTGCTAACAACCCTTCTCTCTCTCTGTTCCACTTTGGTTTAAATTTTGCTTCATTATGAATTAATAATATTTATGCCATATGTTAAATCAAACCAAGTGTCCTTCTCAGGAGCACTTTGAAAAAGACATATTCGCTGGCGAGATATACACTCCTCTCAGCGCTCCCACGCAAATGGCAGAAGTTGAACTTGCTTTTCATCTGTTCTACCCACTCTCTCTCTCTAAGCTCCTTGAAGAGAACTAGAGGGAAGAAAATAATAAACACTCCAATTGAATTTATTTCCAGTGTCCATCTCTCATAATGTGCTGCATAGATCAGCAGTTTTCGGAGTGAATTATGCTAATGCCAGTCTGGCCATATTCTATTTTTCTTTTTCACTAAGAAATGAGAAATAATGAACTGTTCTTCTCTCGTCTAGACTTAACTCTCTCTAACCAGCTTTTCATGTCGCTTCCTCAGGAGGCACATAATAGTAGCACACATTACTATGAATTAAGTGCCTCTTTTCTTCTTTCTTTCTTAGCATTTTATTTTATAATAATTGCTGGGGTGTGAAGCCACCTTTTTCCCTGAGAAATAGACAGTATCTGATTGATTTTTCAGTTTGATGGCTATCTTACAGGAAGATGCATTTTTGTCATTCTTCTTCCATTGGATTACTGATTTGGGGGGCATCTATGTAATTCACAAATGAAAATTTTTACAAATGTGTCCCACATCAGACTTGGACATCAATTTGCATATGCTGCATTTTTCATGATGGCAGCCCAGAAATTAAGCAGTTTGCCAAAACCAGGTTTATTTCTAGGAAATGCAGCAGCTTCTCTGTACCGCGAGCATTTGCTTCATGTGAGGTTCTCCCACTGGGTGGCTTCTGATCCTGGGCTTCCTTCTAGGTTTTTCTTCCTTTACCCTTTCCCCTTCCATTCCCTTTTATCATAAGATGATATTAACATGCTTCATAATGGATAGCTGTGGGGGACTGTATTCTCTCAGAGGCAACATGGTGTGTTAGAATGTTCTAGAATAGGAGTGTAAGGGGCCTTGCTTCCCCCTCTGTCATTAACTCCTCAGTGACTTTGCTAATCTCCTCTGCTTCTGTGACCATCCCTTTCCAGCAATATTGCACGTCTTGGATATCAATGGCCTTTCAAAGCCATACCTTTTAAACTGGAGTTGTCTTCTTGCCCCCCTAGATGTTTAGGTAGTGTGGTTTTTAAAAAATAAATATTGATCATTTGTTAGCTTTCACATTATAGAATCCTCTCCAGAAAACAAAAACAAAAACAAACAAAAAAAAAAACTTCTTTTCTGCACAGAGAAGGATGAACACAAAAGAAATTCTATAAATAGGATTTTATGGAGTGGAAAAAGTTGGTTCCTAAATTTCCCATGAGATGTCAGTAGTTGTTAAGAGGAAATGAGAATGATCGTTTCAAATCTTTCTACATTTGGACTCCTAATGAACTTAAATGATTTGTGATTCTCTCCCATCATATGTGCCCAAATTCCTTTGATTCTGGGGGAAAAAAACACACACACACACACAGACTATTTCTTCAAACTGGTTCTACATCAGAGAGGAAGGATGCGAACTGCCATTTGCCACTTCCCCATGCATGCCAGGCACTGAGCTAGTCCTTAAAAGATCCTTGTATATGGCCGGGCGCAGTGGCTCAAGCCTGTAATCCCAGCACTTTGGGAGGCCGAGACGGGCGGATCACAAGGTCAGGAGATCGAGATCATCCTGGCTAATACGGTGAAACCCCGTCTCTACTAAAAAATACAAAAAACTAGCCGGGCGAGGTGGCGGGCGCCTGTAGTCCCAGCTACTCCGGAGGCTGAGGCAGGAGAATGGCGTAAACCCGGGAGGCGGAGCTTGCAGTGAGCTGAGATCCGGCCACTGCACTCCAGCCTGGGCGATAGAGCGAGACTCTGTCTCAAAAAAAAAAAAAAAAAAAAGATCCTTGTATGGTGAACAGTCTTTTTCTCACTGTACAAATTGAAATTTGCTAATGTAGATGCAGAGAGCTTCCATGACTTGCACAAGGTTACACAGCAAAGCCAAGATTCAAACTCGTGTGCATTTGACTCCAAAGCTCATCTTTTCCATGTACATTTCTAACCTATCCTTTCCTAGAAACTTTTCTGGCTTCTCATGGTACCCTATTTCTTGGACTTTTCTTCCACTGAAGAATTTATCCTTTCACTCATTAGTCATTTGAGGAACTGCATCCCCAGGCATAAGGGAAAACTGTTCTCAATGATTAAGAGCCACATTTTTACTCCAGACTCTAAGATCAGGTACAGTCTCTGAGAGCGGTATCCAAGGCCCATTCAGCTCTTCCTTGCTGTCCAAGCCCAGAATACTGCCTACACAGAGAGGGCACAAATAAATTCTCATTGAGTGGATAGATAGATGAAAAATTCATTCCAAAGTCTTGATATCTTGACTGTTGGAGTCATTCATTTCCTGTTTGAGTTTGTTGAGAATGTTTGGTAACCACAGGGCAAATCCAAGCACCCTGGTTGTCTTAGCCCCAGCCCCATATCCCAAAGCTTCCAACAGGAGTGCTTTAGAGACTCCAACCCTAATGGTCCCTGGCCTGAGACCTGGTTTCTTGATTCCTGAATCCCTCCTGCAGCCCTGGACTGGGCCACCTCCCCACAGCTCCCAAGCCCACTACTCTTATCTTCCAAGGAAGGGCTAGATGTGAATTCCAACTGTGTGACCTTGGGCAAGTCATGTCCCATCTCTTGAGCCTCAGTATATGCTTCATTGAAATGGGACTAGGAATACCACCCTCAAAGAATGGTTAAAATCCAGACAGCTAATGAGCAAGAAAAGCCCTAGCATACAGATGGTGCCCAAGAAATGCCTACAGAATCAAGATTCTAGATTCTTTTAAGGCATTTGCATTTCCTGCCTACCGCAGCCAGCATGGATCCCTCCTCTGTCCCAGTAGCAGATGTTGCAATCAACTGTATTCGTAGGCATCACTAGGGAGGAAGAGTTACCTTGGAAAGGGAATAAACAGAGAATTTCTGTTTTAAATTACAGCTCCTGCTAAAGGTTTGACACTTCTATTTTCTACCTGTCAGAAAAAAAATAACTATATACCACTGGTGAGTGTGGTTTCCCCTTTAATACTCCATTAACCCACAGAGCAAGCCAGGCAGTGCTCCTGTCTTGTGGAAGAGCAGGTAGCCCAGAGGACACTGATATGATAATTAGAGGACACTGTGGCTGTTCCTAATGAAGCTTTGTAAATTAGCAATGCAGGCTGTTAGAATACCCTGGGAGAGACTGCATCATCGTCCCCCACAGAACTCAGTAGATAGCTGTCTTGGTGACAAGTGACGTGAAAACCTCTGCGTCCATTGACATGTGGTTACTGGGGCTCAATAACTGTGTGCTGATGTGCTTTGAAGTCTGCCACCGTGACTTGTGATTGAAATACAGAGCAGGAGCCCAGGAGGAAGCAGGATGTGCATTGATGGCCTGGGAAATATAGGCGGGAAGAAAGGAAGGGAGGAGGGAGGAAGGGGGAAAGAAAGTGTGCTGGCATACAAGAAGCACCAGGCTTGTCTGGGCACCATGCGGGGCACATGCCCAGCCACCGTCATTAGGGGTGTACTTGGGTTTGGAGAGGGGACTCTGATGCCCAACCCTGCTTGCCAATCAACCCCTCCCCTGTCCAGTCCCTAACAGAGCTGTTCACACAAGGGATAATGACAAATGGGAAATCAAAGAGCCACTTCATCATTAGCTGAGGCAGTGGATGTGGGTTTGTTTGAAAAGTTGAAAGCAGCATTGAATGTAGTTCAGCCAACCTGACAGCTGGCGCGGAGGCCTAGCTTTCAAGATTCCCTGGACAAATCCAGCCTGCCTTGGGACAAGCCTCCCAGCAAAATCCTGTCCAGGGCAGGGGTGCACCTGAACAAGCCAAGGGCTGCTTCCAGTCTGAACAGAGAGCCCAAGCCTTGTACACAGACATTCAGACTGGTGCACTCCATTTCTCCAGAATGGGCAGGGTCACTCCCTTGGCTCCAGGCAGCCTCTGGGATGAGATGACTCTAGATCTAGAAGAAGAAAAGCGAAAAGGGGGAGAGAGTTGGGGAAGGGAACTCACAATTGCTGTGGGCCTACCAGGTGACAGGCACCATGCTGGGTTCTTGGCATGTACTCACAACCATGTGGGCAGGTATTATTACCTTCATTTTAGAGCCCAAGAAATAAAAGCACGGAAGGTTTAAGTAAATTCCCCACAGTCACACAGCTAGAAAAGGTTCCAGTCAGGATTTGAATCCTAATCTGTCTGATGCCTAAATCTAAATCATACTCTTTTCAGCATACCAGACTACCCTCCACTCCACATTTCCATACAAAAAAAAAAAAAAGGCTGGGGAGGGGTAGGAGGATTCTAAACACCCCTGCTGCGGTGTGGACAGGGAGCACCAATGCTGACATCAGACTGAAAACCTGGTTACTGTGGCCTCCCTGCACCTAAACAAGTGGAGCATCCGAAGCTCAGAGGCCCGCCCCCCGCAATCCTCCTGTCAATTCCAGGTGACTCCCCTAAAGTCAGGAACGAGGAACCTCCCCGGCAATGCTGTATCAGCCCACACAGAGCAGCGAGGACCCAGCCTGTGCTGTTCTGCTGTATAAATCTGGGGCTTAGTGTGGCTGATTAGGGGCTTATGTAGAATCTTCAGGTGGCAGATTAAGATGGGTAAAGGACAGAAGCCTTGAGCCCTTGTCCGTAGATTTGTCCTCAGGGACTCATCTGGTGAGCATTTTCAGTGGGAAATTGCTTCTGGACAGTGGTGATGGCTTCAGCCTGTACTGGTGACATGCTGTCATCCCTGGGTCATCTGAGCATGACACCGTCAGCTACCTGGACACTGGCAGGAGAGGGCAGCGCTGAGGGCCCAGCTTCCCTTCCTCTTTCTGGAGACTGAGAGATAGGACACGTGCATGGGGACATTTCTTGACATGTGGAGTTCATTCCCTTTTGGAGCAGACAGGGACCCACATTGCTGTGTAAGGTCAGGCTGACACACAATGACTGTAATAAAGACCGAGACTCAGGAAGGTGAAATGTTTTAACCAGGGCCATGCAGCCTCCAAGTGGCAGAGCCAGGCTACAACTCAAGACTTGCTGTCCTGGCCAGGCACAGTGGTTCACGCCTGTAATACCAGCATTTTGGGGTCAGGACTTCGAGACCAGCCTAGCCAACATGGCAAAAACCTGTCTCTACTAAAAATACAAAAATTAGCCGGGCGTGGTGGTAGGCACCTGTAATCCCAGCTACTCGGGAGACAGAGGTAGGGAGAACTGCTTGAACCCAGGAGGCAGAGGTTACAGTGAGCTGAGATTACACTACTGTACTCCAGCCTGGGTGACAGAACAAGACTCTGTCTCAAAAAAAAAAAAAAAAAAAGACTTGCTTTCCTAAAGTTCTTGCTCTTTCCAGCCCGTTAGACCCCTAACTAACCAAATGGCTGAACTTACAGGAACCCAAGGATCTAACTCACTTACATCACTGCCTTCTCTTCTACTGCTCCGTGCTGGTCACCCTGCAGCAGTTCCAGCTGTGGTTAGGGAGGATATTCCAGACCCAGAGCACAATCCAAACAAAGACAATGTCAGTTAGTTCAGGGTGCTAGAACAAAAATGCCACAGTCTGGGTGGCTTAAACAACAAACATTTATCTCTCATGCTTCTGGGGGCTGGGAAGACCAAGATCAAAGTGCTGGTAGATCCAGTGTCTGGTGAGGACCCTCTTCCTGGTTTGCAGACGGCCGCCTTCTTCTGTGTTCACATGGTGGAGAGTAGAGAGGAGGCAAGCTCTCTAGTGTCTCTTCCTAGAAGGCACTATTCCCTTTCTCAAGGGCTCCACCCTCACGACCTAATCACCTGTCAGAGGCCCCACCTCCTAATACCATCACCTTGGAGGGATAGGATTTCAACCTATGGATTTGGGGAGGACAAACATTCAGTCCCTGACAGGAGTGGAGGAAACATATACTGGACAGGTTTCAAGCTGGCAGTGACATGTCACTTCCCATTGTTGGCAGGAACTGCAAACTCAGCAGCAGCAGCCTGTCCATGGCCGCCATGGACATCCTCTACATTGACATCACACGGAGGTGGAACTCCATGACCCTGGATCAGCGGGACTCAGGTACCTGACAAATGCCTCTGCCATGGCCTGTGGGGGTCCTGACAGGCGTGGGTGGCATATTTTCTGTTCCTTCTTGTCAAAGGTTCAGATGGGGGAAGAAGATGATGCCATCAGATCTAGACATCATCCAGGGATTGAGCTGAATTTAAATCCTGGAGCATTGTCTGCCACCAAATTCTCATGCCACCGTTAGCATTCTTTGCCTTTGCTGAAGGCTCAGATTCCATCCATACTGGGAACACTCAGTTATTCATTCATTTATTCACCCCTCACACACATTTCCTGAGCATGTGCTGGGCCCAGCCTTGGGTGGGCTGGAGGATATAGTGCTTGGTTCTTGTCCTGAAAGAATTCACTGTAGTACTGGGAGGCAGATGAGAAAATGATGCTGGGTAGTAGGATGCCTGGCTGAGGGGGAGAGAAGCTCAAAGAAGCTATCCGGGAACCCAGCGGAGGAACTCCTCATCCAGGGAGGGCCAAGGAAGACTTCAGGAGAAGGGTGTATGGGATCAGCTGGTGAACAGGGCTGGGACAGACACTCTGGCAGGGCTATTACCTGGCCTTGGCATGGACACAGGAGAGGCTGTTGAGCTTAGATCATACCAAGTAGCCCAGATGGGCTAGAGCAAAAAGGGATGTGAGAAGGGGTAGAGATGGGGTTAGGGGAGCTGTTAAAGCCTTGAATGCCACACAAGAAATTTTGATCTTGATCCTCTAGGTTCTGTGGTGAAGGGTTCTGTGAGAAGAACCCACCTTCAGGTGGATGAGTTTCCTATCTTTTTCCTCACAGAGGGTGTTTCTCTCTTTCTCTCTCTCTTTTGTTTTTTTGTTTGTTTGTTTGTTTGTTTTTGAGACGAAGTCTCACTCTGTTGCCCAGGCTGGAGTGGCATGATCTCAACTCACTGCAGCCTCCGCCTCCCAGGTTCAAGCAATTATCCTGCCTCCGCCTCCCAAGTATCTGGGATTACAGGTGCGAGTCACCACACCCGGCTAATTTTGTATTTTTTGTAGTAGAGATGGGGTTTTACCATGTTGGCCAGGCTGGTCTCGAACTCCTGAGCTCAAGTGATCCGCCTACCTTGGCCTCCCAAAGTGCTGAGATTACAGGCGTGAGCCACTGCGCCCAGTCCAGAGGGTGTTTTTCTAAAAAGTTATAATACCATAACTGATATTTCTACAGCTCATCACAAAACTTCAAGGTCCTTTCATGCATATTCCTCATTAAATGCCCCAGTGAACCAGTGCAGTAGGCATTATGAGTCTCATTTCACAGACAAGTAAACTGCAGCTCAGGTGACAGAGATCACACTGGACCTGTGAGCCCATAGCACCCTGGCACCCATGCCACCCCCTCTTCTGGCTGCCTCCCTCCAAAAGGGACGCACAGAAGGGAGGCACCGGGTCATGAGGAGTGGGGCAGCTTGCTCCTGTGAGTCTGTGGAGAGGACCTGAAGTCAGGTTGGGAGATCCAGATTAGATTTGATTATGCCATTTCCTGCCCGTGTCAGCTTGAAAAGTCATTCCAACTCCTCATCTCCAGTTCCTCATCTGTAAAATGGCACCAAAAATCCCTGCTCTCCAGGGTTGCTCTGAGGTCTTTGGAGTCCTTGCTGATGGTGCAAGCCAGTTTATCTTATTACTGGACACCCCTTGGGAAGAATCCTGGGGGCCGTCTGCCTGGCAGCTGCTGCACCCCTAGGCAATCCTGCCCTATACCCATGCGTGCCAGAAACTTCCCAACCACAGAGGCGCAGCCCGTCCTTCCTGCAGGGCACCGGTGCTCAGGCATCATTTGCCGCTTGGCTTCGTGTTTAGTAATGATGCTCCCGGCTGCCAGTTCTCGGCCAATTCTTATATGCCAAGCACTCCACAGGCACTTTACATGTGCAGCACCGGCTAGAATTCTCCTAGAGGTGGATATGATTATCTCCATTGTGCAGAGGAGGAAACTGAGGCCCAGAGAGGCATGGCTAGTGGATAAGGTTCAAACACCAATCCACCCAGGCCTCTTTCGGGTTGCCTTCTCCTAGTAACTGTCCTAGAGTGAGATGACCACCAAGCTCCCTACAGCTCTCTTTTCTTTAAGTCAAAAGCAAAACCCAGGAAATAGCAGCAGTCATTGAATCAACAAGGTGAGTGCCTCTGTCGCATCTCTGCAGTTGCCAGCTCCCTTCCAGCTCTCCCTGGCAACCAGGAGAGGCGTGAGATGGAGCGTCTTCGGGAGAAGTAGGCAGATTAATTATCATTCCGAGGACTGAGAGTGCTCATGTGACAATCGAGCGGCGGCACTTTCTGCTGACACCTTCAGAAAGCAAAGAAGCGTTTGCTCTGTGAGCTGAATGTGGGGAGTCATCCAGGATCCCACGGAGGGGGCCAGATGAGGGGGTGGGGGTGGCAGTGGAATTATTAAATATTGAAATTGATCAGGAGTAGCAGCAGGAAGCTATTTATCATGTTTTGTTGCCGCAAACTAGCATTACCATCTGGCCCATTGTTAATTCTGAGTAGTTTTTCATGTTTTGTTTGCCTTTTAAATTGCTCCCGGTAAGCGGAATCCACAGGGGCTGTCCGCAATTCAAGCTCCGGTGAGGTTTTCTGGGGTCTGCCAGGGTCTCTGTATTCTGCTGACCAAGCTATGGAAATGAGAAAAATTCTTATTTTTAGCACATACTGATAAGCAAATTCAGGGTTGGGATCTCCCAGGCCTTTCGCCAGACCTCTCAGCCCCTGACTAGGTGGAGTAGTCATCACCAGTAGTAACAGCACTTTTGAGATTATTTCATTTGTGCATATATCACTGCAAATTCTTGCCAGGCCTTCAAGGTGGGCAACAGCATCCCCTTTTACAGATGAGCACCCTAAGGTTCCAAGAGCAAAAGTGACTTGTCTAAACTCCCACAGCCAGGGAGTAGCAAAGGAAGGCAAGATTTGCACTCAGGCCTCCTACCTCCTCGCCCAGGGTGCTCTCCCCCCATCCAGGGCTACACAAGCAGTGCTTGTTCACTTAAGTGATACAGAGGGTTGGGGCTCGTGAGGCAGGAGTCAGAGGGGACGGCAGCAGCAGGAGGATAAAAGTCAACTCACAGGGCCTGCTGGGAGGACAGAACTGGAGCAGAGAGGGTGCCTCTCCAACCTCCTGTCTTCCTTTCCTCCATCCTCTGAGTTTTCATCACTCCTGGAAGGAAATAACAGGGCCTGGGGGTCTAGAAAGTGGGCCTGGGCATGAAAGCCATGCATGGGAAGCCTTCTGTGCCCATGGTCTCAGTAGCCACTGCTGGTGCCAGCCAGGACCCAGTTCTTGCCTCCTTCTCAAGGCTGGTCCGAGCCCCTGATTCTCAAGGAGAGGGGCATCTGGGGACAGCCACCTTCTTAGGACCATTCAGGAAGCTACTGAGTAGCAAAAGGAGAAGTCTGTGGTTGAGTGGTTGTTCTTCCTTTTGCCAAGTGTCAGCAGAAAGACCAGAGGGTCTTCTTTTCTTCCCTCCATGGTGTGGAGCCGAGGGGTTTGAGGCCCTCAGATCCAGTTAGGTACTGGCTGGAGGTGTGGGTGCCGTGCTGAGGGAGATGGCTTTCCCCATCCCACAGCTGCTGGGGGCTAAAAAGAAAGAAGCCTGTGAAGAATGATAGAGCCTGGGTTCTCTTGCTCAGGGAACATGTACTCATTCATTCATTCATCCACTCAACTAACAGCTACTGAACGTGCTACCAGGCATTGTGCCCTGCAGGGATATAAAGATAAATTATGTACAGATCCTAGTCTCTTAAGGAAAAAAAGAGACCATTTACTGAACATTTATATGGGACAGAAATAAAAAATGCTTGCTATGAATTACCTCATTTACTTCTAGCACCATCCTGTGAGATAAGCATTGTTATTCCCATTCAACAGATGAAAAACCTGAGCCTGAAAGAGGTGAAATTACACAGACATGTCAAGTATTACAGTGGGGGCCAGTAGCAGTGGCTCATGCCTGTAATCCCAGCACTTTGGGAGGCTGAGATGGGAGGACTACTTGAGGCTAGGAGTTCAAGACCAACCTGGGCAACATAGCAAGATCCCATCTCTATAAAAAACTTAAAAATTCACCAGGCATGATGGCACTTGCCTATAGTCCCAGCTACTTGGGAAGCTGAGGCAGGAGGATTGCTTGCACCCAAGAGTTCAAGGCTGCAGTGAGCTACAATTGTGCCACTGCACTCCAGCCTGGGTGACAGAGATGCTGCATCTAAAAAAAATGTTACAGTGGGGACCCTAGTATTTGAATAAAAATCAGTCTACTGCCCTTTCCATTATACCCAGTGTCTCTCAGTCACAAGTGAATATGACATACAGTTGACAATTGCTGTTGTCATACAGTATACGACCAGAGTTATCATGGGGGGAAGCAACAGAGGAGGGTTGCTGTGAGGGTTAAGAGAGAATGCATACAAGGCATGTAGCATGCTGTGACCCAGAAAAGCCACCCACTGTGCATTCTGCATCCTCGAGGGCTTAGCACATGGCCTAGAACATGCAAAGCACCTCTCCAAGTGCCCAGTGAGTGTTTGATGAGCAGACGAATGCAAAAATAAAAGATGCCCTGCATCCTCAAAGCAGGGAGTCCCGAGTGTGAGAACCGTGGCTCAGAGTAGAGGTGGTCTTTTTGCCAGAGTCGCCCTCCCCTCCTCTGAATGCCCAGTTGGACTGGATCATCACCCATACCCAGTGCCTGCTGTGTCAAAGTGCTAAAGCATCTTCCCCTCTCCTGAAGCCAACCAGACCTTCCTTCTGCCATTATAAGACTTTGGTACACACCGAAGGGGTTAACCAGATCCCTGATGCTTGAGATCTTTATGAACAAAAACAACCTGCAAAAGGGAACCTTGCTATTGAAATGGAGAAGAAAAAATGGTGCTTAAAATAATTAGGAAAAAAATCAAAACTAGTGAGAAAAAGCATGCACATGATGAAATCGAAACCTCAAATAATCAGTTTAAATAAGTTTGCTTTTGATTGTTTGTTTTGTGTTTTATTAGACCTCAGGTGCATAGAATTAGATTAACCATCACCCTTGGTTCATGAGACCCTTCCATCATGATCCACACGTAGCCTACTTTTATTTAGTTAGCTTTTAAAATTAGCTATTTTTAGTAATGGAATAAGTATCTGCAAACTCACCACGCAAAACAAAAGCTAGGATTTGACAGTGACCTACATCTAATATGTGGCTCTCCTCACCTAAGGAACCCCCCAGCTGCACCCTGGGTTCATCATTCCCGAAATGGGCTCACCTTCACCTCTGTCAGAATGTCAATGACTCTTCAAGAGCTTGATGGAATTTAGTAACATGTAGCTTACGCTCTCCAGGATGCCAATGTAATTGTCATTAAAAAGGAAAAAGATAAGGATTTTAATTTTCACTTCTAGAATTTCCAGCAAGACACAGAACTCTAAATGAGGATGTTATCAGCAAAACTGGGATGTCATAGCCCTCAACTAGCCCTCTCATTGCCCAGAATCATATAAAGAAACAAATTTGTCGGGGAAGACGCATTTATTTCATGTAAATTGCACTCAGGAGCTCCCTCTTATCACGGAGACTTCGCCCTCAACTCTTTCCAGAGTGGAATTTCACATCTCCGTGGTAAGGGACGAGGACAGCATCAAGATTCGGCAATTAAAGGCAAAATCACTGGTGTCAGCTGTGAGAGACAAACATTTTACTTGCAAAGGTAACATTTGAGCTGGGCAAACAAGTGTCCTGTCCATCTAACAAAAGACCAACATCTGGAGGCTTCTGAACTTTGTTTACTTCAAAGCCAGATGTTTTTGCTATTTTAAGATATAAGCTAAGGGTCCCTCTCAGTAACTGAAGGGAACATGAGAGCAAAGGAAGAAAAAACTGACTATGGTGTCTTCCCCACCTCCCCTTCCCATGAGAGCTCAAACACCACACACCCCTTGCTTGGAAAGGGAAATCTAAGAATGGCATTGTTTAATATCTGACATATGCTGAGTGCTCTTTGACCAAAATAAGAAATATTTCTTCCACTGCTTGGTGAGCTACATGCCTGCCTCCGGGGGCTGCCTTGGTTTGACTTGCTGTATACCCAAAGCCACAGGCTCCAGAATCAGACAAACTGGGCTTTCAATCTGCGCTTGGTCACTTGCTAGCTAACCTCAGGCAAGTTAGGTAACTTCCTCCAAGCTTCAAGTTCATCATGTGTAAAGTGGAGATAATAATGGTGCCTGCCTCCTGGAAACATTGGGATGGATGAAATGAAACAAAACACAGAAAACGCTCAGGGCCATGGCTGCCTGTGGAAAATGCTCAGGAAGCAGGGCTGCCCCTAGTGTGATCCCATTGCTCCTACTGC
Organism: Trachypithecus francoisi; assembly: GCF_009764315.1. Taxonomy (NCBI): domain Eukaryota; kingdom Metazoa; phylum Chordata; class Mammalia; order Primates; family Cercopithecidae; genus Trachypithecus; species Trachypithecus francoisi. The sequence continues at coordinate 63,730,627 of NW_022681461.1, forward strand.
ACTACTTTCTCGGGAAGTGCTTCCGGGGCACCCCTGCCAGCTGCTCTGCAGGTGTTGGGGACAGAGATGGGAAGAAGGGCCTGCCTCACAGCCAGATGAGAGAGTCGGGATGTGGCCACAACAGCCTCTTCCTTTGTGGCCAGCAGAGTGCCAGGCCCTTCTCATCCCACCCTGGCGACAATGGGGACAGTGAGGCTGGGGAAGGCAGAGGAAATGTGGTGGTAGCCTCAGCCATGGCTGTGGGAAGCGGGAACCCTGCCCGCTCCCATCACTTACAGTCACTGGTCTCACAATTCCAACCCCAGGGGAGAACATTGGCACATTTCAGGGCCTTGAGAGATGGACCCCTGTCCACTCTACATCCTCACTCATCACTAGCCTCACACTCACTCCAGCCAGAATGGCCGGCCCCCTCAGGCCCCCACCTCTGCAGGAACCCACTCTCCTTGCTCACCACCGCCCAGGCCCCCTTCCTCACAGAGCCTCCTGCAGTGCTCAGGCTGGGCCCAGCACCATCTCACCTGCTCCACAGCACCCAGCGCTGCCCTTGACCACAGCACACATCAAGTACTGTGAGAGAACCTGGACGTCTGCCCCTGACATGAGGCCAACATCCAGGAAACAGAGCTGTTCCCGCCTGCATGAGGCCAAGCATTGAGCCTGGCATCCAGCAGGTACCCCGCGAACACGTGTCCCATGGGCCAGGGCTCAGCCGCAGCAACCCACCAATCCCATGGGTGTCTGAGCCTCATGACCATCTCTCAGCGAAATCTCTCAGTCACCGACTGCAAGTCATCTGACGCCTCTGCTCACATCGGCTGGAGTAAGCCCAGGCTGAAATGTATTTGGTTAACGATGAACAGAAATATTGAAGAGTATTTTTATTTGGAATGTTGAGCGCAGTCTCCCTTATACATAAACATGGCTTGCCCCCTCCCCCTGAAATACAGGAAGCTGTGGATAAGTAGGCCAGTTTCACGCAGCGCCTCTTGCGAGGTGTCTGGCACGAATGATGTTCTTCAGCCTTGAAATTATCTCGCAGTCAGATGGGCTTCTCTGGATGTGTGCCCTACACACTTACAAAATAGTTGGCATCAGAATCATTTTTAATAAAAGCAAGTGAGCCAGCAGAGATGCCAGCTCAACCTCCGCCTCCCTCATCCAGACCCTGATCTCTGAGGCCTGCTAAAGCCACTTCTGCACCGGTAGTGCCACCAGGCGAGCTGCGGTCACACCCGCCACCCCTTTGTCAGGCGAGTGCCTGCCCTTCCTCATCCTCAGTCACCTTGAGGGTGGAGATGCCCATCGTCTGGCCCCACCCCCAAAAAACAAAGTGGGGAAAGCTGAATTCTTTTCAATGTAGGCCTCCCCTCTCCCTGCACTTGTTGCTCACCATCCCCAGATCTTGCAGAAATAGCAGCCGCAGGATCCAGTGTTGTGCAGAAAGCTGGCAGCTGAGTTAGACAGGCTGGGTTTCAATACGCTGCTACCTGCCATCGGGAAGCCCTGAGAGAGGGCACTGCACCTCTGGGAGCCTCAGTGTCCTTTGAAACAGGACAATGACATCTACCTTGGGGCACTGTCAGAATTTAGTGATAAAGCATGCACCTGGCCCAAACAGTTGCTTTTTCTGTGTCTAACCACCACTATCCTTCCTGGTGGGTGTGTGTGTGTGTTACAGACTACAAACCTTTTTCAAAGTCACCTGTCCACACAATGCACACACTCCCAGTGAGCTCTACCACCACCCTGTATACAGAGGAGGAAACCAAGGCTCAGAGGGCTAGAAACAGCTCCACAGGCAGGCAGGGGCAGAACAGAGCCAGCCCTGAGTCTCAGTCCTGGTCCGCCTTGTGCAGTGACAACGGTCACAGGCACATGAAGATGTAAGCCCCGTCCCGGTCCTCAAATGCTCCCAGGCCCGAGAATTGGGCAGAGCTGTGTTTAGTAGGACAGTCTGGCCCCTGGTCTTGGCCAAGCCTGGTGTTAACAACAACAGTGTATCCAGGGAGCTCTCGGGCTGTGAGGGCTTCCCCGCCCTCACCCCTCTCATCTGTTCCTCCCACGGCCTGGAGCAGTCAGTAAAATGTTTGTACACACTTTACTGTTGCAAAACACAGCACTCAGTGCTCCCAACTGCCCTGAGGGGAGGAATTTCTCTTATCCTAGATTTAGAGCTGTGATAATAAGGATGGGACAGGTTAGGGGCCACCTCCAATAGCCCCTGCAGTGCTCAGGCCGAGACTCAGGTCTCCTGACTGTATCTTCTCCAGCAGGTTCTCTCCTAACGTGACTGCCAGCGATTGACACCAACACCAGCTACATTTATCAAGCACCTAACACAGGCCAGGTGCTGTAAAAGCCTTTTTTAAAAAATTAATAGGCTTAATATTTTTAGAACATATCGTTATAGAAAAAATTGAGCAGATAGTACAGAATTCCCATGTAGTCCCCCATCCCCATGCACACAGTTTCCTTATAACACCATCTTGCATGGTTGTGCTGTTATAATTAATGGAAAAACCTTGGTATATTATGATTGACTCAAGTCTGTAGTTTGCATTAGGATTCACTCTTTGTGTTGTACAGTTCTGTGGGATTTGACAAATGCATAATGTCATGTAGCCACCATTATAGTGTCATACAGAATAGTTTCACTGCCCTAAAACTTCCCTGTGCTCCCCCTGTTCAGCTCTCCCCCTGTGAGCCCCCTGATCTTTTTACTCTCTATAGTTTAGCCTTTTTCAGAAAGTCATATTGTTGGAATCATAGAGTATCTAGCCTTTTCAGACTGGCTCTTTTCACTTAACAATGTGCATTTAAGGTTTCTCCATGTTTTTTTATGGCTTGCCAGCTCGTTTCTTTTTACCTCTGAATAATAGTCCATTGAATGGATATGCCACAGTTTGTTCATCTATTCACTTACTGAGATACAGCTTGGTTGCTTCCAGTTTTTGGCAGTTATGATTAAAGCTACTGTAAACATTCGTGCACGGGTTTGTGTGGACATAAGTTTGTAACACGACTGGGCAAATACCCAAGGATGTGATGATTGGATCGTACGGTGCAATGGTTAATTTCAGGTGTCTACTTGAGTGGAGTAAGGGATACCTAGAGAATTGGTAAACCATTAGTTCTGGGTGTGTCTGTGAGAGCGTTTCCATAGGAGATTGGTGTGTGAGCTGGTGAACTGGATGGGGAAGATTCACTCTCAATGTGAGTGGGCACCGTCCAATCAGCTGGGCGCCCAAATAGAACAACAACAAAAAAGGCCAAGATGACTCTCTCTCTCTTTCTCTCTCTCTCTTTCCCCCCACCTCTCCACTCCTCCCGCTCCGCCACTCTCTTCTGGAGCTGGGACACTCTTCTTCTCCTGTCCTGGGCATCAGAACTCCAAGTTCTCTGGTCTTTGGACTCTAGGACTTACACCAGGTCCTCCCCTCACCCCCAATCTCCCACCCCAGCTTCTTAGGCCTTAGGCCTGGGACTGAGAGCTGCACCATTAGCATCCCTGGTTCTGGGGCCATTAGACTTGGACTGAGCCACACCACTGACTTCCTAGGATCTCCACTTTAAAGATGGTCTGTTGTGGCCGGGCGCGGTGGCTCAAGCCTGTAATCCCAGCACTTTGGGAGGCCGAGACGGGCGGATCACGAGGTCAGGAGATCAAGACCATCCTGCCTAACACGGTGAAACCCCGTCTCTACTAAAAAATACAAAAAAAAAACGAGCCGGGCGAGGTGGCGGGCGCCTGTAGTCCCAGCTACTCGGGAGGCTGAGGCAGGAGAATGGCATAAACCCGGGAGGCGGAGCTTGCAGTGAGCTGAGATCCGGCCACTGCACTCCAGCCCGGGCGACAGAGCGAGACTCCGTCTCAAAAAAAAAAAAAAAATAAAGATGGTCTGTTGTATGTGGGACTTCTCAGCCCTGAGCCAATTCCCCTAATAAATCCCCTTCCACATATCCATATCTATTAATATCTATATCTATCTCTGTATCTATATCTATCTATATCTATTTATCTCTCGCTATATATATATATGCAGTGAGTCTTCCATATCCATGCATCCCACATGTGCAGATTTAAATCAACCATGGATTGATAGTATTTTTAAGGAAAATAAAAAATAATATAACAATTTTAAAAATACAAATAAAAAATACAGTGTAACAGTTATATAACATTTACATTGTTTTAGGTATTGTAAGTAATCTAGAGATAATTTGAAGTATGCAGCAGGATGTGCATAGGTTATATGCAAATACTACACCATTTTATATAAGGAACTTGAGCATCCGCAGAATTTGGTATTGGTGGGGTTACCTGGAACCAATCTCCTGTGGATGCTGAGGGATGCCAAACTGCCTTTCAAAGTAGTAGTACCATTTTGCATTCCTACAAGTAATGGATGAGAGTTCCTTTTGCCCCACATCCTTGTCAACACTTAGTATACTCAGTTTTTTGGATTTAGCCATTTTGATAGGTATATAGTGCCACCTCATTGTTTTACTTTGCAATTCCCTAAAGACATTTGATGTTGAGTATCTTTTCACATGCTTATTTGCCATCTGTATAACTTCTTTGGTGAGGTGTCTGTTCAGATCTTTTGCCCATGTTTCAATTGAGTTACTTTTTATTGTTGAGTTTTAAGAATTCTTTGTATATTTTGGAGACAAGTTCTTTATCAGATATATATTTTGCAAATACTTTTCTCCCAGTCTGTGGCTTATCTCATTTTCTTAACAATGTCTTTTCAGGAGAAGTTTTTAATTTTAATGAAGTTCAACTTAACAATTTTTTTCCTTCATGCCTCTTGCTCCTGGTATTGTGTCTAAAATTTTATAGCCAAACCCAAGGTCATCTAGATTTTCTCCCATATTATCATCTGGAAATTTTATAGTTTTGTATTTTACACTTAGGTCTGTGATCCATTTTGAGTTCATTTTTGTGAAAGGTGTAAGGTCTGTGTTTAGATCCTCTTATTTATTTATTTTGCTTGTTGATGCACAATTATGCCAGCACAGTTGTTGAAAAGACTAACCTCCCTACATTGAATTGCATTTACTCCTTTGTCAAAGATCAGTTGACTATATTGATAGGGGCCTACCAGGACTCCCTCTTCTGTTCCATTGGTCTAGTTACCTATTATTTTGTTAATGCCATACTGTTTTGATTACTGGAGCTTTATAGTAAATTTTGGAGTTGGGTAGTGTCAGTCTCTGACTTTGTTGTTCTTCTTCTTCAGTGTTATGTTTGCTATGCTGGTCTTTTGTCCTTTCATATAAATTTTAGAATTAGTTTGTCAATATCCACAAAATAACTTGCTGGGATTTTCATTTGGATTGTGTCGAATCCATAGATCAAGTCAGAAAGAACAATAGTGATCTTTCTATTCATGAACATGAAGTAGTTCTTCATTTATTTAGATCTTCTTTTATTTCTTTCATCTAAGTTTTATTGTTTTCCTCATATAGATCTTGCACATATTCTCTTAGATTTATACCTAAATATTTTATTCTATTTTGGTGCTAATGTAAATGGTGTTATATTTTTAATTTCAAATTCCAATTGTTCATTGCTAATGTATTAAAAAATTGACTTTCCTATAATAACCTTATATTCTTTAACCATACTATAGTCATGTGTTACTTCAGGAGGTTTCCTTGTCAATTCATTGGGATTTTCTACATTGACAATCCATTGAACAAAGATAATTTTATTTCTTCCTTCCAAATCTCTATACCTTTCATTTCCTTTTCTTGTCTTACTGCATTAACTATGACTTCCAGTCCAATGTTGGACAGGAGTGGTGAGGGGGGGCTTTTTCTTCCTGATGTTAAGAGGAAAGCATCTAGTTTCTTTCCATTAAACTGTAATAGTTTTTGTAGATATTGCTTTATCAAGCTGAGAAAGTAATTGCATTGGTCATGGTGTATGATTCCTTTTTTTTTTTTTTCTTTTTTTTTTTTTTCCTTAGTGATAGGGCCTTGCTCTGCTGCCCAGGCTGGAGTGCAGTGGCACAGTCTTGGCTCACTGCAGCCTCAAAGTCCTGGGCTTAAATGATCCTTCTGCCTTAGCCTCCTGAGTGGCTAGGGCTACAGTCGTGTGCCCTCACACCTGGCTAATTTATTTTTTAAAATTTTTTGTAGAGACTGGGTCTCACAGGATTGCCCAGGCTGGTCTTGAACTCCTGGACTCAAGCAATCCTCCTACTTTGGCCTCTTAAAGTGTTGGAATTATTTGATGCCCAGCCTATGATTCAATTTGCTGATATTTTATTGAGGGTTTTTGCGTCTATGCTCAAGAGGAATACTGGCATGCAGTTTTTCTTTCTGGTAATGTCATTATCTGGTTTAGGTATTAGGGTAATGCTGGCCTCACAGAATGAGTTAGGAAGTGTTTTCTCTGCTTCTGTATTCTGGAAGACATTGTAGAGAATTTGTATGATTTCTTTCTTAAACATTTGTTAGAACTCACCAATGAACCTAGCTGGCATGGTGCTTTCTTTTTTGAAAAGTTATTGATTATTCATCTAATTTCTTTAACAGATAAAGGCCTATTCAGATTATCTGTTTATTCTCTTATGAGTTTTCTTAAATTGTTTCTTTCAAGGAACAGATCTATTTCATCTAATCAAATTTGTAGACATAGACTTGTTTGTAATATTTCTTTATTTTCCTTTTAATATCCATGAGATCAGTAGTGATAGTGATGATCCCTCTTTCATTTCTGATATTAATAATTTGTAATACTAATTAGTAATCTAAAAGCCTTTTCTCTTTCTCTGTTGTTGCTGTTTTTGGTTAGCTAGGCTAAAGATTTATCAATTTTATTGATCTTTTCAAAGAACCAGCTTTTGGTTTTATAGATTTTCTCTGTTGATTTCTTCCTATTTTTAATTCATTAATTTGTGTTCTGATTTTTATTATTTCTTTCTTTCTGTTTATTTTGGATTAAATTTGCTTTTTTCCTGGTTTCCTAAAATGGAAGCTTAGATTATTGATTTTAGATCTTTCTTCTTGTCTAATTTATTGCTATAAATTGTTCTTCTAAGCACTAATATCACTGGATCCCACAAATTTCAATAAGTTATATTTTAATCTTTGCCTAGTTTAAAATATTTTAAAATTTCTCTTGAGATTTTTTTGGATCTATATGTTGTTTGGATATGTGCTACTTATTCTCCAAATATCTGGGGACTTCTCAACCATATTTCTGTTATTGATTTTTAGTTTCATTCTATTGTGGCCTGAGAGAATACTTTGTATGATTTCTATTCTTTTGAATTTATTAAAAACGTGTGTTTTATGGTCTAGGATATAGTCTGTCTTGGTGAATATTTCATTTGAACTGAGAAGAATGTATATTCTACTCCTATTGGATAAAGTATTGTATACATGTCAATTAGACATAGTTGATTGATGGTGCTGCTATGTTCAACTGTACCCTTACCAATTTTCTGCCTGCTGGATCTGTCAATTACTGATAGAGGGGTGTTGAAGTCTCCAACTATGATAGTAGATTCATCTATTTTTCTTTGCGGTTCTATCAGTTTTGTCTCACATATTTTGACACTCTGTTGTTAGGTGCATACATGTTAAGGATTATTATGTCTCCTTGGAGAATTGTCCCCTTTATCATTATTACTCACCTTCATCCCTGATAATTTTCCCTGTTCTGCAGTCTGCTTTGTTTGAAATTACTATAGCTACTGTAACTTTCTTTTAGTTAGGGTTATCATGATATATCTTTCTCCAACCCTTTACATTTTTATCTATTTTTTGTTTGTTTTTACATTTAAAATGTGTTTCTTATTATCTTTAAGCTGCTTTTCAGTTGGGTCTTGTTTTTGAATCCTCTCAACAGTCTCTGTCCTTTAATTTATTTAAACCATTCACATTTAAAGTACTTATCGATATAGTTGGATTGATACCTATCATGTTTGTAACAGCTTGCTATTCATTGACTTGTTCTTTGTTTCTGTTTTTACTTCTCTTCTCTGCCTTTTCTGGTTTTAATAGAGAATTTTGTATAATTCCATTTTATCTCTTCTTTTAGCATAGCAATTATACTTCTTTTTAAAAATAGTCATTATCCTAGAGTTTGCAATCAGTTTCCAGCTAATGAGTCTGTTTTCAAATAGCACTATACCACTTCACAGATAGTGCAGATACCTTATAATAGAGAACTTCCGATTTCTCTTTTCCATGCTTTATAACATTGCTGTCATTCATTTCACTTATCCCCAAGCTATCATCACCCAATACATTGTTGCTATTATTACTTTGAACAATTATCTATTAGATCAATTAAAATTAGAAAAAACATTTTGTTTTATCTTCTATTATTTATTCTCTAATGCTCTTCCTTTCTTTATGTAGATCTGAGTCTCTGGCCTATATCATTTTTCTTCTCTCTGAAATTTTTTTTTAACATTTCTTACAAAGCAAGTCTACTGGCAACAGATCCCTTCAGTTTTTGTTTGTCTGAGAATGTATTTCTCCTTCATTTCTGAAGGATAATTTCACTGCATACAGAATTCTAGGTTGGTGGGGTTTCTTTTTTCAATACTTTCAGTATTTCACTTCATTCTCTTCTTGCTTGCATGGTTTTAGGTGAGACGGCTGGTATAATTCTTGTCCTTAAGGCATTATATATACCTTACCTAAGGCATATATTCCTTACCTGTATATTACCTATACAGGTATTATTTTTCCTCTCTGGCTTCTTTCAAGGTTTTCTCTTTGTCTCTGGTTTTCTACAGTTTAAATATGATATTCCCTAGGTGTAGATTTTTGTTATTTCTGTGAGCTTTCTGGATCTGTGGTTTTGATGTCTGTCTGTAATTTTTGAAATTCTCAGATATTATGACTTCAAATCTGTCTTCTGCTCTTTTCATTTTTCTCTTTCTGATATTCTCATAACATATATTTTGTACTTTTGGTCATTGTCCCACTGTTCCTGGATATTCTCCTTTTTTTCAGTATTCTTTTTCTTTAATTCATTGTTTCAATTTAGGACATTCCTGCTGACATATCTTCAAGGTCACTGATTCTTTCTTTGACTGTATCCAATCTGCTGATGGGCCCATTGAGAGCCTTCTTCATTTCTGTTATAATGTTTTTTATTTCTAGCATTTATTTTGGATTCTTAGAGTTTCCATCTTCTCCTTACACCTTCCAACTGTTCTTGAATATTGCATACTTTTTCCGTTAGAGACTTTAACATATTAATCATTATTTTGTATTCTCCATTGGATAATTCTAACATCTGTGTCACACCTGAGTTTGTTTCTCATGCTTGCTTTATATCTTCACACTGTGTATTTTCCTGCCTTTTATGGTCTTATAATGTTTTGTTGAAGGCCAGACATGAAGTACCTGATAATAAGAACCAAGGAATCAGGCTTTCAGTGTGAGGTTTTATATTTATCTTGCTAGGAGCTGGGCTGTGTTTATTTACTGTAGTCAGAGGTGCCAGAAGCTTTGGTTTCCTCCAATTTTTTTTTTTTTCTCCCTCCCTATTGCCTTTGGATTTCCTTAAAAACTCCTTAAATGGAATCTTTTTCTTGGATCTGTCTCAGTTGTAATCCAATGTTATTACACTGGAGTGAACCCTGTTGATGTGGTGATAAGGTGCTGGATAGAGAAACATTTCACAATCTTTTTTTTTTTTTTTTTTTTTTTTTTGAGACGGAGTCTCGCTCTGCCGCCCAGGCTGGAGTGCAGTGGCCGGATCTCAGCTCACTGCAAGCTCCGCCTCCCCGGTTCACGCCATTCTCCTGCCTCAGCCTCCCGAGTAGCTGGGACTACAGGCGCCCGCCATGTCGCCCGGCTAGTTTTTTTGTATTTTTAGTAGAGACGGGGTTTCACCATGTTAGCCAGGATGGTCTTGATCTTCTGACCTCGTGATCCGCCCGTCTCGGCCTCCCAAAGTGCTGGGATTACAGGCACATTTCACAATCTTAAGATTAAATCTGTTCCTAGTGGGCTTGAGTCCATGGGCTGTGACTTTCAGAAGTGCTTCTTAGCCCCTTTTTTCTCCCTTTATGGGTGAAAGCTAGAAAGTCTAGAAAAGCTAGAGTTACCTAATTGCCCTTCCCCTAGGTCAGATCAGCCTCTACTAAAGTAGTTTCTGGCTGGATATAATGACTTACACTAAGTAGTCCCAGCACCTTGGAAGGGTGAAGCAGGAAGATCAGGTGAGTTTAGGAGTTCGAGACCAGCTTACGCAACACAGTGAGACCCCTGTCTCTACAAAAAATTTTAAAAATAGCCAGGTGTGGTGTCACATGCCTGTAGTCCCAGCTACTTGGGAGGCTGAGGTAGGAGGATGGCTTCAGCCCAGGAGGTTGAGGCTGCAGTGAGCTGTGGTTGCACCACTGCACTCCAACCTGGGTGACAGAGGAAGACCCTGTCTCTAATAATAATAATAATAATAAGCAAAAAATAAATAAATAATAAATAGCTTCCTCCATTAACAGGCCTTTGTTATGGAGAGTGCTCTAGGCATATTCGAAAATAGTTACCTCCCCCACCCCTTTCTGAAGCATGAGAAGATTGTCTCCAATCTTTTTCTTGAGAACCTGGTGGGGCTTCTGGAGCCCCACCCCCAAAAAAAGTGGGAGACCCCCTAAGACTGGCCCCCAGGCGTTTTTAACTCAATCTAGTTAAAGGTTGAGCCTCACACTGTCTCTAGCAACTCATCAATTACCAATGAAATGTTCTTATCAGCTCCTGGCTCCAGCAGCTTCTGCTCCTGGTAAGCTGAACTCAGCTCTGATTCTCTACATTCACAGGTCTCAATGGTTTTTAGGGTGGTGGCTTGCCCTGTGACCTCAATACTCATGGATCTTAGAAGTCATTGATTTTTCAATTTGTTCAGCTTTTTTGCTTGTTGTGAAGATGGGAGTGATGACTTCTCTCTCTTTTTTTTTTTTTTTTTTTTTAATAAAGATGGGGGTCTCACTATGTTGCCGAGGCTGGTCTTGAACTCCTGTGCTCAAGGGATCCTCCAGCCTCAGCCCCCAGAGTGCTGGGATTACAGGTATATGTCACTGTGCCCAGCCAGGAACAATGACTTCTAAGCTCTTTATGCGTCAGAGCTGAAACTAAAAGTCCTCTGTTAACATTTTGCACATCTCCCACCAATCCTGAGATTTAAGCTCTGTACTCCAGGTTACAGAGAAGAAAGCTAAGGCTCAGAGAGGTCAAGTAATGTGTCCAGGGTCACCTAGCTCATGAGTGGTAGAGCCATAATTCTTTGTCTTTAGATTCTCATGGTCTTTGAGAAACTGTAGCAATGACCAACATTCCAGAAGTATTTACCTTTCAGAGATTCTCCAGGGAAATCTGGGCTTACTCATTTAACCCAAGAGAGCAGAGAGAATCTCAGAAACCATCTGATCAGTTCTTTGTCATCAAGAAGATGCCCAGGTTACCCAAGACAGAGACTCATCTGGCCCATAGGAGCCACTTTCAGAATTCATGGGTAACATTTCCTGCATATTCATCTTACTGATGTGGAATCATAGTGTTTAAAAGTAGAAGGGGACCAGGCACACAGTAGCTCATGCCGGTAATCCCAGTACTTTGGGAGGCCAAGGCAGGAGGATCACTTGAGCCCAGGAGTTTGTGACCAGCTTGGGCAACATAGTGAGACCCCGTCTCTACACACACATACACAGAGTTACGAAAAAGTAGCCAGGCAAGGTGGCATGCACCTGTAATCCCAACTACTCGGGATGCTGGGGCGGGAGGATTGCTTGAGTCCAGGAGCTCGAAGCTGCAGTGAGCTATGATTGCATCACTGCACTCCAGTCCTCCAGCCTGGGTGACAGAGAGAGACCATGTGATGTTTTTTAAAAAAGGAGAAGGAGCCTTAAAGATCATCTCTTTCAACCCCCTTGTTTTACACATGAGGGACTCTGAGACCCTAGCAAAGTATTGGAAGAAGCACCTACTATCCATTGGCTTTCTACATCCCCAGCCTGCTCTTTTTCCAGATCTTTTTCGGAGTAAGTTAGACACATTCCTTTTTGAGATAGTCCACAAATATGTGATGAAATCTACCCTGTCCTTTGCCCCCTGGGAGGTGGAAGAAGGCAGGCACATGCTCTCGGGGTGCTCTGCATCTCACAGGAAGAATTGAGACACTTCCAGTGGTAGGCATCCATGTCTTCCCTGAAGTCTAGAGAGATCAGTGGTTCTCAACTGGGGACAATTTTGACTCCCAGGGGGACATTTGGCCATGACTCGAGACATTTTTAGTTGTCATACTGGGGGAAGGGAGTTGCTATACTGGCATCTAGTGGGTGAAGCCCAGGGCTGCTGCTCCACAACCTGAAATGCACAGGACAGACCCCCACAACAAAGAATGGTCTGGCCCAATGTTAATAGTAGCCGCTTTTCCCCTTCGGCCTCCTGGGGCTGCTATAACAGTCCTTCGTGCCCCACCACAGCCACACCATGCAGCTGCCACCTGACTCAGGGCAAAGATATGTCCTCAGCCCGGGAGGGCCCAAGCAGCCTCTAGAGAAAGGGAGCTCACCTCATCTGTTCCGCGAGACCTTACATGACTGAGCGCGTTCTTCTTGGTAGCAGGTGGGAGTCTCTGCCCACACTTCCCCACTGATCACATCTGCGAAGGGAGGAGGAAGCCTTACATAAGCGCAGCCTCAGAGAACCTTCTGTCATTTTGGCAACACAGGGCCTGGGGAAGCCCCTCCCTTCCAAAATCTCATGGGGAGCACAGTTCTGTTCTGAATGGGCCCCGGAGGATTTGCCTGCTACCTGCAGGATACAGGTACATCTGAGCTCTTTAGCCTTTGAGATTAGCCTTGCCAGCCTCATCTCCATCCTCCACAACCGCAGCCCCCATTCCCGCCACACTCTTCGCCCACACGCCCTGTGCTGCTTGGAGCCAGCCAATGTGCTTCCATTGTGGGGCCTCTGCTCATGGTGTCTCCTTCCTGTAACATCCCTCCCTGCCTTGATTGCCTGCACAAGGCCCACGGGTGAGATGCTCGTCTGTGAAGCTTCCGGATCCTTCTCCCTGCCCTCCCTGCCAAACAGCTATGCTCTCTTCTTGCTCTGTTGATTCCAGGCACACCTCTCCAGCCATCATAGCTCGCTGGATCAGAAGTATTTGCAAGTGTCTGTATCCCCTCTCCACCTGCCCCCTGTGGATGCCAAGTGCCTCATGCCAGTGCCTGATTCAGGCCCAGGGTCCAACACAAGGAATGCTTATTGAATAAGCAAGCAAGTGAGTGAACAACAAGGTAGACTGGGTTTCACTAGGCTCCTTACTCTCAGAGTGACTACTTCCAGGACGTCATGGTTCCCTATTGGTCACCTGGTATCTGGACACAGGCCATGTGGCCTCAACTCTGCCTCCTCATTGAAACTGTATAATCGACTGGGCATGGTGGCTCATGCCTGTAATCCCAGCACTTTGGGAGGCTAAGGCAGGCAGATCACTTAAGGTCAGGAGTTCAAGACCAACCTGGGCAACGTGGTGAAACCCCATCTCTACTAAAGATACGAAAAGTAGCCATGCCTGGTGGCAATTGCCTGTAATCCCAGCTACCTTGACGTCTGAGGCAGGAGAATCGCTTGAACCTGGTAGGTAGAGGTTGTAGTGAGCTGAGATCATGCCACTACACTCCCTCCAGCCTGGGTGACAAAGTGAGACCCTGTTTCAAAAAATAAAAAGGAAACTGTATGATCTTGAACAAGTCACTTGCCCCCTCCAGCCTGTGCACCTGTCCGTAGCCAGCTGTCACGTCGCAGCGCGCTGCGTTCCATGCATCCGAGGATACAAGGATACGTAGTGGTCCCGAGTTGAGGAGGTAATAGATCCCAACCGAGTTCAGGACTCTCCCTAATTCTCCATTTGTGGTTGCCCTAACTGGCCCCCAGATAGCACTGCTCCTAGGCATGAATACAATGAAAGAAACATTTTCGCGCACTAATAAAATTACCTTCTCTAAAGAAGGCAATTTGCATGTTAATGTTTTGGGTGATTCGGTGCAGCTCCAGTGCCCTCCAGGCTGCAATTTCTCTCTGACAAAGTGACAAAAATAAACTCCCGCATAAAAGAGCATTTCTCTTCTCATTTGTGCTCTAACGTGACATTCTTAATGTGAATCAAGTTGAAACCCACTGCTCGGTCTTATTTTTGACACTGATCTGCCTCCTGTCACCACTCCAAATGGCAGGCCAGCTTTGAAGAGCTCCTCAGAGGGGTATCACCTTGAGGACAGGGCTCGGTCCACTTGGTGAGTGGGCACTGCTCTGCCCCGCCCAAGGCTGAGGCTGGGGTCTTCTGGAGATTCCAGAAGGCCTTGCCAGTTAACTCTTGGATAGCTGAGGGGATGGTGAAGAGGGTTGCTGTTGGTGGCTGAGTTAGGGCCAATTTGCCCATCTTTGGATAGAATGGGAATTCTGAGCCGTGGCCCTCCATGAGAATACTCTTTATTCTGCCAGGCTTGGCACCTCTCATGACTTAAAGACAATCAAGAAAGAAGACCATGTTTCCAGTGTCTCTTCCATGTGCCAGACACAGGCCCAGCCCCTTATGTCTGTTTTCTATTACTGAGCCCCCCAGAGCCGGGCAGGATAGAGAGAAACTGAGGCTCCCAGATGGGCAGTGAGTAAGCCAAGATCACCCCGCAATGTGTAAGAGGCCAACCCTGGATTTGAACTTAGGCATATTTGATATCAAGCCTGGATTTTTTCTACCCTAAGTGGATCACTTAATGTTCAATGAGCAGCCCCCACATGCCATGCACCGGGGGTGATAGGGACGTGCAGGGACGAACAGAACACCCAAGCTCTGGCACTGCTGACATCCAGCAGCCAAGGCAGACATTAAACCCGGGAATGCAGAAATTGCATGTATTTAGACGTTGTGATGCGTTCTGTGAAATAAGTTTTAATGAGGAGGACAGAGAGGACCTCATTTATATTAACAGGTGGATCAGAGAGATGTGTCAGTGAAGGTAATGCTGAGATGGAAGCTTCACCAGGTGGGACTCAGAGTGTTCCAGGCAGAGGCCAGGGACTGGCCCCAAGGTGGGAATGCGTGGAGCAGGGTCTGGGAAATGAAGGCCCACAGGGTGATGGGAATGGGGGCATGGGCTCCAGAGGTGGCTGGAGGGCTCGATCCCTCAGAGCAGGGCAAGGAAGGTGGACAGGGCAAGAAATGTTGTTGTTGAAGAGTTTAAAGTGGGGGAATGTGTGGTTTGGTCTTTTCTTTTCTTTTTCTTTTTTTGAGACAGAATCTCACTCTGTCACCCAGTCTGGAGTGCAGTGGCCTGATCTCAGCTCACTGCAACCTCTGCCTCCCGGGTTCAAGCGATTCTTCTGCCTCAGCCTCCTGAGTAGCTGGGACTACAGGCACGTGCCACCACACCCCACTAATTTTTGTATTTTTAGTAGAGACAGGGTTTCACCATGTTGGCCAGGCTGGTCTTGAACTTCTGACCTCAGGTGATCCGCCCACCTCAGCCTCCCAAAGTGCTGGGATTACAGGTATGAGCCACTGCACCTGGCCCTGATTTGTGTTTCTAAAAGGTCATTCTGGATGCTGTATTGGAAGGGGCAATGGTGGAAGCAGGGAGACCAGCGAGGAGGCTGTGGGGGCGTCAGGGGACGACAGCTGCTCAGGTGGGTGAGGGCAGGAGAGCACAGGTTTATGGTCCTAGGGATGTGGAGGTGTTGAGAGAAGGTGAGAGAAGTCTCAAAAATGACCTCAGGCTTCTGTCTTGAACAAGTAGGTGGGTGGAGAGACCATTTATTAAAATGGGCGAGACTCAAGGAAAAACAGAATTGGGAAGGGAAGACCAAGAGATTCATTTTTAACAGGCTAATGCATTATCCCAGCGGCAAAAAAGAAGACTGGCCTGGAGATAATGATTTGGAGGGCATGGATTCATTGGAGGCATTTCAACCTGGGGAATGAATGACAGGAAGAGAGAGCCAGAGAAAGGCCCTGTGGGTTCCACAGCAAGGAAAAGCAGACAGAAGCCAGCAAGAGAGAGGGAGCAAGAAGCAGGAGAGCGAGATGAAACAGACGTGGGAAGACTGTGTCTCTAGGAGGGAGGCTTGCACATGGTCACATGCTATGGAGAGAGAGCCGAGAGGAGCTCAGAGCTGAGATGGGAGTGGAAGGCACCCAGGCATTTGGCATGAGCCCTCTAGGAGGAGAGACAGGGAGTGAACATCCTCTCTTGAGCTGGAAGGGAGGTTGTGGAGGTAGTGCCACCTCAAGAGGGACCAGCAGTCTGACTGAGGAGGGAGCAGAGACAGAGAGAACAGTGACAGGAAGGCAGGCTCTTCAACCACACAAGATCCCAGGGCTGTTTGATGGCAGATGGTGGCATTCAGGAGCAGGGGAGAAGCTGACAAGCTGGGAGCATTAATCAGGACCAACTCTAGACAAACTCCCTTTCCTTCCCTCATCCCTCACCCCCACCACCTCAAGGCCCACCTGCCAGGCCGCCCACAGCACCAGCTCTGTTCCCTAACACCCTAAAAAAGCCCTTTCAAAGCACCAGTACTACTAGTTGCTCTCCTCAGAAAGATCTTCCTCCCCAGTGCTGATCCTTGAAGATCCCAACCCCAAGTTAATTTGGCAAGAGCTATCAAAACATACTAGTACAAATAATACATACTACTTGACCCGTAAGTTCCGCTGGAAGATGATCGCTCATTCAAGCATGTACTGCTATATACACAAAGATGTTCATTGTTGCATTATTTGCAATATCAAAAGAAGAAGAAAGGAGAAAAACAGCCTAAGTGTCCATTAGTAGGGGAAGGATTTTAGAAACTCATGGTGCATCTATGTATATGGAATTCTATACAGTCTATAAACAACAGGGTAGATCTATATATGCTGATATGGAGACGTGTCAAGGCACGGTAAAAATTGTGTAAGTGCAGTACGGTACCTATACTGTGATCCTATTTGTGTACAGAATTATATGGATATGGATATTGATGCACACAGCAGTGCACATATTTCATTTTCATGCATATATGCCAGAAATTGCAAACAGCATTCATTTCCAGCGCACAGGAATCAGAGGTCGCAGGGCAGAGGAGGGAAACAGGACCTTCACTTTCCACTATCTGTGCATTGCCTCTTTCTGAATTTTCTCACCTTGTGCACCACGGGCACTCTGTAACCTATCCTGCCTATCCAGGCAATGACTTGCTTCTTCCTTTGTGTTCTCACACCCCCATCTCACGTTGGGTCATCCTACTCTCTCCCTGCTTCTCCCTGCCCTGCATCAGAGGATGCTTGTTCATCTCCAAATCCACACAATGAGGGGCCAGCAAGGGCTGGCGGAACTGAGTGGCCATGGTTGCGGCCTTCTGAATCCTCAGATCCTCATAGAGAAAGGCTGTGGTGGTGGAAGAAGAGGTTGATTTGCTCTGTGTAAAAGTGGAGTGTAGTGGGGAGGTTTTGCACATTTCAGCTCCCAGGCTGAGAGCAGAGAGCACATGGCAGTAAGAAGGGACCTCCTGGGGCAGTGATGAGCTCCCCATCACTGGAAGCAACCAAGTGGGGGGTGATGGATGGCTGTTGTTAGCAATGTCAGGAAGGGCAACCCGTGCCCTTCAGAATCTCACAGGGCAACTGCAGAAAGCCACAGAGACAGGACCAGAAATCATGCTTTATCTGCCCTGGTTTGAATCTCCACTACCAGCCCCAGCCTGGAGGACTGAGTGAATGGCTAGGTCTGCCCACACTCAACTAACACACAGAACCCAAGACAAATGCAAAGCTTTGCCATATCACTAAACAAAGGCAAACAACCACAGAAAATCAGAGGCCATAAAAGCATCTACCACCCAGATTTTGTTCTGAGGATTAAACAAAAGGTGCCCATAAAGTGCTCACCACAGTGCCTGATGGATATTAAGCACGTGTTGTATACAGGCCACTCTTAGTAATTCCTCTTATCATTCTGGGTGGTGGTGTTACTCTGCAAGGGTGTGGATTGTGTTATCTCTGAAGTCCTTTTTAAGCGAGAGATTTTGACCACTTGCTGAGGAATGAGTGCTGAGCCTCAGAAGGTTCTATAGGAGCCATTAATCTCAACAGAAACGTCTGCAATAGCATGAAGTAGTTGCAGGAAGCAGTGACCAGAACTGTGGCCCTGTCTTCCCAGATGGTGACTAAGGAACTTATGTTCCTGTCGTGGTGGAATCAGGGGTGACGTTGGATGGGACTGGACTGAGACCTCTGGGCCACTCTGCCATAGCCAGCAGTATGACCTGTGATTAATGAAATGATGGAAGAGTTGCTTTCACCTTTGATTATGTTTGTTATTTGGGTGCTGCTGGCTTCTGGGGGTAATGATTTTCCTGCAAGGTCTATTTATGGTTCAGTCCTGACACATTAATTTCTCCATCCGGCCAAGGACAAAGGTGATAGTGACTTACTGTTGCTGTAATGCTTAATACAATGACTGCGCATGTGCAGCTTCTGTTCCTGAGATGGTGGGGTGGGCGGTGGCAGCAGCAAGGCTTTTCTCCTTGAGATTTCATGTGGGTTGGGGGAGAACTGGTAGGGAGCAGCACCACCGCTTACCACTCTCCAGCAGTGTGACCTTGGGCAGATGGAGTGTGACCTTGGGCAGGTGCTTGGGTCTCCCTGAGCTCAGCACTTTCTCTAACAATGTGTGTATTGGCAGTCCAACCTCTTAGGGTGGCAGTGGGACATGGTAATGCTGAGTGGGAATCCTGGTGGGCAGAATGTCCTCAATAAACGTGGACATTCCACTTCTTAAAATATTCGGAAGTCTCCATCACTTCCAATACTTGTGGAATCCTCAGGGATCACCCCATCCAGCCCCTCACTTTACAGAGGGGAAGCAAGTGAGGCCCATTGAGGAAAAGTGACCAGCTCAAAGCCACACAGTGCACAGGGGCAGAGACCATGGAGATCCCAGGCCCCTTCACTCAGATTCCTGGCCTCATGGAACTCAGTCCAGCAGGGTGACAAGAAATTGGCCAACTTCAGTAAGAGAAAATGAAACCAATATTGTGATAGCATTCCAGGCCAGTGAGGTGAGAGAGCGGACTTCCAAGTGGGAATATGATGGGAAACACTTGTGCCGCTGTGTTTTTTTTTTTTTTTTTTCTTTCTCTGCGACAGAGTCTCACTCTGTCTCCCAGGCTGGAGTGCGGAGGCAGTCTCAACTCACTGCAACCTCCCTATCCTGGGTTCAAGCAATTCTCCTGCCTCAGCCTCCTGAGTAGCTAGGATTACAGCTGTGCGCCACCATGCCCGGCTAATTTTTGTATTTTTAGTAGAGATGGAGTTTCACCGTGTTGGCCAGACTGGTCTCGAACTTCTGACCTCATGATCCGCCTGCTTCACCCTCCCAAAGTGCTGGGATTACAGGCATGAGCCACTGTGCCCGGCCTGTCCCACTGTTTTTTAAGCACTGTATTGCTTTTTCTATGTGGTACGTTGTGGGGGGGACAAAAAAAGGGCACTCAGGGCAGATATTACTATCCCCACTTTATAGATGCAGAAACTGAGACCCAGAAAAGTGAAATGCCTTGACAGCCAGTAAGTGGCAGAGCTGGCACCCGGACCAGCTCATCTGAGTCTCTGTCCTTATTCATGCAGCCGAATGCCATCTCACTGTGAGATGCCCAGGTTTGATCCACCACATGTGGAGTCCTTCGAGATCCCAGCCCCAGGCCTAGAGAGACTGTGGTCAAGTCTGGGGGAACCGTGCAGCAGCAGACAGGGAGCTAGGCTGCAAGATGCCCTAAGAATGGAGAGAAAGCTGAGATTCCTGTGATGAACTGCCCTGGAGTTTGTGCAGCCTTCACAGATAGCTCTTCTGGGGGCCATTTCACTGCACAGATAGGAAGCACTAAGCTAATTCTAGTCAAGATCATTCAGCTTTATTTCCTACCAATGATTGCAAACAGCAAACTTGTATACTTTTACATTTAGAATTGTACGATGAGACAGAAACATCTAGTGTAGGTGAGTAATAAGAAAGAGATTTAAAGGTTGGGGAGAGAGAAGGGCTTGGCAAGTGGCTGTTTAAAGCACACCAATCCCAGGAAACAGAATTACTAGCAAGGAAGCTCAGGTATTTTTGAGAGGAAGAAAATACCTCATATTCTGTCTGGGATAACATCCCTGGCTGTCGACAATGATTTGGATTTAATTATATCATATATTCAAATGTACTCTGTAAACTGTAAAATAATACATAAATGTCAGATGTTAAGAAAGCGTAACGCAGAAAAAAGAGCGTGGGCTTGAAAGTCAGCTAGGCATGTAAATGCTGCCTCGCCCACCTAGACCATGACCTTGACAAGCCACTTAGCCTCTCTGGGCCTGTGTTCCTCAACTGTAAATGAAGAATACGTGTAAACATATCTTCTTCCCACCATTACCCTGAGAAGTAGATGAGAAAAATGGATATTCTTTGTAAACTGTAAACTGGAAAGTGTTATGAAGACCTAAGATAGGATTCTTGTTCCCATCTTTAAGCTGGGGAATAGATGATGAGATTATTGGTGAGCAGCTCCCAGTGTTTTCATAAAGCCCTGAGGGCAAGATTGCCTTCCCAGGAGTGGAGAGCAGGGGGCTTTGGCCTAGAAGGAGCTGGTGGGCCATCCTCACCCAGCCTATTGACAGAATGAGGCCATCATCTGTCAGGGGCCACCTCTCAATATCCAAGTGGCAGTCTCAGATGAGAGATGTGCGGCTGGCTGCAACTGGAGTGTTTCGAAGGCTGCCTTCTCCAGCAACATCCGTCAACCCAAATGAAGTGTAGAAAAATACTCAACAGCTTATCTTGTGGTGTGCAGGGCAGGTAGGGAAAGCCTGTTTGCAAAGACCAACGAATATAACTGTACCTTCTTGTTGACATCCAGCAGAGATAGATGAGGCTGCATCCCTCATTCACTGCAAGGCCAGTATTGCTTCTGTTCTAAATGACTGGAATTAACACTTGGTCAAATCTTTGACCCACCTTGGCCTCTCAAAGTGTTAGGATTACAGACATGAGCCACCGCACCTGGCCAAATCTTCAAAAACTCTCGAAGCAGCAGTGGAGTAAGGAGGTTAAAGAGCATGGTGGTTGGGGTCTGCCACCTACCAGCCATGTGATTCTGGCAAGTCTCTTGAATGTAAAATGGATTGTCAATACCCGCTTCATAAGGTTTTTGTCTGAGTAAATTAAATAATGTGAAGGCACCCCATAGCCCAGGGCCTTCCATATAATGAGGGCTAAATATGAATGATTACTGTTTACTTTCATTACTTTTACTGTAACAGGACATTAAGGCAATGTTACCAAAAAGATCCTTTCAACTCCCAATCCAAGCTGTGAGGGGTTTTCTGAGTGCTGGTGAAGGAGCAGGGAAGAAGTGTAGGGTTGCTTATATTTTTTTCTAAATGGCTCAGGTAAATTCAGAGACTTGAGTAGTAGTAGGAGAGTGTCCCCAAGAGCTAGGTGCACCTCAGCAGAACTGAGGATTTGAGGGTGGTATGAACCAAATTGTATCTCCCACAAAATTTACATATTGAAATCCTAACTGTCCTCCATGTGGCTGTATTTGGAGATGGGGCCTCTAAGGAAGTAATTAAGGTTAAATGAGGTCGTAAGTGTGAGTCCCTTATTGAATAGGATTAGCATCCTGATAAGAAGAGACACCAGAGAACCCAATCTGCCTCTCTGCCATGTGAGGACACGGCAAGAAGGTGGCCGTCTGCAAACCAGGAAGAGAGCCCTTACCAGAACATGACCGCGCTGGCACCCTAATCTCAGACTTCCGGCCTCCAGGACTGTGAAAGTAAATTTCTGTTGTTGAAGCCACCCAAGCTATGGTATTTTGCAGCCCAAGCAGACTAAGACCAGGAGCAGAGAGTGAGCTGTGGGATTTCAGAGGAGAAAGCTTGTTCTGTGTCCCCAAAGACCCTTGATCACCCACAGCAGAACCAGCCCAATACTAGGTTTCTCAAAGACCATTCTCTTTTTTTTTTTTTTTTTTGAGACGGAGTCTCTCTCTGTTGCCCAGGCTGGAGTAGACTGGCGCGATCTTGGCTCACTGCAACCTCCGCCTCCCAGGTTCAAGCGATTCTCCTGGCTCAGCCTCCCAAGTAGCTGGGATTACAGGCACCTGCCACCACATCTGGCTAATTTTTTGTGTGTTTAGTAGAGACAGGGTTTCACTATGTTGGCCAGGCTAGCCTAGAATGCCCAACCTCGTGATCCACCCACTTCAGCCTCCCAAAGTGCTGGGATTACAGGTATGAGCCACTGGGCCTGGCCAGACCATTCTCTTAACTTCTTCGCTCCACTGCCTCCCATAGAGCCCTTCAAGAGATGGCTAAGTTGGCATGTTCATTCCATTTCCTGATTACTCACTGGGGCAGAAGCCCCAATGCTGCTGTTACAAATGCAGTTTCTGGGGCCTCACTGCCAACAGACAGAACCCCCAGGGAGAGGGAACAGGAAGCTGCATTTCTGGCAAGGTCCCTAGATGATTTTATGTATAAAATGTTTGAAAACCATTGACCTTGAGAGGGAGGCCAGTCTCCTTGGTCTGAGGTGTCAGAGGCCCTCCTGCATGAGATTCCTGGCTTGCCCTCACACCCACATCCAACCGTGGGCGAACCTCAGATGGCACTGGCACTACCCTCGGACCATATCCAGGATCTAATCATCCCTCACCACCTCCACCAGTACCATACTGGTCCAAGCCACCCCATCAGCTCTCTGGGACTGGTGCAGTTGCCCCTGAATGGATCTCTTTGTTCTCATATGTGCCCCTACCACTGGGTTTCAGCACAGCTTCCACAGTGACATGTCACTTCAGGACTCCCCAGTGACCTCCCATCTTCTTCAGTTGGAAATCCAAAGTCCTGCCATGGTCTACAGGGCCCCCTGTGGCCTGGACTCCTGGAACCTTCCAGGTCTCCTCTATCACAGCCCAGACAGGGAAGGGAGATGGCATGGAGAATGTTCTCTCCCGCTTAGTGGGCAAGCAGTGATGCTGGAAGAATCCGGGGCTGTGCGGTTTCTCAGAAAGGACTTAATGCACGATTGGAACGATTCCATGGCTTTTCAGCTCCATCATTAGTCTTTTAAAAATAACTGGTTGGGTTTGCTCTCAATCAAAGTGTCTTTAAAATGTAGACATTTTTAGCCCAAAGTCAAGCTTCTCTCAGTTTGGGGGCAGGTCCTTTTGCAAATAAGCCCCGCTTTGCAGATGGGCCTTCCGAGTGAAGTTTATACAGACTGGACTGTGCAGTGGGGAGCAGGGAGGGGAAGGAGCGGGGTTCAGCATCACCTGGGATCTTGTGAGAGATGCAAACTCCCAGGCCCCACCTCAGCCCTCCGAATCAGAAACTGTGGGGCTGGACCCTCCATCTGTATTTTAACAAGCCCTCTGGGGGGTTCAAAAGTTCAAGAGCCTCTGGTCTGGATCATTGCGCTTTCATAAGTCTGTAAATCTTCTAAGAGAAGGGTTTCCATGGGTCTCTTTTTTCTTCACCCCTTGGCTTACCTCAGTGTCCTCAGCTATAAAGTGGGCATAATAACACCTGCATCACACAACTGTTACAAGAGTCACAGTCTATTCAGTGGATTAAGTGCATCTTTATTGATGCTCACTGTGTGCCAGGCTATGCTGGGCTCTGGGAATGTAGAGAAGAGGGGGACATGGTCCCCACCGGCAGGAGCAGAGTCTCATTAGAGAGACAGCCATATACCCATGGATTTATCCTAATATATGATGAGAAACAAGAAGAAGCACCGTGAAGGGTGATTAATTCCACCTGGGGATGGTCAAGGACAGATTCCCAGAACCAGTGACCTCAGAGGCTAGGTTGGGGGTATTTTTTAAATTGTGTGTGTGTGTGTGTGTGTGTGTGTGTGTACTTGAATAATTATCAACAATGAGCATGGATTTATCTTATTTGGAAAATTCAGAAAAGAATGAAGATATTAAAATATCCTATAAGTCTAGCACTGCCTTCCCCCATGCCCCATGGTACTATAAATAAGTTTGCAATGAATACCATTGTATACATTGTTTTCCTTTGGAAGGAATATTTTCTTAGGGTAAATTCCTAGGATTTGTGAACACTGTGTTCAATGATATAAACACAACATTTATTTTTTATTTTTTTCCTCCTTACCTCCCTAATAAACATTTGAATGGCTCTTAAAACTTTCACCAAGTTGCTTTTCAAAAGTCTATAGCAATTTCACCACTACCTCCCATGATGAGTATTTAATACTTTTGTTAGTTTACTTGGTGAGCAATAGCCCCTGTGGCTTGGATGGGGCCAGATGCCTTCTCTCTTATTTGCTGATATATGTGAATAGCCCATTCATGTGCTTTGTCCATTTGGGTATTCTATGAGATTTTCTTTTTAAAAATTTTTTAGAAGACAGGGTCTTGGCTGGGCCCGGTGGCTCACGCTTGTAATCCCAGCACTTTGGGAGGCCAAGGTGGGTGGATTGCTTGAGGTCAGGAGTTTGAGACCAGCCTGGCCAATGTGGTGAAACCCTATCTCTGCTAAAATACAAAAAAATTAGCTGGGCATGGTGGTGGGCACCTGTAATCCCAGCTACTAAGGAGGCTGAGGCAGGAGAATTGCTTGAACCCAGGAGGCAGAGTTTGAGCCAAGATCATGCCACTATACTCCAGCCTGGGCGACAGAGCGAGATCCCGTCTCCAAAAAAATAAAAAAAGACAGGGTCTTGTCTGTTGCCCAGGCTGGAGTGCTGTGATGTGATCATAGCTCACTTCAGCCTCAAGTTCCTGGGCTCAAGCAATCCTCCTGCCTCAGCCTCCCAGTGTGCTGGGATTATAAGGTTAAGCCCTCTTACCCAGCCTCTGTAAGGATTTAGGTATTTTTAACATGAAATCAATTACTAAACCAACCTTACATTTATTAAAAACAAAAACAACCACCTGCTCTCGGCCCAGCCAACCACCCCCAGCACATCTCTGCCTGTCAGAGCCCTCCTCATTCTGCAAGGCCCCACTGTCGTGCCCACTTCCCTATAAGCCTCCACTGACGCCCCCAACCCCTAGATCCTCCAAGGTGTTGGATTCCGTGTTTCCTGCAGATTCTACCATTTCCATCCTCAGGCACCCTTGGCAGGGATGCTTCAGAGCGTTTCTGGGAATAAGGTCAAGAAGCAGCGGTGCACAAGGCTTGGGTCCAAATCCCAGCCCTGGCAAAAGTAACCCTGGTATAAAACCATATACATACATATATACATATATATACATACACATATAGATGTATGTATATGGTTTTACATATATATACACCCATATACATATATTAACCCATATATATATGGGTTTTACCTGTATATATAACCCATATATATATATGGGTTACTGGTTATATATATATACACATATATATTCTACTTTGATAAAAAGTTAAGTAGAATATATGTGCAAAAACTTTGCATTGTATTTTTTTTCAAAGTAATACATGTACCTGACTTCAAATTCAAATAGTAGTAAGGGGTTCATAATTAAAAGCATCTCCCCCACATCATCTCTTTCCACACACTAGAATTTCCCACTGCAGATGTTTAAATTATATCCATGTTTACTGTAGAAAATCACAAAATGCAGACAAGCAGAAAGAAAGCCAAGCCAGTTTAGTGAGATCCCACTTCTTGTTTTAGAGTATCTTCTAGATGATGTTGCCATGCCTTTTTTTTTTTTCCCAATTGGTCCTCATTGTATGTTTTCTATGCGTTATAGCTCTAATCACATTCTACCACCAACTAAGGGAACAAAACTGATATTTGTTGAGTAAAGAAGTGCAGTGAGTGGCTAGATCCTTGCCATTCAAAGTGTGGCATCAGCACCATCAGGAAGCTTGCTAGAAATTCAGTGCCTTGGGCCCGACCCCAGGATTCTCATTTGAACAAGCTGGTGATTGGAGTATGCATTACAGCTGGGAAGGGCTTTGCAGAGCAGAGTTACTCAAAGTTGTAACCCATAGACTGTCAACAGTCCTGGACAAGAGGCCTGAGCCAGAATGTAGACAGCACGCTGCTTCCTTTATAGAGGAAGACGTGCTATTATACTAAATACTGTCAACAGAACTAAACAATGTGATTGATGAGGACCGTGATTAACGTTCTGGCCCAAGCTCCTTATCTTGTCAGGGACCAGGGACACACAGTTCGTGGGCTTGGCACTGTCAGCCTGCCACACTTTGAGTGGCGCTGTTTAGATCACACAGTTGGGAAGTAGAGAGCTGGGACTGGGTTTCTCTGGCTTTAGATCCTAATCTTCTCAGTCTGTGTATATCTGACCCTCCCACCCGACTGTCTCACACACCCACAGATGCACATACTTGCACGGGCACATGCCCAGCCTATGAGAGCCTTGGCCCAGAGTTGGTGATTAGGAAACATCTGCCTCTTGAGTCAGACCAAGGCTCCCGCTCCCCTGTGTCTTTGCCCATCCCAGGCTGCTGTTTACATTAAAAGTAACCCTGGTGTAAAACCCATTTTAACAACTCCTTCTATCAGGATCAAACAGAGCAGCGGCCTTGTAGGATGTCTGGAGTCAAGAGAACCCAGGAGGGAGACAAAACACAACTTCTTTGCTCAGCTCAGGTTCCCAAGGCAAAAATAGCTCTGGGATCCCAGGGTCTGTATGTGACCCAGGATCTACAAACCCTCGGCCAGCCTTCTGTCCCCAGTGCCAGAAGCAGGTAAATAATGCACAGTCACCAGGAAGGCGTGGATTTCAGAGTCAACACCAGCCTAATCTAAAATGCCACGTGGTGTTCAGTTCAGCCTTACTGTCACCTTTCCCAGGGAGCTCAGGGACTCCTATAGGTTTAGATCCCAGGGTCCCAGTTTTACTTGGACATTGGGAAGACTCAGACCCTTTCAGGCAGTTGAAACTTTTAACTGAGTTTTTAACAACTTAGTTAAAATACTTGGGAGTCAGTTTGAATTTCCAGGCCACTCTTCCCTGGCTGTGTGACCTTAGAGAAGTTACTTAACTTCTCTATCAGTTTTTTTTTATTTGTTTTTTTGTTTGTTTGTTTGTTTGTTTTTTGCTTTTTTTTTAAGACGGAGTCTCGCTCTGTCACCAGGCTGGAGTGCAGTGGCGTGATCTTGGCTCAGTGCAACCTCCAACTTCCTGGTTCAAGCGTTTCCCCTGCCTCAGCCTCCTGAGTAGCTGGGATTACAGGCACGCACCACTGCACCCAGCTAGTTTTGGTATTTTTAGTAGAGATGAGGTTTCACCATATTGGCCAGGATGATCTCGATCTCCTGACCTCATGATCTGCCCACCTCAGCCTCCCAAAGTGCTAGGATTACAGGCATGAGCCACCACACCCGGCCATCAGTTTCTTGATTTGTAAGATGGGGCACAGTAATATTGACCTCATAAAGGTATTGTGAGAATTAGTGGCAGTGTCGGTAAAGCACCTAGTGTCAATGCACCCATTCATCCACTCACTCATTCATCTATATTGAGCACCTCTGGGCAGCACAGGAAGCTCACAGTCCAGAGAGGAGGATGGAGACCACACAAACAGACAGACACAGAGCAAGCCACAGCCGGTGCTGCAAAGAGAAGTGCAGGAATCCTGTACCAGGGGCCAGGTCTAAACTGGAGATCAGGGAAGGTTTTACTGAATGAGTGATTTTGAGCTCAGGTCTCAAAGGTAAGTAGATGCTTATAAGACAAAGCCAGGGTAGAACATTCCAGGGGTGTTGTAGGGATGACTATTTATTCTTTCCAGAATACAATTTGGGCCAGAGAAATGACAGTTGGGTTTATTTCACTTTTGGGGGTAAAATTTGCAGACAGCAAAATGCATGAGCCTTAAGGCACAATTTGAGTGCATTTTGACAAATGCACACACCCATGCACACACCCATGTAACCAGCATCTCTATTATCAGATAGAATTTTGCTGTCAAACCAGGTTTATCTTCATATCTTCATAACCTTGTTCCCTGATTATAAAAGTTAAGAAGCTGGGGGTTTTTTTATTTTTGTTTTCTGAGATGGAGTCTCGGTCTGTCACCCAGGCTGGAGTACAGTGGCACGATCTCAGCTCGCTGCAACCGCTGCCTCCCAGGTTCAAATGATTCTCCTGCCTTAGCCTCCTGAGTAGCTGGGATTATAGGCATGTGCCACCATGCCCGGTTAAATTTTGTACTTTTAGTAGAGATGGGGTTTCTCCATGTTGACCAGGCTGGTCTCGAACTCCTGACCTCAAGTGATCCACGCACCTTGGCCTCCCAAAGTGCTGGGATTATAGGCGTGAGCCACTGTGCCCGGCCAGGAGCTGGGTTTTAATGGGGGCATTTCATTGTGGACATTTTACAAGACTTTGAGCTAGGTTTAAATCTTATATAACTTTCCCCAGGTCTCTCCATGTCTCTGAGACTCAACTTCCTCATCTGTAAAATAGGGTTAATCGAACTTACTTCACAGGGCTGTGTGAGGGATTGGGTCTGCACATAGCCGTAAAATGCCCAGCTAGTGCCTGGTGGGCATGGCGGGCCTGGTGGGCACTCTGTGAGTTAGCCCTGTTAGGAGTTTCTGGAACGGAGACGGTGGTGGGGAGCAGGGCTAGCTCTTGCTGACACCCTTGTGGCTGGAGATGGGCCTTCCCAGGGCAGCACAGGGCAGCTGTGTGCACCCCCTCATCCAGTCTCTTTGTTCACAGGGATGTGTCTGCAGGCCTTCGTAGAAGCTTTCTTTGTCCTGGCTCAGAGGAAGTTCAAGATGCTGCCACTTCACGAGCAGGTGGCCTCGCTGATCGACCTTTGCGAGTACCACCTGTCCCTGCTGGATGAAAAGCGCCTGGTGTGTGGCCGGGGCGTCCCGTCGGGGGGCCGGCCCCCGCACCGTGGCACTCCCCAGGAGCCCTCCCCATCGGCCCAGCCAGCAGGGGACAACCCCCCACCCCGCACCAGCTGCGCCAATAAGCTCTCCCTTCCCCGACATACCCTGTCCTGAGGGCCACTCTGTCCTCCCGAAGATGGAAGACCAGAGCGGCTTTCAGGGCTGGAGAGCCCCAGGCATTCTGCCTGCAGAGGAATGGCAGGCAGGCTGCCGAGGGGCCCGGCTGAGGTCCCCACGAACTGTCTCTGTGTGTGTCTGAGCTGTGCTTCACCAGGCTGGCTGGTTCTCATCTGCCTTCCTCCTCGCACCTCCTGGTGATACACCCTGTTTTCGAGTCATCAGTGGACATGTGACATCTAAAACGTGACAGATGGCACCTTCTATTCTGGGCTCACAGGAAGCACCAACTGGGGCAAATCTGTTGTGTTTGGGGCACAGGACACAGTCGGTCCCAAGGCCCGGAGCTGTGGAGAGGAAGCCGAGTGTTGGGATCTGCTGCCGGGGCCTCCGCGTGGCCACCGGGAAAAGCCTGAGAACATCGTGTTTATTTCCTGCCTCCCGTTCTGAGAGAAGGAAGTGGAAATATCAAGTAGGCGTCTGCAAATCTCCCATCCCAGGCATGTGCTACATGGGTGTAGTGAACAGATTAACCTCATTTAGTTCGTTAGCTTTGCCTGTTGCTGCAATGTTTGGTTTGTTATTAATTAAGAAATAATTAATTAAGAAGTAACTAAGACTCCTGGAGCCTCAGAGCTGGCAGGAGCCTTGGAGGTCATTTTGTTTGATTTTGTTTGACTGTGACCCCAAAGCAGGAATCCCATCTTTAGCCTCACTGACCAGATGGTCTGAGTGGACCCCTGCATAGGTGGGGTGCTGGTCACGTGGCCAGTGTGTCCACAACAAGCACTGCCAGGGGTCCCTGCATGCCCAGCACTGTGCTGGGAGCCCTGGGTGAGGGAAGAAAATCAGACATGGATAAGAACCAGAGCAAGAGGACATACACTAGTATGTCAGACCTGGTGCCAGGGACAGGGGAGCTCGTGCTTTCTCTTGCATGGGACCCTTTCCTTGTCTCCATCTGTATCCCCAGGTAGCCCCCCTCTCAGAGGAAACGCCTCAGAGGCAGCGGAACGTGGCATTTTGGAAACAGCCTTGGGCATGTCAAGATCCAGGGCCCGTTGAAGACAGGCAGACAGGACTTGGCAAAGCCACGCTCTCCAGAGTGTGGTTGGATTTGAGGTTAATGTGGCCCTTTCCTGGGGGATCCCTTTAAAGGATGCTGAGAGGCCCTGGGAAGAGCCAGTCATCATGCTCCAAGTGAGGTGGAGAAAAGTCTTTGAGGCACTAGTACTGTGCCTGGTGTGGTGCACAGTAGGACTCAGAAAATGCTGGTAGTGCATGGCAAGGGAGAGGGTCCTGGGAGGCAGAGGTGCATCCCAAACAAACTCCTGAGACTTTCTCCTCCTTCCTTCCAACATCCTGTCCAAACTGATAAGAGCAGTTGACCTGGTTCATAACAGGTACTCAAAAGCATCTGTGGAAACAAGTTACTTGAATCCGCCTTCCCCAGAATATTTTTAAACCCAAAGACAAGGTTGTTAATCCAAGATGTCTCCAATTGTTGGCAAGCGATTTCAGAGCAGGGGCTGCTCTGTTCATCCTTGCCTGGCGCTCCTTCTTGCCAGGAGCTCATCCTCTCAAGGAGGAAAACCTGTTTCCCCCGCGGTGTGGCTTCCGTGCAGCGCCCCTTCTCTGCTGCTAGCAGAGCCCAAAGGCCGCTGCCCTTCCCCAGCCGAGAGGGGCCGTGGAACTGAGCCCTGCAGAGCCCAGTCGGGGGTGTTCAGTGACAGGAGACTTGTGCAATGACTTTATTTTCCCTAGCAGAAGGCAGGACAAGTGGGAAGGTAGCACAGGCAGGATGTGCCTCCTGAAGTGTGTCGAGTGTCCTCTACGTGAGGTGCTGTGGAGGTGTCGTTGGCTTAGTTCCCCAGGTACTAGGGCAGGTCCGTAACGCTGCTCCCCTTTCAGAGGAGGAAAGGAAGGCCCAGGAGGCCACGCAGTCAGGACTTGGTCCAGGTGTGTCTGTCTTCGGCTGCTTGTCCCTGGGTGAGCATGAACTCAGCTCCAAGTAGAGACCCCGCAGCTGTACTCCGCTCGGGGCTGCCTGGGGTCCGTCACCGTCTGGTGGCATGGGACAAGGTAATCAGGGCTCCTAAATGGTCCAGTGTGAGAAACAATGTTTGAAGCCCCCATGCAGCTCTCCCAGTCCCTTTTGGCAGAACAAATGGATTTCCCAGAGAAAGACCAGAGTAACCACGTCTGGGCACACTTGTCATCAGCTGGGAGCCACCAAAAGTCTTAACAAAGCTCTCGTGTGACACCATTTCTTGAAATTGGTCTTCAGAAAGTACTCGCTTGCCAAATTGGAGTGCAATGTTCAGGTCTAAAACCAACCAAGCACGTTGAATATTTTGAAAAATAAAATCAAGAGGTTGAATTCCAGCCACCTTGTCTGGGGTGATATGAAAACATCAGCTCTCCTGATGAGGGCTTCTCCCACCCCTGCCATCATCTGGAGGCGGGCTGCTCTGCCCACCATGGCCCCTTTATCCCCGGGAACAGCCCCTTCCTCTGCAGACAAGGCCCTGATAGCCCCACCCACCCGCAGGGCACGGAGCCTCCCTGGTGATTGTTAGGGAAACGAGGCTGTGGTTTTATGAGAGGCCAGTTGTGACAGATTGCCCCTTTTCAGTTCAACCAGAGGCTGCTCCATTATCAGAATGAGTGATAGCTGACTCACCCTGCCTCCTCCGTTCCTAATAAGAAGCCCCACTGTGTTTACCCCTTTGGTAATCGGCCACTCGTTTTATTGGATGTAATTGAAGCAATAGCAAAAGCAGATGGTTTCTTCCTCCGAGAGGACAGGAAGCAGAGCCGGCAGTCCGGCCGGCCCAGAGGCACATAGCTGGGCACCCCTGTGCTTTGCTGCAGGATAAGTTCCGTCCCTGGAAGGGCCCTCAGGATCCATCTCCAGTGTCTTCTCCCTACCCCTCTCCTGCCCCATCCCCCTCCTACCGATTCTGTCTCTCCCCACCCTCAATGCACACAGTCCAGCCACACAGATCCTCTCCCTAGTCCACTGGCTGAGTTCCTGTAAGAGCTGGCCACTTTGGGGGCTTGGAATGAACGGGTAAGAAGATCAGGTTCAGCCTGTGCTCAGTTTGGGGGTTCACATCCAAGTATGACAAGTTAGTGGGACCAATCTGGGGAGGGAAGCATGAAGTGAACAGGGCAGACCCACAGAACGGGGCTCACCCACCATTTCTTTGGGTGTGCCCCTGGGCAGCCTCCTTGCTCCTGCCATGCTGACCCTACCTGCTCCCTTCCTTCCAACCTCCTAGGGGCACAGGCTCAGCGTTTCTGTTGTTAGGGGCAGGAGCTTTGTCCTCACGGCCTGGCCAAAATGGAGTCTGCAATAGGTGCTTATAAAGACCCGCTGGATTCAGTGCAGCTGTTAGCAAGTGCTGGTCCCAACAGACCCCTCCCCATGGGCAGAGGCAGGGCCTCCAGGAGAGAGGAGCATCCATCCCTGAAACGAACCACTTGGATTCCTCTTACTTCTCCTCCCGGCTTCTGTCCACTCCCCTGAACTCAGACATGGTCTCTCGCCTGGGCTTCCACTGCCTCCATGCCTCTTACCCCTCCACCCTACCCTCCATCCCCATCAATCTGGAAGGAACTTGGAGAGCCACAGAGCTGATGTCCAGTCACCTATTGAAAGCAGCCCTCATTGGCACCCTTCCTTTCTTTCCATCCTAAGGCCCACACCTGTCACCCGCACCGCTGCAGCCTCCCTGAGCCCCTGTCCGACCCCTGCTCCCAGGACTGTATCTGTTGTCATGAGACAGGAGGAGGATGTGCTATTTCCCACCACCCTTGTCTTGCTGGCCCCTCTGCTTGAGATGGCTTTCCTCTGCCCAGTGGCAAACAGAGTTTCAGTTCAGTTCCAGTGTCCCCGCTGCAATCCCCCAAACAGAGTGAGTGGCTTCTTCCTTTTACTTCCAAGAACTGGAAAGTTCCTGTATTGGCGCGTGCACTGTGGGACCACAGCATTGGTTCCCACCCAGCTGTGAGTTCCTGCAGGGTCAGGCATGTGCTGGGTCCATGTTGGCACAGAGCAGGGGCCAGCAGGTGCTTGCTGTGAATAGGAACGTTTAGCAGACCCCGGGAGAGGAGACAGTGTTATCACGCTTGTTCTCCGCTTCGCCTGCGGGTGCCTTTAAGAAGCACAGACTTGTAAACCTTGCCAAGCTGATCTGCTGAACATCTCTACATCCCCGGCTGCCTTGTTGGCTCCCTGGGACACGGCAGCTGCCCTGTGTCCATCTGACTCTAGGTGTCTCTCCACGGCCTTTGTGGCCAGGCCTGGGCTGCGTACCCATGGGCACCCCCTCTCATTCAATCTCAGAGACAGGACGCCAGGCTGGACGGTCCTCACTAACACCCCTCCAGCCAGCTAGCCAGCCTCCTTTCAACTCTGCATTGCCCTGAGTTGGTGTGGGGTTGTTGAGCTACCAGCAGGTCTTCCTGACTTGCATGTAGGTAGTCAGGCGGATGGAGTGGGAGGATAGGGGCACAGACAGTTGAAATGGTGTTCCATGCCTTTCTAGACCCCAGGCCCTTTCCTACGTGTTTTTATCAGCACATGCTCAATCCTTCCCAGTTTACAAAGCACTTCTAGATCCATTCAATCCCACGAAGAATGAGGATCACTGGGCACTCTGTTTTCCCAGGGGCGGGGAACTGGCTTCCAGGAGGCTTAGTGACTGACCGAGGTCTCGAGGTCTCGAAGTCTCGTGCTGGTGAAGTGCAGAGCCAGGATCCGCCTGAGGCCCCCAGCTGGCTCCAGATCCCACACTCCTTCCTCGGTACTTCCTCGGTTCTGCACGGTGCCTCAACACTCCCCAAAACATCCAATTTTGCCGGTGTGGAAACCCACGTCCCACAGAGGCTGGGTGTTTGCTCCACTCAGTTCTGGGGACTTAGCTTAAGGCTCTCTGATCTGTTCTCTTCCTGCCGAGCACCCCAGGAAGGTTCTGTGGGTACACCCCAAGGGCTCCAGGTCTCCTAGCCACTTAATGAGAGTGGCCAGTCCTGTCTCACTTGATCTCTGGGTGCATAAGACGAGATCACAGAAAATATCATCAGTGTGAAAGTGTTTTGTAAAACCAAGGCGCTGCCCAAACGTAGCGTTATCTTCAGCCTGGCTACTGGCTTCCTACAAAGTGAAGGGATGAAGGTAAAACTCTTTCTTGAATAATGTTATCCATCAAGACAGACAAAACCACACCGGTCAGCTCCTCCTGCCCTCCCCATCCCACCTCCCCTTCATTCCCACATGTTTAAAGACATTCGTAGGCTGAGAAATGATTCCTGCTGCTCCTCTGACACCCGGAATGTGCCTTGTGATTGGCAGAGTGTCCCTCCAGAATAGCTTAATTTTTTCCCATTTCTTGACTAATGTCCTCTACTCCTTGGCCCTATAATTGAGAATTGGGCTTGCAATGGCCAGCACAGGAGTATCTTCCCTGAAAGCTCAGAAATGATGGCTCTCCCGGTAGGGAGCTGGCATTCCCCGTGGCCGAGAGCACCGTCCTCCTCACACGGAGGGATCATTCACCACCGTGTGTATTAACCTGAAATCCACCTCGCCTTGATGGATATTTTTGCCAGTCTCCCATTTGGTTTGATGAATGTGAGAGAAATTTTCCCATATGGCATATGAATTTCTCCCTCACAAAATAAGTCTAAATTTTTTTCTGTTCCCGGAGATGAAGGAGCTCAGCAGAATAGGCCACATCTTCAATTACCTTTATCTCTAGTAGCCCAATGTGTTGATTTTTATATAACTGGGAAAACCACATAGCATAATGCTTACACACACACACACACACACACACACACACACACACCACACACTGAGTACCTATAAGCTTTGGTAGAAAATGGCAAAATTACAATGTTTTTCTCATTTCTGGTGATTGGCTTCCGAGTGTTATTTAGAGAGCGGAGTGGAAAGGGCTCTTTGCAGCCCTGCAGTAGTGTCTTGGGCTTACCAAGAGGCTCACAGGAAACATTGCCTCCAACATGAAGGTGTCTGCTAAGATTCCAACCAGGACCCCGTCTTGGGCCCCAGAACACTGTCTTCTCCCCGAGGCCTCTGGCAGACCACAGGGATATTTTCCCTTCAGAATCTCTTGCATCAGAATGGGGAAAGTGAGGGCCAACAATCCCAGAGGAGGCCGTGAACTGTTCTGGAAAGCGAGGGCTTTGCAGTCAGACCTTCATATGAACTTTGTTCTGTCTGTCGCACGCTCCCTAAATGACCATGGGCCAGTGACTTTACCTCTCTGATCCCTGCTCCTTGCCTAGATAGTGGGGATCACGTCATAATGTATGTAAAGAGCCGGGTGTGGGACTTGGCACCTGGAAAGTGTCTTAATACGTGTCTGTTGAGAAAAGGAAGGGTCTCGATGTGTGGAAATAAGACGGATGCCAGGAAATACGTCTGACCACCTCCACGCCCCTGACAGCGGAGGCTCCTGGAGGTCTGGTGAAAGACCTCATATACTCCAGCCCTGCCGGCTCTGTGCTGAGCTCTGCCTTTAAGAGACTGCAGCTCCTGCCTCTTAAAAGCCTTTAAAAATTCTTTATTAAATTTTCATGGCGCATAAAGTCAAGGTTCTGTTACATGGCCTCAGTTGTCTTGGCAACTTCGTAAAACGCAATAATAAAACGAAGCTGAGTGTTGCTAAACACAGGCTCATTGTATAAACGACTGCGAAGTATTGACAGTTTGTTCTGCACGATAATTTTTGACAGCAAATCCACCGGGGTAGACAATGCTTGTTCACTTGGGGTCAGTTGTGAGAAAAGGACACCTTTTAAATTTTTTTCTCCCTTAATGCTTAATATTTGCCTAGGAAGCTAAATATTGCCTCAAGGAAACTGAGATCCTGGGGGAGGCAGAGGGAGGGGTTTGGAAAATCTTTCAACCCTTGATCTGCTAGGGACAGTCTCCCATAGGGAGGGAGGGATCTGTCCCTAGAGTTTGGTCAGAGACTCTGGCTGCCCTGGGAGAGAGGATAGCCCCTTGCAGCTTCCCGTGTGCAAGGGGAGCCACAGTGTTCAACTCGGGCTAGACCAGTGAGCATTGCATGTTTCACCCTCACGGGAAAAGCTAAAGGCAGGTGCCTCCCTAGAGAACTAAACCATTCACCCTGCACCAAAGAGGTGATTCCTGGGGCTGCTGGTCCAGCTGGCAGCTCTGTCCCTGGAATGGAGACCCCGCCTCCTCCTATCACCCCTCCTCCCCTTCTACCCTTGGGGTGCAGCATATATCTGCTTTGAATATTTCAGAATATTTGGCAAGTGGAAAGCAGATGGCCTTGAGTTAAAAACAAAGTGAGACCCCAGCTCCCTGGAAATCCCCTCACCCATTGGCATCAGAGAAATGTTCATGTCACATGCTCCCCCCCACCACGCCCAGGAAGGCCACTTAGGTAGGCCCTGTTCCCACGGGTAACCCCTGTAGTCCTCTGGATCCCAGTTCACCTTTTAATGACCCATTCAGATTCTGCTCATTCCTCAGATGTACCAACACCTCGGTCCTAGGCTCCTGTGTCACAGGTCATGGCTCTGCAGTGTGGCAGAGCTGTCATGCCACTCTCTGCTGGAGAAACCCGGGTTTGCCTGCCCATGGCCCTGCAGCCTGGAGGGGAGGCAGCTAGGGCAGTGTGAGAGCTTAGGGCTGGCTTGGGCCAGGCATGTCTTTGGAGGACTGTGGAGGCCATAAGGAACCCTTTCACACTGCTGCCTGCCCCACAGGATCCCCTCAGGGCTCAGGCCCCACCTCTGTCTTTAACCCAGACAACTGCAGCTTTCCCATTCTGACTTGATGGGCTTTACAATAAGGGTGTATCCGCAGCTGCTGATGCCTGCCTTTCAATATTACGCATGAGGCAAGGGAAGCCCAGAGAGGGGAGGGGTCTTGCCCCCAATACCCAGCAAGTTAGGACATGAGTTAAGGCCTCTTCAATGAAGGAACTGGTTTTGTCCTGTGTGATCAGAGGGATGGGGCGGAAGCCAGCACCACCCTCAGCCCATCACCTCGCCAAATACCT
This sequence comes from Trachypithecus francoisi, assembly GCF_009764315.1. Taxonomy (NCBI): domain Eukaryota; kingdom Metazoa; phylum Chordata; class Mammalia; order Primates; family Cercopithecidae; genus Trachypithecus; species Trachypithecus francoisi. Next base: position 63,767,726 of record NW_022681461.1, read on the forward strand.
ACAGAAGGGAACCCAGAGAGCCTCTGGCCCAGGGGTTTTCAAGCTAGATCCCACGGAATCTTAGGGCAGCTCAGCTAGCTGTTTTATAATATATTGGGGTTGCATGTAAGAAAAAAAGCTTAAAATGCCATCATTCCTTCTAATTTTTTACTTGTGGGGTAAATTCCAGGTTTTCACTAAGCTGGGGGCCCAGGAGAAGTAACTCATCCAAGGTCACCTGAGCCCAGCTGGGACCCCAGGCCCTGCCCTGGAGGATGTGTGTGTCATGCTGGCACCGGTGCTCAGGTGCTGGGCTGGCTCACACTGGGCCCAGGGAGGAGCTGGGACCCCCTCCTCCGCCGGAGATTGGCTTGGTGTCTTAATCCATTTGTGCTGCTATAACGAAGTACCGTAGACTGGGCGGCGGATAAACAACAGAAATTTTATTTATCCCAGTTCTGGAGCCTGTGAGTCCAAGATCACAGTTCCTGCATGGTTGGGTCCTGGCGAGGGTTCTCTTCCAGGTTTGCAGACCGGTTGTATCCTTACATGGTAGGAAGAGAGTGACAGAGATCTCTAGGGTCTCTTCCCAGGGCACTATTCCTGTTCACAAGGGCTCCACCCTCATGACCTAGTCACTTCCCAAGGCCCCACTTCCCTAAACGGAGCTAGGATTTCATCACATGAATTTAGGAGGGACACAGACATCTAGTCCATCGCCTGGCCTCTCTCGCCCCTGGTAGAACGGTTGGTGGAAGCCTCTGCGGCCGGCCCTGGGCTCACCTGTCACTGGGCGCTAATCATCAGATGCCCAGGGTGGATGACAGGATCCACTGAAGAATTTCCCGTCATAGCTCCTCACCCACCACTTAAATAAACCTGCTTTGAGCTATTTTCAGAGCCAGCGGCAGAGGAGGAGGGGTGGCATCAGTGGGTCACTGGATCCGTCGCCAGCTGTGCTGGGAGGAGACTGACTCCAGACATTGACAGGTCAGAAACCTGAGGGCATGTCCCAGAGAGGCCAGCTACAAGCCGCCATTTCTTTGAAGCCACTTGTTTTAGCTTTAAAAGTCCTGTAAATATTGCATTCTGCTCTATATGACATCCGCATATTAGCCAGGCTAGGTTAGACTACCCTGAAAAGATAACAAACCCACGGAGCTCCGTGGCTTAACACAGCGGAGGTTTACTTCGTGCGAAATCAAAGGTTCATGTGGGTCTGCTGGCTCTCAGGATGGCTCTCCACAGAGAGGCGCTGGTCTCTTTCTCCTCAACCACGCCTCCCAGTTGCTTCTGGCAAGATGAGGGGGCAGGAGGGGTCCTCAGGGGATGCTGTTCAGGCAGGGGCTGACTCCACCTCCTCCCACAAGCCCTTGGCCAGAACGCAGTCCCGCGGCCCGGATGGAAGTGCTGGGACAGTGGGACATGCGCCCTTCCTGGGCACCCAAGCAGACAAAAATAAAATGGGATTTGGTGAACGCATAGTGTTGTTTTTGCCACAATTCCTATTTGTTTCAACAGAATAACGTTTTCCTCCCCTTCAATCTTCACAAAAAATGGCTGCGCCAAGGAAATGACCATGGTTCTCTCCGGGCCGCACACAGCGCCCCCGCCCCCATCGCCTTCTTTCGGTTGAGTTGGAGCAGATGGAGGTCACGTGGATCTCCTGACTCCAGAGCCACAGGGGAGCTAGGGGAATCTTGTGCCTCCCCACCAAGAAAGCCAATCCTAGGCTCTGTGGCCTGGGTACCGCTCAGCTCCAAGCTCCACGGGCAGTTTCCCCATCACCTGGAAAACTGAGTCCAAAGCCGGCTGACATTTTCCCCTGAGGAGGTAGGGGCTGGAGGTCCCGGAAAGAGTGCCGACCCTTCCCAGGCCGGAGCAGAGCACTGAGACCACGCTCCAGGGGCCATCTGGCCTAGAGAGGGGGCTCTAGCTAAGCCCTCTCCAGTTACCCTGCGTTGATGAGCCAGGCTCCCCTGGCTCCCTGCTGAGGAGGGCAGGCCTTGCGCAAAGCTAAGGATTCACAGGCAGTGAACCCTGTGACATCGGGCTTCTCCTGTAGCTGCTGAAAGTTGTGTCACAATTAACATAGTGGGGGTGGGGACATGTAAAGCACATTCTCAATTCATGGCTAGGGTCTCACACACACAAGGCCGAGACCCATGCAGGGCACATTATGGCGTTAGTTCATTTAATCTGAGAAACAGGCTCGGGTGGTTACTCCTGTTATCGCCTTGCTTTACAGTAGAGGAAGCTGAGGTTCAAAGCTGACGTGCAGTGACGTGCGCGAGGTGGTGCAGGTTGTCCGTGCCCGGGCGGGTTTTGGATTCTGGCCTCACAGAGCCCGCTCTCCAAACAGCTGTGCTGTGCGGTGGTGTTGAAGGCCCTCTTACAGCAGCAGGCGGCTCTGCAGAGGGGATGGGCTCCGGACACATGTGGAAGTGGAGGTTCTGGGAGAGACCTCGAATAGCAACCTGTCTGCAAAGCCTTTGAACTCAAAGTCCTGGAAGAAACATCCTAACTCAGTGAGGTTCACACAGCAGGCAGGACTTAGGGTTGCCCAAGAGGATCCAACCTTTGAGAGCTGTTGTGCTTGGCAGCAAGGTAACAGCAGAAGGGACATAGGGAGCAACATTGAGATCACTGAGACAGCCTCCTTCTCTGGGGTAAATGGACCAGGCAGTGAGCGAGGGGAGGCTGGTGGAGAAAAAGGTGACCATGTGCTGAGGACCAACTTTGTCCCAGGCACCAGCGTCACCCCAGCCATCATGGCAAGGCAGGTGGAATTGCCCCCCTTATACAGCTGAGGAAACAGGTTTGGAGAAGTTAGGCGTCTTGCCCGAGGCCGCAGAAGGCCACCCTGCCCAGGTCACATGGCCACCATAGAAGCTCTGAGCCCAGAGCAGGTACAGAGCCCCACAGACTGGAGAAAGAAGCAGCTGGCCACATGACTGCAGGTCAGAAAGTCCCTTGGCTTCAACCACCTGTGGCCACTGACTTGTGAGCAAATGACATCCAGAGGGGCCACCCCAAAGCCTGGACTCCCAACCCCATGGTCAGGAGAGAGGCTGCCAGGGCAGCGCCAGGCTTCAGCTCAGTCCAGAAAGGCCACTCTTATTAGCTCTTTCTCTACACTCATAGGCTGCATTCGACCTGGTGCCTGATAGGTGGGGAGGGGACAAAAGTCTCATTAAAAGAGGGGCCTTCAGTGCGGGGCAAAGAGCTCTCTGCTTCAGGGCCAGCCAGAAAATGTTCACTCTTTTTCCATATTCTTTTTGTTTTTTAAATATTGAGACGGGGTCTCACCATATTGCCCAGGCTGTTCTCGAACTCCTGGGCTCAAGTGATCCTCCTGCCCCGGCCTCCCAAAGTACTGGGATTACAGGTGTAAGCCACCGCGCCTGGTTGGGGTCTCCATTTTATACTGGTGTCATGGCATGCCATTATACGATGCACTCTAGTTATGTATAATATTGTAGTTTACTTAAATGGTCCCCATTGTTTCTAGTTTTCTGTTATTACAAAAAAAGTGTTGCAAGACTCTTCTGATACATGCATTTATGTGCATGTACGATGTGTCCTAGAACTGGAATCACTGGGTTAAAGGGTACATGCATTTTAAGCTGCAATCAATATTGCTGCTATATTGTCCTCCAAATAAGTTGGACCACCTTTAGGCCCCACCAGATGTATGAGAGGAGCCAGTGCTCTGTACTTCCCGCCCTCCCCAACACACTGTATTGTGAGAATGCCAACTTCCACCTGTTGATAATTAAAAAACATGGCAGCATCTCATCACAGATTGAATTTTCCTTCCTTCCTTCCTTCCTTCCTTCCTTCCTTCCTTCCTTCCTTCCTCTTTCTTTCCTCCTTCCTTCCTTCCTTCCTTCTTTCCTTCCTTCCTTCCTTTCTTTCTTTCAGATGGAGTCTCTCTCTGTCACCCAGGCTGGAGTGTAGTGCCACGATCTCGGCTCACTGCAACCTCCGCCTCCCGACTTCAGGTGATTCTCCTGCCTCAGCCTCCCCAGTACCTGGGACTACAGGTACATGCCAGGCTGCCCGGCTAACTTTTTTTGTACTTTTAGTAGAGACAGGGTTTCACCGTGTTGGCCAGGATGGTCTCGATCTGACCTCGTGATCCACCCGCCTCAGCCTCCCAAAGTGCTGGGATTACAGCTGTGAGCCACCGCGCCCAGCCTGAATTTTCATTTCTTATATTATGAATGCAGTTGAGCCTCTTTCTTCACCCATTCTTCTACTGGTCCTTTTCTTGTTGATTTGTAGCATCTTTGCAGATGAAAAGAATTAGCCTTTTGCCATAGTTTTGAAAAGTATGTATTCTACATGGGCCATTTTCCGGCAGCCAACTGTCTCTCCGCCTGCAGCCCGTTCTCCACAGGCTGCCCGAGTGGCCTTTCTGGGATGCCAAACTGATCGTGTCACCCCCATGCAGATAGAAAACAGCTTCCTGTCGCCAGGGTTCAGCTCGACTCCTCACCTGATTTTGGGGGTCTTTTCTATTTGGGGCCCAGCCTCCTCCCTCCCCCACCAACAGGGCCAACCTCCCTCCCCCACCAACAGGACCACCACGTGCAGCCATGAAGCCTGCACTCTGCACAGAGGACAGGGACTCACGGATAACCTGAGTGGCGCCCCCTGCAGGGACCCACTGGGCAGCCCTGCCCAGCTCTTGTGAACTCCCTCATGGCTCCTCACTCTTTTTGCCACTCCCCAAATGCCCCTTGCTCTGTCACCTGGCCAGCACTGCATCCGGGTCCTTCTTCTGCCCCTAATGCCCCTCCCCATGTGGGCCTGTTGGTGCACACCGCCTCCGCTCTTGCAGATGGCTCCCTCACCCCTTGGTGTGTCTCTTTAAGCCACTTCATGGTGACTCTCTACCAGGTACACCCCAGGCAGGGCTGTGCCCCCTCATATCTGGATCCCACCCCAGCCAGGGCCTGGCACAGAAGGGGCCCTCAGGACCTGAATGTAGGAGGAACGAGGGAGGGAGGGACCGAAGGCCCCACTGATGGCCAAGCTCAGCCAGCACAGCAGAGCAGGGAGGGCCTCAGCCTAATTTACAGTCATGCATTTACCCAATAGGCTGCTCTTTCATATAAATATCCATTAAACACTTTGTAAAATGCACATTTGAAAAAAGGCAGCTGACCTGCCCTTCGCAGGTAATTATGGTGCTTCTCTTAAGTCTGCAGTGGAGACCTTTTTATTTGGAAGGTCTAGCGTGCTTTCCAGATTATCAATTGAGGCGTTTCTCTGCCTGCAGGTTCTCTGCCTGCCCCTGACCCCCCACAGAGGGGCATCCTAGGAGGACCCTGGTGGGCACCAACACCACTGCCATCAGGATCTCCCAAGGGCTCAGGGCCCCAGGGCCCTGGTGTGGGCACAAGCAGATGTGGCCCTTGCCTGCCCAGAGCCAAAGGGCCAGGGAAACGTGCTGATGGACAGGCAGGGCTCAACTACCAGCAGAGGGTAGAGCCAGAACCCGGGGCAGGGGGAGGCTGGCTGGAGAAGGGCCAGGCCCCACAGGCCCCGTTGCAAATTTTCTCTTTGCCATTGTAGAGTGCACAGAGGATGACACCATTGGGTTTGTGTTTTTAAAGATAACCAAGCTTACAATTTGGATGGGGCAAGAGTGTACATGGAGGGGTGGGCTGGGAGCAGGTGCAGAGGTCCAGGCAGGAGGGCTGGCAGCTCCAACTTAGCATGGCCCTGGAGATGAAGGGCACACACTCAAGGGGTTTTAAGCAGGCCAGGTTGACAATACTTCTCACGGCGGCTGTTCAATTGCCATCTCACCTCCCTGCTGGATTGAAACTCCTGGAGGGCAGTGCCTAGTCCTTCTGGTGGAAGTTGCATCAAAGCATCTAGAAAATGGCTCAGCACACAAAAGGTGGAGTGTTCTGGGAATGAATGAATGACAAGTGAGAGCGAATAATGGATGGATGGATGGACGGATGGATGATGGATGGATGGATTTAACAGATGGGGAAACTGATGCTGTGGGTGGGGTATGGGGAGGTGAATCGCCTAGGTGGGACATCATGTTCCCAGTGCGTGGCAGACCCAGCAGTAGGGCCAGGAGGGAGGCCCTGGGGTGGTGTGGAATCCCTGGCTCCTCCGCCCTTGCTCACGCACACCTGTTTTCATAACTTGTCATTACCCCACACACCCACAGGCAGGAGCACTGTCCCAATAAATAAATCTGGGCCACTTTTCAGCATCGTTTAACGTCCCCGGGAAGGCTGGGTCACGTGGCGTCCAGCCGCAGCCCATTAGCTGACAGGCTGAAGCATATCATATTGAATTCCACGGCCTGCAGAGCCCGCAAGCCCCCGTGCTGCTCTGAAATCTGTGCGGATTTCTCAGAAAGCAATTGTGCTGCTTATTTCCTATAATGAGCATGTTGCCCCCTCCCCTTGCCAGGACTATTTTTCCAAACCTCCAGGGAGACAGGAGTGGAAGGATCTTGAGCTTGCTCCCTGCTGCAGTTTGAGAGGTGCCGGGCGCTGTGGGCTGCACTTGGGTGCAACTTGCAGAGAGATGATCTCAAGGCATTGCACTGTCTTCCAGCCTCTACCCGTCCTCTGCCCTGTGTCTCCCTACCTCCCTGCCCCTGTCCTCATGTCCCCTGTCCCTTGCCCCACCATGTTGCCCCCTGCTATGGCAGGGCTATAGATGGGACAGTCAGGAGGGACTCAACCCCAGAAGCCCACAGCCTGGCCACATTGCAGCTGACTCTGCTGCACCTCCTGGAAGCCACAGGCCTTGGCTTCTGCCTCCTGCAGGTGACACACCACACCTACCACGCCTCTTCACAAACTTAAATGGGACACATGCCCACGCCGGTATACAAACCACACGTTGACAGAACCACACACAGAAACATGTCCATAGATACCCACTCGCATCCCAATGAGGTGAGGCTATGCCTACCCACACCAACTCACAGCACCTTAATCACAGCTAGCATACCTGGTACACATCCACACACACACATCCATACACACATCCCCTCACACGCATCCACACATACACTCAGACACACACACACAAACACCCCCACACAAGCACACATCCACACACACATCCACACACATATCCACACACACCCTCACACACATACACACATACACTCAGACACACACAAACACCCCCACACAAGCACACATCCACACACACATCCACACACATATCCACACACACCCTCACATCCACACATACACTCAGACATATACACACCCTCACACACATCCACATGTACACTCACATCCACACACCCACACACAAGCGAATATACATACAAAGAGCACACACATATACACACATCCACACACACACCCTCACACATATCCACACACACACACCCTCATATCCACATGTACATTTATACACATATACACACATCCACATACCCACACATACACAGAGCGCACACACACACATCTACATATACACACATCCACAGACCCACACACACACACAAGCACACACACATAAGCACACACATCCACACACACATCCACACATGCATTCATACATATATACACATCCACATAGCCACACACACAGAGCACATACACATCCACACAAACACCCACACACAAGCACACATACACACACAAGCACACACATCCACATGTACACACATATCCACACACACCCTCACACACATCCACACGTACACGGACATCCACACACCCACACACAAAGAGCACACACATACACACAAACACCCACACACAAGCACACCAACACACAAGCACACACACATACAAGCACACACACATCCACACACATCCCCCTCACACATGTACACACACTCATACATATATACGCACAAATCCACACACGCACACATCCACACACATAAACACCCACACACACACATACATTCATACACATGCACATACATCCACACACATTTCTACATGCATTTTGAATTTCCAAGAGGCAGGTAAGCTTTTTTTCAATGCAAAGCTTTTTATGCTTATTTTATTCTATTACAATTTTATATGTAATTCAATCTACTTTTGGCATCTCATCTTTTCTCTTTATTTCTAATTGACACAATAGTTAATAATGTTTATACAGTCTGATATTTCCATACATGTATAATGTAATAATCAAATCAGGGTAATTTACACAGCCATCATCTCCAACATTTATCATTCCTTTGTGTTGAGAACACACAAAATCCTCTCTTCTAGCTATTTGAAAATATAGAATAAATACTTTTAACTGTAGTCACCCTTCAGTGAATACTAGAACTCATTCCTCCTATCTAGCTGTAATTTTGTATTTGTCAACCATCCTCTCCCTATCCTCCCTTCCTCCTCCCCTGCCCAGGCTCTGGTTACCACTATTCAACTTTCTATCTCTATGATATCAATTTATTTAGCTTCCACATATGAGTGAGAACACACATTACTACCATTTGTCTTTCTGTGTCTGGTTTATTTCACTTAATGTAACTTCCTCCAGGTGCATCTGTGTTGCCAAAAATTGTAAGATTTCATTTTTTTATGACTGAATAGTGTTTCATTGTATATATGTATGTGTATGTGTGTGTATATATATATGCGTGTGTGTGTATATATGATATTTTCTTTAGCCATTCATCTGTTGATGAAATTTCCAAGCAGCAGATAAGCTCTCTTTCTTAATTCCCACTTTCATTGCTCTGTGGTTAAGAAATATGACCTTTCCTTTATTGAGCCTACCACAGGCCAAGCATCATGTTAGGTGATAATTATACTAGGTTGAATAAAACTTCAGCCCCACAGCCTAATAACAGAGAGCATAAATAAATATACATTTACAATCCCAGGAATACAAGGATGGTTCAACATGTGTAAATCAATGTAATATATTGTATCTCCAGAATGAAGGATAAAAACCATATAATCATTTCAATTGATGCTGAGAAAGCATTTAATAAATTCAACATCCTTTCATCATAAAAACCCTCAAAAAAACTGGGAAAATACTCCAACACAATAGAAGTCATATATGACAGACCCACAGCTAGTATCATACTGAATGAGGAAAAACTGAAAGCCTTTCCTCTAAGATCTAGAACAAGACAAGGATGCCCACTGTCACCACTGTTATTCAACATAGTACTGTAAGTCCTAGCCAGAGCAATAAGACAAGAGAAAGAAATAAAGAGCATTCAAACTGGAAAGGAAAAAGTCACATTATCCTTGTTTACAGATTATATGATTGTATATTTGCAAAAAAACTAAGCAGTTCAAAAAACCATTAGAACTGATAAATTCAGTAACATTGCAGGATCCAAAATCAACATACAAAAATAAGTAGTATTTCTGTATGTCAACAGAACAGTCTCATAAAGAACTCAAGAAAGCAATCCCATTTACAATAGCTACAAATGAAATAAAATACCACCAGTAATCAGATTTACAATAGCTACAAATCCAATAAAATACCATCAGAGAAATGCAAATCAAAACTGCAATGAGCTATCATCTCACCTCAGTTTAAATGGCCTTTATCCAAAAGACAGGCAATAACAAATGCTGGCAAGGATGTGGAGAGAAAAGGGAACCCTCATACACTGTTGGTAGGAATGTAAATTAATACAACCAGTATGGAGAACAGGAAGGAGGGTCCTCAAAACGCTAGAAGTAGAACTATCGTATGATCCAGCAATCCCACTGGTGGGTACATACCCAAAAGAAAGGAAACTGGTATATCGAAGCAGTATCTGCCCTCCCATGTTTATTGCAACATGGCAATTCACAATAGCCAGGATTTGGAATCTATCTAAGTGCCCATCAGCAGATGAATGAATAAAGAAAATGTGGTACATACACACAATGGAGTACTACTCAGCCATAAAAAAGAATGAGATCCTGTCATTTGCAACAACATAGATGGAACTGGAGGTCATCATGTTAAATGAGATAAGCTAGGCATGGAAAGACAAACTTTGCATGTTCTCACTCACTTGTGGGAGCTAAGAGTTCAGTTACCAGAGGCTGGGAAGGGTGGTGAGGGTGAGGGTGGAGGGGGAAAGTGGGGATAATTAATGGGTACAAAAATATAGTTAGAAAGAATGAATAAGACCTAATATTTGATAGCATAACAGGGTGACCACAGTCGACAGTAATTTATTGTACATTTAAAAATAACTAGGCCCGGTGCAATGACTCATGCCTGTAATCCTAGCATTTTGGGAGGCCGAGGCGGGACGAATCACCTGAGGTCAGGAGTTCGAGATCAACCTGGCCAACATGGTGAAACCCCGTCTCTACTAAAAATACAAAAATTAGCCGGGCATGATGGCAAGTGCCTGTACTCCTAGCTACTCAGGAGGCTGAGGCAGAAGAATCTCTGGAAGCTGGGAGGCAAAAGCTGCAGTGAGCCGATATCACGCCACTGCACTCCTGGGTGACACAGCAGGATTCCATCTTAAAAAAAAAATTAAGAGTATAATTGGAATGTTTGTAACACATTATTTAATGAGAAATGCTTGAAGCGATAGATACCCACCACCCCCTCAAAAAAATTTGCAATCTGATGTGACATGTAGTGGCAGAGGGAACCCCAGCCCCTACATGTTCTTTAACAAATCTCATGTATTTTTCTCTTTAGGTTGATTCCTTTGGTGTTTCTATTACCTAAACATTGCTGGACAAAAATTATAGGTATTTGTTATTTTTATTTGCTTTTCTTGAATTATTATCATGAATGAGCATATTCCCATTGATTTATTGTCCCTTTAATTTCCAGTTATTTCTCTTTTGCCTTATTCTTGGATACTTCAAGCCGATGTTCTAGAATGGATCACTGCTTTGACTTTTCAGCACATGCATTCTGTTGTCCACCATCAGCAATGACATTCTTTCCTTCCAAGTTTTTGTTTTCAGCCTGCTCCTTTCTCCTAGCAGCACACTCCTGTTTATTGATGAAACATCGCTTGAACCACTCCAGGATTTATTTAAGACCCATTAAGAGGGTTCTGCATCTCCGACATGATCTGATGGGGAGCAAAGCAAGACTCACCATTGCTCTGTGTTGCAGGTTAGCGGGCTCATCTATTCCTGTAGGGTGCCCTGCTTGGTGCAGAGAGCAGGGAGCAGCCCCACCTCTCCCTCCTGCAGGTTGCTTTCTCCTCCTCTGATGAGCATTTGCAGGTTCTTCCTGATTTGCCTGATGCAGGAGCTTGCTTCCCGGGGGTGGATATTAAACTTCAGATTCCACGGAATCGGAGGTACAGATGCAAACCCATGATTTGTAGAATGTGTATATGCACGTTTGTGTGCACATGGATGTGTATATGTACATATATGCATTTATTTCCTAGCTCTGTCTGCTGACAAGGTCAAGAGGAAAGGCCATTCTACTAGCTCTCAGATCTTGGTTCTTAATGTCATTCCCCAGGGTTTCTCAGAGAAATGACTAATTCAAGAGCTGGGGCAGGGTAGGTACATTGTGAGCCTGGGACATTTTGTTACACCAGAAAGCAAGGAACGGTCAAAAGCACTTTGGGGGAAATGTCAGCAGCTAAAAGGGGCTGCTGGTGGCAACATCTAGGACTATTTGAGCACCAAAATAATAAAGTAATGAAATATAAACCCTTAAAAATGGAAATATCTGAGTTTATACCAATAGTAAATAGATTTATCAGTACATGGGGGAGAAGGAGGACCTATGCTGACGAGAGAATTCTGAGAGTCAGCCAGTGAAATGGAGGGATTGCTAGAGTTGGAAAATCATCTTTGCAACCATCTCATTAAAGATGGGATCAATTAAGAATCATTCATGGTTGCTAAATCTAGGGGAACATTCTGATGAGGAACAGAATGTTTTCATGGTCTCAAAGTGTCTCCCCACAGACTGCTTATTAGTTGCAAAGAAGACCAAAAAACTCCAGTAATTATACAGTGAAGAAATTGGACAACGCCTTGATCGAGTGATCAAAATTAACATCACCAAGGAAGGACAGATTGCTGTCTTGTGCCTCCAGATGTGCTCCTCTGAAGACTCAGTACGCTCTATGCAGGATTTTGGCTAAGAATGAAGAACCAAAAACTAGTCCCAAGGAAACATCAGTCAAATGCCTTTCTATTTTTGAAAAAGGTGGGTGTGCTTGGTCGTATTCTTCCCAAATGTCAATGCCATAAAAGATCACAAAAGGCTATGAAAATGTTCCAGATTAAAAGAGGCTAAAGAGACATGACAGCTAACTGCAACCCCTGCCCTTAGGCTGCCTCCTGTACTAGAGGAGAAAATTACTGAAAAAGGACATTATTGGTTTGACTCAGAAAATTGGAATGTGAATGTTAGGAGTAGATAAAAATATATGCTAATGTTAAATTGACTGAAGTAGATTACATAAGAGAATACTCCTAATCTTAGTAAAAATATACTACTGAAGTGTTTAGGTTAGTGTTTAGCCCCTTTAGGGCTATGATGTATGTAACTTAACTTCAAGCAGGCGAGAAAATAAATTGTGTGTATGTGTGTGCATGTGTGTGTGGAAAGAGACAGACTAAGAATGATAAAGCAAAGGGGGTGAAAATATTAATTAATAGGAGATTATAGGTAAAAGGCACATGGTATTCCTGGTACCATTGATTTTAGCAACTTAGCTGTAAGTTAGAAATGATTTCCAAAACAAAGGCTTTTTAAACATTTCTAGGCTAGATAGCTGGGCGCGGTGGCTCAAGCCTGTAATCCCAGCACTTTGGGAGGCCTAGGTGGGCGGATCACGAGGTCAGGAGATCGAGACCATCCTGGCTAACATGGTGAAACCCTGCCTCTACTAAAAAAAAAATACACACAAAAAAATTAGCCAGGCGTGGTGGCGGGCACTTGTAGTCCCAGCTACTCGAGAGGCTGAGGCAGGAGAATGGCATGAACCCGGGAGGTGGCGCTCTCAGTGAGCTGAGATGGTGCCACTGCACTCTAGCCTGGGTGACAGAGCAAGACTCCGTCTCAAAAAAAAGAAAAAGAAAAAGAGGGGGCAGAGCAAGATGGCCGAATAGGAACAGCTCCAGTCTCCAACTCCCGGTGCGAGCGACACAGAAGACCGGTGATTTCTGCATTTTCAACTGAGGTACTGGGGTCATCTCACTGGGGAGTGGCGGACAATCGGTGCTGGTCAGCTGCTGCAGCCCGACCAGCGAGAGCTGAAGCAGGGCAAGGCATTGCCTCACCTGGGAAGCGCAAGGGGGAAGGGAATCCCTTTTCCTAGCCAGGCGAACTGAGACACACAACACCTGGAAAATCGGGTAATTCCCACCCCAATACTGCGCTTTACACAAACGGCACACCAGGAGATTATACCCACACCTGGCTGGGAGGGTCCCACGGCCACGGAGCCTCCCTCATTGCTAGCACAGCAGTCTGCAATCTAACCGCAAGGCAGCAGCGAGACTGGGGGAGGGGCGCCCGCCATTGCTGAGGCTTAAGTAGGTAAACAAAGCCGCTGGGAAGCTCGAAGTGGGTGGAGCTCAGAGCAGCTCAAGGAAACCTGCCTGTCTCTGTAGACTCCACCTCTGGAGACAGGGCACAGCTAAACAACAAAAGGGGAAGCAGCAGAGGCCTGTGCAGACGCGAACGACTCTGTCTGACAGCTTTGAAGAGAGCAGTGGATCTCCCAACACTGAGGTTGAGATCTGAGAACAGACAGACTGCCTGCTCAAGTGGGTCCCTGACCCCTGAGTAGCCTAACTGGGAGACATCCCCCACTAGGGGCAGTCTGACACCCCACACCTCACAGGGTGGAGTACACCCCTGAGAGGAAGCTTCCAAAGTAAGAATCAGACAGGTACACTCACTGTTCAGCAATATTCTATCTTCTGCAACCTCTGCTGCTGATACCCAGGCAAACAGGGTCTGGAGTGGACCTCAAGCAATCTCCAACAGACCTACAGCTGAGGGTCCTGGCTATTAGAAGGAAAACTATCAAACAGGAAGAACACCTATACCAAAACCCCATCAGTACGTCACCATCATCAAAGACCAGAGGCAGATAAAACCATGAAGATGCGGAAGAAGCAGGGCAGAAAAGCTGGAAATTCAAGAAATAAGAGCGCATCTCCCCCTGCAAAGGAGTGCAGCTCATCGCCAGCAAGGGATCAAAGCTGGTCAGAGAATGACTTTGACGAAATGAGAGAAGAAGGCTTCAGTCCATCAAACTTCTCAGAGCTAAAGGAGGAATTACGTACCCAGCGCAAAGAAACTAAAAATCTTGAAAAAGAGTGGAAGAATTGATAGCTAGAATAATTAATGCAGAGAAGGTCATAAATGAAATGACAGAGATGAAAACCATGACACGAGAAATATGTGACAAATCCACAAGCTTCAGTAACCGACTTGATCAACTGGAAGAAAGAGTATCAGCGATTGAGGATCAAATGAATGAAATGCAGTGAGAAGAGAAATCAAAAGAAAAAAGAAAAAGAAATGAATAAAGCCTGCAAGAAGTATGGGATTATGTAAAAAGACCAAATCTACGTCTGATTGGGGTGCCTGAAAGTGAGGGGGAAAATGGAACCAACTTGGAAAACACTCTTCAGGATATCATCCAGGAGAACTTCCCCAACCTAGTAGGGCAGGCCAACATTCAAATTCAGGAAATACAGAGAACACCACAAAGTTACTCCTCGAGAAGAGCAACTCCAAGACACATAATTGCCAGATTCACCAAAGTTGAAATGAAGGAAAAAATCTTAGGGCAGCCAGAGAGAAAGGTCGGGTTACCCACAAAGGGAAGCCCATCGGACTAACAGCAGACCTCTCGGCAGAAACTCTACAAGCCAGAAGAGAGTGGGGGCCAATATTCAACATTCTTAAAGAAAAGAATTTTCAACCCAGAATTTCATATCCAGCCAAACTAAGTTTCATCAGTGAAGGAGAAATAAAATCCTTTACAGATAAGCAAATGCTTAGAGATTTTGTCACCACCAGGCCTGCCTTACAAGAGACCCTGAAGGAAGCCCTAAACATGGAAAGGAACAACCGGTACCAGCCATTGCAAAAACATGCCAAAATGTAAAGACCATCGAGGCTAGGAAGAAACTGCATCAACTAACGAGCAAAAAAACCAGTTAATATCATAATGGCAGGATCAAGTTCACACATAACAATATTAACCTTAATGTTAATGGACTAAATGCTCCAATTAAAAGACACAGACTAGCCAACTGGATAAAGAGTCAAGACCCATCAGTCTGCTGTATTCAGGAGACCCATCTCACATGCAGAGACATACATAGGCTCAAAATAAGGGATGGAGGAAGATCTACCAAGCAAATGGAGAACAAAAAAAAAGCAGGGGTTGCAATCCTAGTCTCTGATAAAATAGACTTTAAACCATCAAAGATCAAAAGAGACAAAGAAGGCCATTACATAATGGTAAAGGGATCAATTCAACAGGAAGAGCTAACTATCCTAATATATATGCACCCAATACAGGAGCACCCAAATTCATAAAGCAAGTCCTTAGAGACTTACAAAGAGACTTAGACTCCCATACAATAATAATGGGAGACTTCAACACTCCACTGTCAACATTAGACAGATCAACGAGACAGAAAGTTAACAAGGATATCCAGGAATTGAACTCATCTCTGCACCAAGCGGACCTAATAGACATCTGTAGAACTCTCCACCCCAAATCAACAGAATATACATTCTTCTCAGCACCACATCGCACTTATTCCAAAATTGACCACATAATTGGAAGTAAAGCACTCCTTAGCAAATGTAAAAGAACAGAAATTATAACAACTGTCTCTCAGACCACAGTGCAATCAAATTAGAACTCAGGACTAAGAAACTCAATCAAAACCGCTCAACTACATGGAAACTGAACAACCTGCTCCTGAATGACTACTGGGTACATAACGAAATGAAGGCAGAAATAAAGATGTTCTTTGAAACCAATGAGAACAAAGATACAACATACCAGAATCTCTGGGACACATTTAAAGCAGTGTTTAGAGGGAAATTTAGAGCACTAAATGCCCACAAGAGAAAGCTGGAAAGATCTAAAATTGACACTCTAACATCACAATTAAAAGAACTGGAGAAGCAAGAGCAAACACATTCAAAAGCTAGCAGAAGGCAAGAAATAACTAAGATCAGAGCAGAACTGAAGGAGATAGAGACACAAAAAACCCTCCAAAAATCAATGAATCCAGGAGTTGGTTTCTTGAAAAAATCAACAAAATTGACAGACCGCTAGCAAGACTAATAAAAAAGAAAAGAGAGAAGAATCAAGTAGACGCAATAAAAAATGATAAAGGGGATATCACCACGGACCCCACAGAAATACAAACTACCATCAGAGAATACTATAAACACCTCTATGCAAATCAACTAGAAAATCTAGAAGAAATGGATAATTTCCTGGACACTTACACGCTCCCAAGACTAAACCAGGAAGAAGTTGAATCCCTGAATACAATAGCAGGCTCTGAAATTGAGGCAATAATTAATAGCCTACCAACCAAAAAAAGTCCAGGACCAGATGGATTCACAGCTGAATTCTACCAGAGGTACAAAGAGGAGCTGGTACCATTCCTTCTGAAACTATTCCAATCAATAGAAAAAGAGGGAACCTCTGTAACTCATTTTATGAGGCCAACATCATCCTGATACCAAAGCCTGGCAGAGACACAACAAAAAAAGAAAATTTTAGACCAATATCCCTGATGAACATCGATGCAAAAATCCTCAATAAAATACTGGCAAACCGGATTCAGCAGCACATCCAAAAGCTTATCCACCATGATCAAGTGGGCTTCATCGCTGGGATGCAAGGCTGGTTCAACATTCGCAAATCAATAAACGTAATCCAGCATATAAACAGAACCAAAGACAAGAACCACATGATTATCTCAATAGATGCAGAAAAGGCTTTTGACAAAATTCAACAGCACTTCATGCTAAAAACGCTCAATAAATTCGGTATTGATGGAACGTACCTCAAAATAATAAGAGCTATTTATGACAAACCCACAGCCAATATCATACTGAATGGGCAAAAACTGGAAAAATTCCCTTTGAAAACTGGCACAAGACAGGGATGCCCTCTCTCACCACTCCTATTCAACATAGTGTTGGAAGTTCTGGCTAGGGCAATCAGGCAAGAGAAAGAAATCAAGGGTATTCAGTTAGGAAAAGAAGAAGTCAAATTGTCCCTGTTTGCAGATGACATGATTGTATATTTAGAAAACCCCATTGTCTCAGCCCAAAATCTCCTTAAGCTGATAAGCAACTTCAGCAAAGTCTCAGGATACAAAATTAATGTGCAAAAATCACAAGCATTCTTATACACCAGTAACAGACAAGCAGAGAGCCAAATCAGGAATGAACTTCCATTCACAATTGCTTCAAAGAGAATAAAATACCTAGGAATCCAACTTACAAGGGATGTAAAGGATCTCTTCAAGGAGAACAACAAACCACTGCTCGGTGAAATAAAAGAGGACACTAACAAATGGAAGAACATACTATGCTCATGGATAGGAAGAATGAATATCATGAAAATGGCCATACTGCCCAAGGTAATTTATAGATTCAATGCCATCCCCATCAAGCTACCAATGAGTTTCTTCACAGAACTGGAAAAAACGGCTTTAAAGTTCATATGGAACCAAAAAAGAGCCCGCATTGCCAAGACAATTCTAAGTCAAAAGAACAAAGCTGGAGGCATCACGCTACCTGACTTCAAACTATACCACAAGGCCACAGTAACCAAAACAGTATGGTACTGGTACCAAAACAGAGATATAGACCAATGGAACAGAACAGAGTCCTCAGAAATAATACCACACATCTACAGCCATCTGATCTTTGACAAACCTGAGAGAAACAAGAAATGTGGAAAGGACTCCCTATTTAATAAATGGTGCTGGGAAAATTGGCTAGCCATAAGTAGAAAGCTGAAACTGGATCCTTTCCTTACTCCTTATACGAAAATTAATTCAAGATGGATTAGAGACTTAAATGTTAGACCTAATACCATAAACACCCTAGAAGAAAACTTAGGTAGTACCATTCAGGACATAGGCATGGGCAAGGACTTCATGTCTAAAACACCAAAAGCAACGGCAGCAAAAGCCAAAATTGACAAATGGGATATGATTAAACTAAAGAGCTTCTGCACAGCAAAAGAAACTACCATCAGAGTGAACAGGCAGCCTACAGAATGGGAGAAAATTTTTGCAATCTACTCATCTGACAAAGGGCTAATATCCAGAATCTACAAAGAACTCAAACAAATTTACAAGAAAAAAACAAACAACCCTATCAAAAAGTGGGCAAAGGATATGAACGGACATTTCTCAAAAGAAGACATTCATACAGCCAACAGACACATGAAAAAATGCTCATCATCACTCGCCATCAGAGAAATGCAAATCAAAACCACAATGAGATACCATCTCACACCAGTTAGAATGGCAATCATTAAAAAGTCAGGAAACAACAGGTGCTGGAGAGGATGTGGAGAAATAGGAACATTTTACACTGTTGGTGGGATTGTAAACTAGTTCAACCATTATGGAAAACAGTATGGCAATTCCTCAAGGATCTAGAACTAGATGTACCATATGACCCAGCCATCCCACTACTGGGTATATACCCAAAGGATTATAAATCATGCTGCTATAAAGGCACGTGCACACCTATGTTTATTGCAGCACTATTCACGATAGCAAAGACTTGGAATCAACCCAAATGTCCATCTGTGACAGACTGGATTAAGAAAATGTGGCACATATACACCATGGAATATTATGCAGCCATCAAAAAGGATGAGTTTGCGTCCTTTGTAGGGACATAGATGCAGCTGGAAACCATCATTCTTAGCAAACTATCACAAGAACAGAAAACCAAACACCGCATGTTCTCACTCATAGGTGGGAACTGAACAATGAGATCACTTGGACTCGGGAAGGGGAACATCACACACCGGGGCCTATCATGGGGAAGGGGGAGGGGGGAGGGATTGCATTGGGAGTTATACCTGATATAAATGATGAATTGAGGGGTGCTGACAAGTTGATGGGTGCAGCACACCAACATGGCACAAGTATACATATGTAACAAACCTGCACATTATGCACATGTACCCTAGAACTTAAAGTATAATTTAAAAAAAAAAAAAAAAGAAAGAAAAAAGAAAAAGGAAAAAAAAAATTATAGGCTGGGTGCAATCCCAGCACTTTGGGAAGCCAAGGTGGGTAGATCACTTGAGCCCAGGAGTTCCAGACTGACCTGGGCAACATGGTGAAACCCTGTCTCTACCAAAAATCAGACAAATTAGCTGGGCATGGTGGTGCATGCCTGTAATCCCAGCTACTTGCGAGGCTGAGGTGAGAGGACTCCTTGAGCCCGGGAGGCAGAGGTTCTAGTAAGCCAAGATCGTGCCACTGTATTCCAGCCCAGGCAACAGAGCGAGACCCTTTCTCAAAATCAATAAGTAAATAAAATAAAATAGGCGAAGAGGATGACTGGATGTCCGACATCCACCACTTGCCTTTCATAGCCTTTGAGCTGCTCTCTAACTCTGCAAGTCATGAAAAACTGGTCCTGGTGCTTGTGATTCTCATCCAGAGGAATGCAAACAACAGGATTCTATTCTTTTTTCCTGGCTGAATACTATTCCATTGTGTATATGTGCCACATTCTCTTTATCCAAAATTAAAAAAAAATTTAAAAAATGCAAATAAGTGGTATTTGGTGGAATGCACTTGATTATTGCCCCGAGGAGAGACCTATTTTGCATCTATTTGTAAATTTGTTTCAATATTTGTGATTGCCTATGTAAGTGTGGTTCTTTGAATTCTCCTTTGAATTGGTTTTGACAACTGACTGGTTCCCTCATCAATTAATGAGTTAAAAATACTAAATATATGTTCATTTTATATTTGCATGAGAGCTAAGCTTTCTTGTTTTAAAAATGTATTCTTTAGCACAAGCATTTGTTATTTTTATCACTGAGGGTCATATCTAGGAACATTTTAAAAAGTAAAAGTAGGTAGGGCACTGTGGCTCATCCCAGCACTTTGGGAGGCCGAGGCAGGCGGATCACCTGAGGTCAGGAGTTCAAGACCAGCCTGGCCAACATGGCAAAACCCCATCTCTATTAAAAATACAAAAATTAGCCAGGTGTGGTGACACATGCCTCTAGTCCCAGCTACTTGGGAGGCTGAGGCAAGAGAATCACTTGAAGCTGGGAGGCAGAGGTTGCAATGAACTGAGATTGTGCCACTGCACCCCAGCCTGGGCAACAGAGCAAGACTCCATCTCAAAAAAAAATTAATATAAATAAATAAATAAATAAATAAACAAACATTCCTGAGACTCTTCAGGGTCCCTAATTCAGAATTCCAGGGGGGGGTCCCCCTATCTACTGACTCCATAGTTTGAACCCCCTCCTGCCAGTCCATGATGGACATGAAGCCAAACTTCACACATCAGCAAAGGCTGGACACCACCAAGTGTAGGCCCCCAGGGACCCCATTCCAGGCTTCCTCAGGGATTCTGCACCTCAGATGAGTGGCTCCTCTGATCCCCTCATCTCCACTGTACCAGTGGTAGGCAGGAAGGGCATGGACAAAGACTACCATCCCCTGGGGAAGAGACTCTTTCTGTTTCTGACTGGCTGGGCCTCTCAGAGGACAGGAATCCTAGACTAATTTGTTTTCTGGATGTTTTAAGGATATATAAAAACAAAGAAATGCTAAGAGAGTTATAAAAAATAACCATAAATTCTGAACACTTACGTTGAATACATAACATGAATGTTTTAATATAAATTAAGTAAACTGTTGTATAGCATAATTTCACTATTCATCAGGTAATAAGATCAGGGTCTGGATGCATTGTGGGGTGTGCACTGGAGACAGGCTCTCCATGTTGGCCAGGGGTCTAGTGACCATCTAGACTGTGTGTGCACCCTCAATGGGTTGTCCAGATTTGCGGTCCCCTGTCCACCCACCTCTCCTGGTAGCCATCACCAGCCCACCCCTACCCTCTGCAGTCTCACTAACAGGCACCAACTGGTATCTGGGGAAGCAATCTCAATTTTGTATATTTATTGTGTATTCAGCCACTTTACCTAAAAGGGGCCATTTTTCTGTTGGAAAAGTCTAGGAAGACAATTCCATCTTTTGCCTCTCTTTCCCAATAACCATAATTAATTTCTTGCCTTTTGGCATTGAAATGTGGCAGAGACCTGCATCCAAGTCTTGTTTCTTGCCTCATTGAGAATGTCTCTTATGTTTTGCTCTTATGTTGAATATGATGTTGAATATAAATGTTGGCTTGAGATAATCTTTTTCAACGTGTTTTTATTACAAAAGCAACAGTATGTTAATGAAAAAAATTAAGCAGAGAGGAAATAAAGTCGTTTATTATCTCATTATCCCTAGATCAATGTCTTATTATCACTTTGATATGTATCTTAATAAGGTACATATCAGATATATAGCTTATGATATTTATTTGTGATTTAGATTATAAGATATATATCAAAGTGTTTTGTGATTTTATTAGAAAATTATTATTAATCTTATAGGTCACACATTTTATTTATTTATTTATTTTATTTTATTTTTTTGAGACGAAGTCTCGCTCTGTCACCCAGGCTGGAGTGCAGTGGCCGGATCTCAGCTCACTGCAAGCTCCACCTCCCGGGTTTATGCCATTCTCCTGCCTCAGCCTCCCGAGTAGCTGGGACTACAGGCGCCCGCCACCTGGCCTGGCTAGTTTTTTTGTATTTTTTTTTTTAGTAGAGATGGTGTTTCACCGTGTTAGCCAGGATGGTCTCGATCTCCTGACTTCGTGATCTGCCCGTCTCGGCCTCCCAAAGTGCTGGGATTACAGGCTTGAGCCACCGCGCCCAGCCACACACATATTATTTATGTGTCAATAACTGTGCTAAGTAGAGGGTTGAAAAGTATTATTTCCAAATCCTTACAGAAGACCTCTCTATGATAGATACTGTTATCCCCATTTTACAGAAGAGAAAACTGAGACTTAGAGGCTTTCCCAATTTGCCTAGGACTCTATGGCTAATCAACAGCCATTAAGACTCAACATCCACATCCCCTTTCTCCCCAAGCTCAAGCTCTTACCGACACTCTACTCTCTCCTAATCCAGACCCGATTTTGCAAATATAGGTTAAAAACTAAACTAGAATCCTCCTGCAAATATAATTCTGTTATCAGCTTTTACACTTAACATATTAGCATCTTTCAATGTCATTTATTATTCTTCTACAAATTTAATGGCTGCATAGTGTTTCATTATATGGGTATGTTTTATTTATTTTTAAACAACTCCATATCAAAATGAGAAGCAAAAACCGGTTGTAAAATATTCAAGCAATACTAAAGAATATAAAGTAGAAAATGTGAGTCCTCCTTCCCTATCCTGCTGAGCCCCACGACCCAGAGGAAATTGCCCTGAAGGGGGTGATGCATCTGCGTCCACATCGTTCTTCTGTGTAATTTATTATATGTAATGTAATTTGTGTCTTTTTCCTTAAAGGAATGGGACATATTGATCTACTGCTTGCTTTTCACCCACAATGTATCATGAACATTGTTCCAGACCTATAAATACTTTTTAATGTGCAAGAATCAAGAAGTCACGCTTGGCTTTTGGCTGGAGCAATGGGGAGGAGAGTGGATCAGTGTTTTGGGGTTGGTTTGGATTGGAAGGCAAGAGGAGCAACAGGTTCAGGGGTCAGAAAAGTTAAGGGCTCCATTTCAGACATAACAAGTTTGATGCCTGTGAACTATCCAAGTGGGCATTCAGCCCTGTGAACCTGCAGCTTGGGGCGTGGTGGGGCTGGGTATAGAAATGGAGGAGTCAACAGAGAATGGATGGTATGTAAATCCACAGCAAAGGTTCCCTGCTGCCTTTAGTAAGGGCATATGTTTTCAACTCCCTCTAGTCTGCACCCCTCCTTGATGTCTCCCGACACTGGGTCTGGGTGTCATCTCAAGCAGGGCTGCTTCAGTCACTCATTTCCTGCCAGGCCACCAAGGCTTTGGGGTTTGTGACTATGGCATGTTGTCAAGGAGTATTAAGAAAAAAAGCAACCCCAAAGTTGGAACTAAGGCAAGAGGAAGGCAGGCTGTCATTCTAGCATCCTACTGTGAGATATATATATATATATATATATATATTTTTTTTTTTTTGCGATGGGGTCTCTCTCTGTCACCCAGGCTGGAGTGCAGTGCAGTGGCATGATCTCATTGCAACTTTTGCCTCCCAGGTCCAAGTGATTCTTGTTCCTCAGCCTCCTGAGGAGCTAGGACTACAGGTGTGCACCACCACACCCGGCTAATTTTTGCACTTTTAGTAGAGAAAGGGTTTTGCCATGTTGGCCAGGCTGGTCTCAAACTCCTGACCTTAGGTGATCCACCTGCCTCGGCCTCCCAAAGTGCTGGGATTACAGGCGTGAGCCACTGTGTCCTGCTAGTTGTGGATTTTTTTTTAAGGCTCATCGCCTCCCTGCATTGCCTCTGTTTCCTTTTACAGGCTGGTTGAGTTGGCCTCTTCTTTTTACACTGCAAGCTTTCCTCAGTGGTCTGGGGAGTCCTCAACTGTCTGTGTTCTTCGTGTGTATGTGTGTGTGTGTGTGTGTGTGTGTGTGTGTGCAGGGCATGTTGACTGGTGGGTGCCACCATGGGATGCTCAGACGGTGACTCAGGTGGGGGAAATACCTGGGAGCTGGTTTTTCCAAAGAATGTTCCCAACAGCTCCCTGGGAGCTGGACACATGGCCCTGGGCACTTCGGGAGCAGTGATGGGGCTGCCGGGGATGGAGAGGAACATTATTGCTGGCAGCCCCACCCTCACAGAGCCCTCTGCTTTGCCTTGAGTCCCCAGGTCCAGAGTATACCTGGCTCCATTTCTTCAGAGACTAAATGTCCAGTCCCTTGCAAGGAGATGAGTGGGAAAGAGTAGTTTCCTGGCTGTGCAGAGGAGAGAGAGGAGGCTGGGCTCTGATCCCCATGTTTCTGGCCTAGTGTACCTCCCCCTGACTCCTCCCCTGCCCCCCACCTGGAAACACACAGGGGGACCTCCCACTGCTGAGCCTCTGGGGGTTCCTTGGGACCTGATAAGCTCATTTCCGGTTGGTTTCTCCCTCTGCTCTGCTAAATTTGCCTTCACTCCTTCCTTCCTTCATCCCCTTCCATCTGCCAAAGTTTTCCAAATTCTCGTCTCCCAAATTAATTTTGTCCTTATAGAGGATAACCCTTCTATTTCTTTTCTGTCAGTATAGTGGTTTGCGGAGGAAAGGAGAGAAATGCATGTGGTCAACATAGCAATACTTCTGGTTCAATTAGAAGACAAATTTCTTTTTGAATCTATTGATTCAATATTTATTTTTTAAAACTTATTGATGGTAGTTTTAAAAAATTCAACATTTATTACCAATCTCTGGGTTTTGGGTCTTTGTTTTTGCTTCAAGACACAGAATGTAGCCCGAATTTGTTCTCTGGGTAACTTTCTAAGGTTTTCTTCATACCTCAGTGCACAGTCAGCTTCGGGTAGTGTTCCAAATTATAATTGAAAAAAGGGTGTGCTCTCTCTAGGATAAGAGCTTGATGCATCCCAGGTTACTAAACCTTATTAATTATTAAAATCCTCTTAGTTCTTATTTTTTTGCCTCCTTGATCTGTAATAAACTAATACTAGTAGTATGTTAGTCTCAAATGCAGTTGTTTCTGTCAATGTCTTCCTTTGCATTTCCAGCAGTTTGCTTTCTAGTTAATGCTGTTTTATCCACAAATAGAAGTTCATGCCTTTTGTGTCTTCATTATAAATTCCTGCTATCGGAAACAACTCAGAAAGTCAAATATGGCATTTTCTCTCTTATAAGTGGAAGCAAAATAATGCGTACACATGGAGTGTGAAATGGTAAGCACTGGAGCCTCAGAAGGGTGGAGAGGTTGAAGGGGGATGGGTAATGAGAAATTACTTAATGGGCAAATGTACACTATTTGGGTGATGGATACACTAAAAGTCCAACTTCTGTCTATGCAATATATCCATGCAACAAAATTGCACCTGTACCCCTTACATTTATACAAGTATAAAAGTAAAATAAATGCCTCCTATCAACATCAAATGATTTATTTGTCCCATTCATTGCTGTCTCCTTGAGTTCTGTGTCCTTTATGAGCATCTCCCCAGCAGAGGGATGGCGGTCCCTGAGCCCAGGGACGGGACAGCAGTGCAGAAGCAATGGGGCGGTGGAGGAGCAGGAGGTCAAAGTCAGGTTTTGAGGGGCGAGGGGAGAATGAGGGTTGAGGCTGTGGAGATGGCAGGCCGCTGCAGGCAGTATACATTTAAGAAGCTTGGCTGAAGGAGAGAAAAGCAGACAGCCTAGAGCAAGTGGAGACCTAGCACTTTAAAATGTTGTGGGAGAGCGGGGTGTGGGCGGGGCAGGCTGGAGGTTGAGGCCACGGAGGCAGCAAAAGGCAGGGATGCAGGAACTGGCAAGGGGCGGCCTTGGGAAGAAACAGATTGCCTTCTCTCCTGCCGCTGCTGAGGGGTGGGGTAGCTATGCTGGTGGTCGGCCTGGGGAGACGGGGTGGGGGAGGGTCCCCCAGTGTGGGAGGAGGCAGGGCTCAGAGAAGGGCCAGTTGGCTGGCTAGGAGATCTGAAAAGAGGTACAAGTTTGGATTAACTGGGGTGGAGAATGAGAGGAAGGCCTAGCTGAGAATGGAGACGGGAATGGACCCACAGGGCAGTCAGAACTGGGGTGTTTTTCAGTTTTCTCCTGCAGTGCTTGGTGGCCTGGAGATTACAGCTGTTGGGTGGACCCAGGGCCGAAGTGGTCAAGGAATACTGTCAAGAGAGGGACTGAGGAGGGAGCCCACAGGGTCTAGGCTTGGTGGGGGAAGGCAGAGAGAACACACGGACTGGCGAGAAAAGGGGCCAGTCTACAGACCGGTGCTGATGTGGGGGATGAGCAGAGGTGGCTTGGCAGCTGTGCCCACTGTGAGCAGCATGCACGACACTTTCCTAGGAGGTCAGAGGTGACAGCAGCCCAGGGTGGGCCCCAGGAGTGGCTGGCTCAAGCGGAGGGAAGGGGTCCTCACAGGAGACTAGAGATGGACAGCCTGAGAAGCCAGGGTGCTGGAGGGTGGGAGGTGAGACACAGGGGCCACTGGCGAGGGTGACGGTACAGCCCAGCTCCAGTGTGTGGCTCTGCTGTACTTGCTTCCAGCTGGCTGCAGGGGCAAGAACAGGGACAGGCCCGAGGCTTCACTCTGGGGCCCAATCCCTGAATAAAGCCAGAGGCACCTGTCTAGGTGACAGACCCGGAGCTCCATCTGACTTTCTGACCAGAAGTATCCTTGCCCCCAGCAGAAGTTCGGCCCAGGCAGTGTCTGCTTCTGAGGGGTCTGGGCTAGGGCTGGGACTAGGACCTGTCCCTTGGAGCATCTGGAGTTACTGTGTGAAAGACCAGATCCTGATATGCTGAAGATGCAGGGCAGGACTCAGGGCTGCAAGGTTCTCTGTATAGGTGCAGCTGAAGGGGCTTGGGAGGCTGGTTACTTCCCAACAAGGGCCTGGGTTCAGCCTCTCAGGTGGGTCCGTGTTGGGAGGGCCTGAGTCTGACTTTCAAGGTGTTGAAAGCTTGGAAATGTTTAGTTCAGCCCTGCCACGACTTGCTGGGACCTGGGCCAACCTCTTCTCCCTGGTCTCTTCCCTCCCAGAGCCAGATGTCAGTGGATGAGAAAGCATTTAAATGCAGGGCCTGGCAAGAGCCAGTGTGTGCTGCACTGAAGGTGCTGGGGCTGCCCTATCTCCCAGGAGGTGGTGGGGCCAGCGAAGACTTTTCTTCCAAACATGTCAGAGTCAAGGGAGAGCCTTTAAGAGGAGGACAACTGCTCTACTCCCTGGTGCAGACACCCCCCAACTCAGAGGAGGAGGGGCAATCCCAGATCACCCAGTGAGCCAAGCTGGCCAGACCACCACCACTGGCTTTAGGGGTATCCCTTGCCCATGACTGCCACCAGAGTGAACCAGATGCTGGGGTCCCCTTGATAAAGGACAGTGTCCACTCCGGACTCAGGGTCACCCCTGTAACATCACACAGCTGAATGGAAACACGAGTCAGGCTTAAAATAGCTAAATAAATCTTTAATATTTCTAATTGCAAATGTACAGAAATTGCACAGCCACACAGAGTCTTAGAACACCAACAGCTTCCTCTGTACATTATTACATAGTTAAAAGTCGCAGCTGGAGGGAGGAGCTCCAGCCCAAACTCCAATGTTTGCATTTTTTCCTTTTCACATACTTACAAAAGAGGGGAGCTGGGACGCGGTGTGGGGGCTGGGGGGCTTTGTGGCTGAGTGTGTAGAAAAGAGGGGCTGTTTCCCTGGACAGTCTGGCTCCCGCAGTTGTGCGGGGCACAAGGGGAGGTGTACTTGGGGCAGATGCTCTGGGGGACCGGGGCGTGTGGAGCTGTAGCCTCGGTCCTCCACACCCCCACTCTCTGGGCAGTTGGAAAGAGTCCTCACTGACATGAGGTTTGGCAGTTTCCATCACCCAGAACATGGAAGTTAAGCAAAAAAGTCAGGCCTCTGTGCTAGCGGGGAGGGCGTGGCTTTCTCCAGTAGAGGCTGAGTCTTAGTGACCAGGGGACCCCGGGGCTGTGTTTTTCCCGAGCAGGGACTGTCCTTCCCTCCAGGGCCTCTGGCAATCCCATCCCTGGCTGCAGGCAGGGCCCAGCTCCCGGGAACTCAGGTTCTCTGTGGCCCAGGCAGGAGCCCCTGTTGACTGGCCCAGTGAAAGCACCCCAGCAGCTGCTACCCAGACAGCAGCTGCAAAGCCAACACATAAATGCCACAGGTAGGGAAATCAACCCCTGCAGACCACAAGCCTCTTCCTCCTGCCCAATACTGTTCTCTAGATTCAGAAATAAAATAAAACCCTTGGGAGAGCAGCAGTCCCGGCCAGCCCTCGGCAGCACCAGGACCAAAGGATATGTACAACCATTAGGTGAGATAGTTACATTACAGTCAAACACCAAGAACATTTACAAAATCGGCAGACTTGCAATTAAGATAAAAATCTGTGAAGAGTCTGTACACTTTTACAGTTTTTGCACTAGGTAAATAAGGCTCTCGGCCTGAGAGCTCACCCACCCCTGCAAGGGCAGCTGGCACCGGCCACAGCGGGTGGCCTCCGAGCCCGCCTGTCCAGGCCCTGGGAGCCTCCCTGTATTGCTAAGGAGGCTCTGTCCGAGGTCACTCTACGAGGCAGCGGTGGGAGGGGGCTGGGGAGAGGAGGGCAGGGCTCACTGGGCAGTGGGAGGATGAGACTGGAGCCAGGCCCTGCCTGTGTGGTCACCCTGGTCTCAGGCACGAAGGCGCACCGGTGGGGACAAGACAGAGGAGTGGGGCAGGAAGGGGTGGGGGCAGGGCCTCTGCTCCTGCCTCCCATCTTCCTGTGGTCTGTGACCCCTGGTGGCCCAGCCCTCCCTCCACCAGCATCTGTCTCTAGCCTAACTGAATTGTAGGTTACATCTAAGAGCCCCTTCCCAGAGCAGCTGCTGTCACCTGTCCCCGAGCTCAGGTGGATGCAGTATGGCTCTGGGCCACCCCTCCAGCACATCCACCCTTCCGGTGGGGCCTCTGTGGCACATTCCAGCTGCACGGGCAGCGGGGTGGTTCCTGCAGCTCACCCTGCCTTGGTTCTGCTGGCAAAGGCCCCACTTCCACCCTTGTTACCCAGGGCCCTTGCTCGGAATCTGCAGGGGCTGGGAACAGACGGGCCAAGAGAGACCCAAGCTCCTGCTCATCTGTCTTGAAAGTGGGGGAGGGGCAGATAAGCTACGGAACAGCCTAGAGCTGAGGAAAACCTGCCCCAGCTGTGGGGTGCGCACCTCCCCTGTATGCAGCGCCTGGGTCCTTGGCCGGGGGCCGGGAAGGGTGAGGAGGAGGCCGGCCGCACACACGGGGCTGGGTGCAGGCTGCTGCTGTCTTGGAGAGGGAGCAAGTCTAACATCCTCCAGGGCCGCTATTTCCCATGCAGTGCGCACGCTCAACTTAAAAGGCCCCTGTGTTCCAGCAAGCGAGCAAGCGGGCTTTTGTTTCTAATGCATACTGTGAAAGGAAAAAAAATCACAGTTATCCACCTTCTCAGGGCCTGCAGGCGTTAGAATCTTTTTTTAAACCATCACTCAGAGGAAGGATCACCTTTTCTCTCAGGGTGAGCACCAGGTGGCACTCCCTACAGGGCCACTGTGCCCTGGGTGTGCTGGGCCCCAGGAGAAGGCAGATACAGTGCTCAGAGCCATCTGGCCAGATCCACCCAGATCTTTGGCTTCTGGGAGCCCTAGAGCATCAGCCTGGGCCTGTGTGGGAAGTGTGGGAAGCTGTGGGTCCTCCCCACAGGGATAAGAGCTCACAAGAAAAAGCCATGGCCCTCACTGGGTCTATCTGGCAATACAACTAAGGCAGTGAAGAAGGTGGCAGGTGGCGCTCTGGGGACAGGTTCAGAGGGGGTGGGTGGGTAGGAATCCTCAGTTCCTCACAGCCAGGAAGGTCCCAATAGGCCGCATGCAGTGGCAGGTGCTTCGGATGGAGACAGGCAGGGGACACTGACCTCCTGCCCTGTGTCCTCCTATCTTCCTGCCTGCCAACCAATCCACCAAGTGCCAGGTCCCACAGGACAGGGCTTGGCTGCCAGGGAGTCTTGGGCCCCCCAAGGAGGCGAGGGGAAGCCACAGGTGTAGGCCCCTAGCCCTTGAATCCCCCCTCCAAGAAGCCCCCTCCCTGGCACGGATGTGGGGAACATGCACTCGGCCAGATCCAGGAGGACAAGGACACGCCACATTCAGGAACCAACAGACATGTTTTTGGCAGGCCCCCTGCCCCGCCAGGCTGTCCCCACTCCCCAGCGTGCAGTCTCTTCTGCCCGCACCCCACAGGGAGCGGCTGGTGACCTCGCCTCACGCTGCTTCAGTCTCTGGCGGCTCCCTCTGCGGCCACCTCCTGGACAGCGGCGAGGAGGGGAGACTCGGTCCCCTGACACCTGCGCTGGGGCTGCAACCGTGGGTGCCTCCCCAGGCCGAAACCCTGCCCTTGGCCACCATAGTCCCCCTCTCCTTGGGTAGCTTCCTCCCTCCTCAGGCAGGTTAACAATTGCTGCTGTTTCTGAACTCGCCGTTCTCAGTAATCTGCAATTTGGTGGGGTTGGTGGGGGAGATGCCGTTACGGGCTTGCATGCTGTACCTCTCTTTCAGCTGGGTCAGGGCGCTCATGAGGCGGGCATTGGCGGCATCCAGCGAGGCAATGCGCTTCTCCTGTGGACAATGGGGGTGTGAGTGGGGGTCATGGGACAGGCTCCTTAGGGGCCTCCTTAGGGCCATGTGTACTTACGACAAGCACTGGGATAGTGGGGAATGGGGTGGCCTGGAGATGAGGGGGGCAGGCAGGCTCCAGGCTGCGAGCAGTTGGCAAGAGAAGACGGGCAGAGGCCTCTGCAGCATCATGGACACAGCCTTGCTGCCTGCTTATCATCCCAAATGGAGCAGCTCTGGTGCTATCTATGGGTTGCCTAAGGCCCCTGGGGCTGGCACCCTTGCTCACATATGTCTGCGTGACACACCAGAGGTCACAGCTCCTGGTCTATGCAGTTTACAGTCTGAGCAAGGCCCAGCCTACTCCTGGGCGAGTAAAAGAAAGCGGTGCAGCCCTGAGTAAAGGAGGCTGGAGCCAGACAGCCTTTCATGTTTCCCCTCAATGCAGCCTGGATGCCACAGCTGTGGACAAGAGTCCCTCTGCTCCCTCTGACCAGTCTGCCATCACTCCTAACCCCACCTCCCTCCTGGTAGCTTCCACTCTTTGCTCAGCAGTCCTGGTAAAAGACAATACCCACCAAGAGCCCCGGCAGGGGAGGAGCTGTCTCTCTCCTTTCACAGCCTGTCCCAGTGAGCTTGTGGCCCACTAAGACCACAGGTCTGACTTCTCAGGGCAGAGATTCTGGTTTCTTATTCCCCTCAGTGTCTGCAGTGAGGTATGACTGAGGATGGAGAGGCTAAAGTCACCCCCTCCTAATCCCAGGCCCTTTAACTCTTGTGGCTGACCAAAGTGCCAGAGCCCCCACCTGGGCATCAATGATCTTCTGTTTGGAGTCCACAGCTGCTTGCATCTCTGCATGGTCCTTCTTCAGTTCTTCCTCCACGGACATCAACCTATAGCCAGAGACAGGGACAGTCAGGCTGGCCCAGGAGGCAGCAGAGGTGGGGAGGGTGTGGGAACAAGCCCATCAACCCCACGCAGAGCAGGGACACACTAGGAGACCCCTCCTTGGGTCACAGACTTGCCTCCCATACTTGCCTGGGACAGAGGCCTTCCAGCCAACTCCCAGCAACTGACACTGCTGGGCCTCCTTCCTCACCTCCACATCCCACACTTGCTGCTCCTAAAGCCCCAGAGGCCCCTAGGCTGCCCCCTTCCCGATGTTCTTCTAGGAGCCAAGATGGGTGTTAGATCTTCAAAACCCCTAGAACTAGGCAGGTGGTGGAATGATGAAGGCCCTGAAAAGCTCTAGAACTTTTTCCGCCCTGCCCCTGCCATCTTCACAAAGTTGTGCAGACTCTGCACTGGGCACTCGAGGTACCAAGATGAATGAACTCTAGTCCTTTTCCTCAAGGAATTCACAGGGCAGGAGGCATGAGTAACTAACTACACCCTGCATGGAGCAGCTGCTCTAGTGGAAAGCTCAGGTCCCTGGAACAAAGAGCAGAAAGCAGTGACCTTTCCTGGAGGGTGGGCTGGGAGGTGGCACATCGGTAGGAGACACCTGAAGGACCGGTGTGCAGGTAGGACAATGAGCAGAGGCTGGGGGACACCACCGGCAGAAGCTCCGTGGGCAGGAGGCTGGCTCTGTCCTGCTGCTCCCTCCCTGGGCGCCCCCTGGCCCCACCTGGCTGGCTCCTGAGACACTCTCACTGCTGGGCACCCCCACCTTCCCATTCTCCTTTGGCTTTGGGATTCCACACTCTCTGGGTCTGCCTGTCTCAGACGCCTTGTCCTGTCTGCCCCTGGACATGGGGGTGCCACAGGGCTTTGGCCTCAGCATCCCTTCTCCTTGCTCCGCACACTCTTCTCAGATGAGCCCTCCACTCCCAAGGCTTCTCTCCATCCCTGCCCTCTTGACTCCTCCAGCCCAGAGCAGCCACCGCACCCTGGGCAAGCCCTTGGCCCACTTACAGCAGACACACAGGGAGCCACAGTGCTGGGGCCGGTTCTACACGGGACTGTAATGGGGGCAGCAGGGCAGCAGTTCAGGAAGCACTAACCAGGAGGAGTGGTGGCAGGGGGGGACCCTTGGGGCAGGTTCCCCAGTACAGGAAGGTACCACTCTGAGGAAAGCTTGTGCTGGGGGTGGGGTGTGGGGAGGGTATTAGTTTTGTTAAGGAAAATTAGATTGGAAGGAGACTGTATTTACCCTCGTCTTAAAAACAAATAGGGCCAGGAACATTGGCTCACGCCTATAATCTCAGCACTTTGGGAGGCCAAGGAGGGTGGATCACTTGAGGATAGGAGTTCAAGACCAGCCTGGGTAACATGGCGAGACCCCATCTCTTTATTAAAAATCAAACAAACAAACCAGACATCTGGACATAATACAGGCAGTGCAGTACAACAATTTCTAGGAGAACAGAAACCAACAAGGTGAACCCAGTGAACGGCCTGGAAGCAGAGGGAAGGCAGAGTCAGCAGCCTCACTGAGCTGAGGAGACAGGCAGGTCAGGAAGGTCAAAGTGTGGGACTTGCAGGGCAGACAGCTAGAGAGGAGCAAGAGGCAGAGAGAAACTCCACACAGCTCCCAAGTGGGGGTTCCCCTTGTGTCTCTGACTGAATAATATCTGCATGCAGATGAGAAAATTACCAGGCTAGGCAAGAACCATCGGAAAGGAGAACACAAAACAATCCCAGAAGCAGTTCATGTTGTACCAGCAAGAGTGGAGTGACGCACTAACACTGGGAATCACAGAGGACCGTGGAAGGAAACCCCCTCAGCAGCAGGGCCACGTTAGGTCGAGACTAAAGGCTCTGCAGGACGCAGCCTAACAAAACTTAAAAGGAAACCCCGAGAGGATTGAACAGATTCCAAGTAACCTCACTGTCTCCCAGAACAAAGCCCCCAGAAAGGATTTAAAGGGACACAAAAACATTCAGCACCTAACTGTAAGATTCATAATGCCTGGCATCCAACCAAAAATTAGTATACAGAGAGAAGCAGAAAAACTCGTAAGCAGGCGGAAAATAAATCAGTAAAAACAGACTCAGATGTCACAGATGATAGAATTAGATAAGGACATGAAAACAACAAGGTATTATAAATACATTCTACATGTTTCAGAAAATAGAAGTAAAAGCACAATGAGAATTAAAACTGATGGAATGTAAAGCAAAATGGAAATTCTAAGAGGTGAAAAATATAATTATCTGCAGTGAAAAAATACTGGATCAGATTAATAGCAGGTTACACACTGAAGAAAAAATAATTAGCAAACTTGAAGACATAGTCATAGAAACTATCAAAGACAAAAAACAGAAAAAAAATGAAGAAGATAACACAGCATCAGTGAGATACGGGACAATATGAGTCAGCCTAATGCACGTGTGCTAGGAATCCCCGAGAAAGAAATGCGGGGAGGTGGGACTGCAGACATACAACCCAAGACCCAAGAAACTAGAAGAAAACCACACCAATGAACATCACAATCAAACTACTGACAACCAGTGATTTAAAAAAAAAGAAAAAAGTATCTTACAAATAGCCAGGGAAAACAGATACATAAAGTACAGAGGAACAAAGACAATGACAGACTCCCTGTCATTACAGCCTCAGGGTGAGGGCCAAATCCAGACCATTGCCTGTTTTTGTAAACAGCCATCTCACATAAATAGTTCTGCTATAACAGCAGAGCTGAACAGTTGCAATAGAGCCATATGGCCTACAAAGCCTAAAATACTTTTGATCTGCTCCTTTGTAGAAAGTTTG
Source organism: Trachypithecus francoisi (assembly GCF_009764315.1). Taxonomy (NCBI): domain Eukaryota; kingdom Metazoa; phylum Chordata; class Mammalia; order Primates; family Cercopithecidae; genus Trachypithecus; species Trachypithecus francoisi. Next base: position 63,801,770 of record NW_022681461.1, read on the forward strand.
CCAATCCCTGCCCTAGAGCAAAAAAGAGATATAGCTAATAAGTCGATAGGAGACAAAATGGAATCATAAAAAAATACTCAGTCCAAAAGAAGGCAGGAAAAAAAGAATAGATGGTAAAAATAGGAAACAAAGCAACAGATTTAAATATATCAATAATTACACTAAATGTAAATGGTCAAAACAATCCAATTAAAAGGCAGAAACATTTAGACAAAAGCAAGACCCAACAGTATGGTGCCTGTAAAACAAACTCACTTCATATATATAGATGGGTGTTATGCTCTGAACGTTTGTGTCACCCTCTAAATTCATATGTTGACACCTAACCCCCAAGGTGATTTCGTAATAGGTAGGGTTTTTGAGAGGTGATTACATCATATGGGCTTTGCTTTCAAAAATGGGATTAGTGCTTTTATATTATACAAGAAGCCCAAGGGAGCTTGTTCACACCCCCGACAATGTGAGAACATAGCAACAGGGCACTATAATATGAAGCAGAGAGTCCTCATTATATCCTGAATCTGCTGGCATTTTGATGTTAGACTTCAGAAATGGGGACAATACATTTTCTGTTGTTTATAAATTACCCAGTCTAAGGTATCTTGTTATAGCAGCCTGAATGGACTAAGACAATGAGTTAAAGGCATGAGGATGAAAAAAGCTATACCATACTAACACAAATCAAAAGGAAGTTGGGGTGGCTACATTAATAGCAGACAAGGCAGATTTCATAGCAAAGAATATTCCAAGGGATAAAGAAGGTGATTTTATAATGACAGAGGTTAATTCAACAATAGTACATAAATAGCCTAAATGTGTATGCACCTAAGAATAGTTTCAGTGTATATAAAGGAAACACCAGTTGGAACGAAGGGAGAAATAGAAAAGCCAGTAAGGATATGGAATACTTGAACACTATCTACCTAATTGGCACTTACATTAAGGAGGAAATATTCCAGGATTGGTTAGTAGAAACGAATGTGCTAAGCAAGTCTCTGAATTCAGAACATGATCAGACAATACAAACAATGTGGAGAAGGCATTTCTCCACATTTGAAAAGCATTTCCATTCTTGGAAACACACACAAGGTGAGCTAAGAACAGAGCTGGAGATCAAGTGAACAGCAGGTTTCTAATCACCCTGGTTTCACTCATGTTAACTATTTTATAATGAACAAAACTACAAGTAAATGAAGCAAACAACAGTCAGGAACAGAGAAACAGGTGTTCTAAATAGGAGGAATCCAGGAAGGCCTTATGCCATGGACAAAGCATGGAGTGTGGAGGCCTTCCTGGCTCTTGCACACCTGCTTGGTCTGTCCGGCTGATGGGGTCTTAGACCAGGCCAATGCAAACAAGACACACTGTCTGTCCTCCCGTGCTTGGTATTAGAAGGAAGTAAACTCCATGACTGGGACCCTGGGGTTGACTGCACTCCCTGCCTGACACCAAGGTAGGGATGCCCTACCCACAGGCAGAGACAGAGATGGAGGCGTCACCATGGGGCCTGACATAAGCCTTCAAAAAGATGAGAGTCAGCATTAAAACTTGCTGTTCCTCCAAAGCCCTTTCCCAGATAACCCAGGCTTAAAACTCAGGATATCAGACTGGCACCACCCCCCCCCCAACCCAAACCACTCAACAGTTCCCAGCTCAGTAACTGGCACCCTGATACGCCCACACCCAGACACTCTTGGTAGGAATCTGGGGGCTATGCTGTGTCTTCCACCTTCACCTACTGTACGTAACTGATACTCATTCCCACTTTTCTTACCCTGTATTGGGTCCTCACTGTCTTTCCTGGCAACCCCCAATCCAGCTTCTCAGCATCCCTGAGAGTGCTAAGATGGCATGGCTCCATGTAGGGGCTCAGGCCCATCGGGAGCCAGCTGTCACTGGTCCAGCCTCATCACCAGCTTTGCATTCTGCGTGGGCTGCCCACCGTCTAGGCCACCTTCTACCTCCAGGCCTGTGCTCACGCTGCTCCCACTGCCACTCTCTTCCCTCCTCTCCACACTCAGCTCATCCTTTGAGGAGGCTCTCCCACCAGGGGCCTCCTTGAAGGCAGCGATGGCTTCCCTGCCTGTGCCTGTGGCCGGGCCAGACGGGTGTGGGCCCCACCTGCTGATGATGCCCTTCATCTGGATGTCCTTGTCCTCTTGCTGCCGCCGCAGCCGCTCCTCGCCCTCCTCCAGCCGTGCCTGGTACTCCAGCACCAGCTTCTGCGTCGTCTCCTCCTGGCACTTGAACAGGGTCTCATACTCCTCCAGCTTCTTGGTGGAGATTCGCAGCTTGTCCTGCAGCACCGCCAGGTCCTACCAGGAGAGCAGCATCCACAGGCACAGCACCCAGGACACAGAGAGCACAGCTTTGTCAGCCCGAGTGGGAGGAAGGGTAGGAGGAGCCCCACTTGGAAGGGCCCAGTGACTGTGACCTGCCCACTTCACATAGCAAAGAGATGCCCAAGGAGCCCAGCTGGTGGGGGCTGCAGCCAGATGTGTGCCTGTACCCCACCAGGGGGTCTCCACTCCAAGCTCCCAGCTTGACCTGTATGGCTACGGCGGGGATGAAGACTCAAACCCAAATCCCAGGAGTAAGGGTGTAACTAGGGCTTTGAACTTTTTATGACAAAGGTTAAAGAACCCTTGGATATACGAAGGACGTGTGACAGCACCCTGAGAGGTGGGAGCTCTGCAGGAGGGGAAACTGAGGCCCAGACAAGGAGACCATGTCACATGAAGAGCGACTGACTAGCAGGGTAAGATCCCAGCTTCCCAGCCTCTGTTTGAATCTAAAGCCAGAGGGTGGCAGTGGCATGAGGAAATAGAGAGAGAATTGAAAGGCAGATGGTCCAGGCTTTGGATCTGCCTCAGTCCAGCATAGACCCCAACCATCAGGGAGGAACAGGGATGTGGACGAGGCTGGGAAGCGGCGTGGCTGCACAGCGGAGCCAGGTGCTCTGCGCTGAGTGAGGAAAGGCCAACACCAGGATTGAGAGGGGCCAGACGCCATGAGGACACAGGGATGCAAAGAGCCTGGAGTGAGGCCAGGCCTCCTCGCTCCCCAGCCAAACTCTGGCTCTGGGAGCACTGTGTCCCCTGTCCCCTGGTCCCCTTCACGTAACTATGGTGAAAGCAGGTGGATGTAGTGGACCGGGGATGGTGGTGGCAGCAGGATGCAGCATGGAGATGGGCCTCGCCTGAGGCCAGGGAGAAGTTCTGCCATTCTGACCCCAATACCCTTGCTCAAGAGGCTGCCACAGGCTTTCCTGGGGCCCCGAGGGGCGCGAGCATCCAGAGGGGAGTGGAGAAGCGCCTGCCGATCTGGGGCCTGCGCTGGTTCCTCCGTCTACATGGACTGCAGCTGGCAGTAGGAGACAAAAACTACCCCCTGATCCAGAGCAGCTGCCACAGCTGGAGGACTTGGGAGACCAACAAAGCATCTCCCTGCCCCAGCAGATGCTAGATGTGTGTGGCAGAGTGAGATTTTGATTTTTAGAATAGGTTCTTTTCCCAGGAGTGAGGAAGAAAACATCTCAATGGTAGCCTGACCCCACCCCCGACGCTGGTAACTGTTGTTTCTTTCCCAGGCCCTGGTGGAGACCAGAGTGGCAAAGAGCCAGGCCGTGGGCAGGCACAAGCCTCGGAGGCCAGGCTGGGGTGGCTCTCCCAGTCATCCTGGGGACCCATGCCTCTGCCTCCTCAGGTATTAGGCTCCCTCAGGGGGGCTCTATATGTCTCTTGGGCACCCTCAGCCCCTCAGCCCCTCAACCCCCAGGTCCTCAGGAAGCTCAGCTGCCTCCGTTGCCCCAGGCTAAGGAGCCTCCCCAGAGGTCCCAGGAGTCTGTATCTAAGACAATTCCCTGGTGATTCCAATCTGTAGATGGGAAGCCTCAGGTCTAAGCTGCTAATCCATTCCTCTTGTTACTTTTCTTCCAGACCCCACTGACTGCTATCCTCACAGGGAACAAGGGCTCAGAGGGGACGAGCCCTTCACAAGGACACAAGCACCCACTGCTGGGGGACCTGGAGGAGAGACTCCTACCAGCTGCTCCCGGGAGGCAGCCCCGCCCTGCCCCGAGCTGCCAGGGTCCAGCTTTACCTTTTCTGCTTGGCTGAGCTCGTCCTTACTCCTTAGCCTATCCCTGTGGGGGGGGTCTGGGCCCAGGCCCTCGTCTTCTAACAACTGCGCGTTCATGGTCAAGAGCCAAGCGGCTGTGCGGTCCAGGGCATTGGGGCTCACGGGTGAAGGGCCCTACAACGAAACACAGCTGTGAGGGGCTGGAGAGAGGCGGAGGGCAAGCAGGAGGGACATTAGTGGCCCAGGTGAGCCACAAGGACAAGCAGCTCTGGGACATGGTGGGGAGGGAAGGATCCTCCAGCTAACTGAGCACCTACAGAGGCAGTCCCCACCCAGGAACTCTGTCTCTCAGACAGTAGCCGATGCCAGAGCCAACAGGTGTCAGGTGGCCTCCTGAGCACCACCCTCTGCTGCCAAGGGGACAGAGAGTGACCCTGCCACTGGGGGCACCGGGGCAGGCTGAGCTGAGAGGAGGACAGGACCAGGCTGGGCTGTCAGCCCAAGGCACCTCCACTCCAGACACCGCCTGCAGCCTTTGGGTGACAGGGCCATCCATGCTCCAGGTAGTTGTGCCTGGAGGCTCTGTCCAGCCTGTGAAAACATTTTGGGAGGGGAGTGTGGGGCCAGAGTAGGGCAGGATGACTCCTACTTTGGGTGGGGGCTTCGACAGGCTTGGAACTGAAGATGAATGCACTCTTTCTCTCTGACCCCAGCCTGCCCCTAGGGGCACTGACAGAGGGGCCTGGAGTTCCCCAAGGCTGCAGTGTCCCTGGTTCACAGGATTCAGGAAGAAGCCAGGGGGAGGGGGTGGTGGTGCATGTGGCAGGCTGGTGGGATGGGATGGCAGCTGGGTGCGGGGGAGGTGAAATGACCGAGAGGAGGAGCATGGTATGGGGTATGACAGCCCAGCTGGGCCCAAGTGCCCAGCCCTGCCCTCTGACTAGTGGCACTGACCTGCTTGTGCACTGACCGTGGCTTCAGTTCTGGGCTGTCCCCCTTGGAGGAAGAGGACTGCTGCCTCAGGCGGGTACTGGGGCCTGCCCAATCAGGTGAGGCCGACGCCAGGGTTCCGCTTGAGGGTCTTGGGTACTGCAGGGTGCCCAACAGGTTGGGGGGCGTCCGGCCGCGGGGGGCAGGAGGTGGCGGCGGGGGTGGGGGCGGAGGCTGGTCGATCCTCCTCTGGGGGCCAGCACTGTTCTGCCGTGGCACCGTGGGCTGCCCGCCTTTTTCAGTCAGTGACATCTGTCGCCGTGCCAGCTCACCGGGCCGCCGAGCCAGCTCCTCCGCGGCAGTGCTGAAACTTCCCAGCTTGGCAGCGGCCGCCAATTCCTCGCTGTTGCTGTGTGAGCTCAGGGAGCTGTGGCCCTCAGAGCCTGAGTCGCCAAGGCCGCGGGGTGACAGCGGCAGGCCAGCCGCCATCTGGTACACAGGGTTCTGGAAGGAGAGCGGTGCCAACAGCTGGGGCCGGCCTGGCGCGCCCTCGGAGGTGCCTGGTGTGGTTGGTGTCTGGCCTGCCCGCCGCACCGTGGCCAGCCCTGCCAGGCTCACTGGGGTTGCCCGGGCTGGCCACCCGGCCACCAGCTGAGCTGCAGGGGCCTGCCCATCTGTGGGGAGGACATCGGGGCCCGCTGGGGAGCCTGCCTCCCCATCCAGCGCACGGGCATCCTGGAGGTCCACCATGGAGAGGCTCTTGCCACCGTTGGCCATCTGAAGATCAGGCTCGTTGGCTTCCGAGTAACTCGAGCTGCGGGCAGGTGAGGGCTGGACCCCGGAGGACCTTGTGACAAAAAACAAGTCCTTGTTTTCGGGGGTTGGAGACGGTAACCGGGTGAAATCTATCAGACTGCAGGGAGACAAGCACACACAGGGAAAGAAGGGGAAAAGAAGAACTGTGAGTGCAGCCAAGGCGGGTCCAAACCGACAGCACCCACCAACCTGCTGGGGCCTGGCAGCCCAAGCCAGCGCTGGGGAGATGGATGCGCTCAGGTAACAGGAGTGGGAGAATCCGGGGACCAGAGGCTGAGGCGGCTGCTCCTGCACAGAACCTCTTCTTTAGGGGCCAGCACTGCACATTTCAGGCCGCGCTGCCTGGAAGACCCCTTCCCTGTTCAGCTGCATCTTGGGACAATGGGTACTGGGGCCTGGCTTGCTCTGGAAAACTCCTCCTTAGCTAAGCCCTAAGCCACAACTCAGTGGCTCTCTGCTATCCACGGATCCTGCATTGAGAACTCCAACTTCAGAGTCACTGGGTTCCCTCTGCCTCTTCCCTCTTGTTCCTAATCAGACTGGTAACTGAAGTGGGGGCCCGGTGAAACCTCCTCTTGCCCAGCCTCCTGCTGCCGCTCCCTTGTTTGACTGGCAGGCGGGGGCTGGAGTTCCTGGCAAAAACAAGGAATGAGAGCAGGCTCCATGGAGAGCATGACTCAGTGGGAGGGCTGCACTTGCCCTGGCCTCCTCCTCACTCTACGCTTTTCTCTGGCCTCTCCCTGGCCCCTCCCCAGAAGCTAGCTCCTTTAGAAGAAAGCACAACTGTGGTGGGGGCCGGGGGGGCTTTGGAAAGAAGAATGTGGGTGGGGGGAACTGAAGGCAGCAAGGACTTGGGGGGGTTGATATGGCTTGGAATGAGGAATGGGTTGGCTTAGCCTCAGATGGCAAGGAAGTGCCACTCCCTGAGATGGGCAGCAGAAGCCACTCGGGGCTGCAATGCTCATGGGCCTGGGAGAGCTGGCTAGAGCAGCAGATGAGCCAGGAAAGATGGAGAGCAGTGGGAACCTGGCTGCCCAGGCCACACACCAGGTCAGTCTTTTCACAACTCACGGGCCCGGCTGCCCCTCAGCCTCTCAAGGGCTGTCCACCACACCCCCCACTTCAAACTCTTGGCCCGTGACTCTGCTTGGTTTCACTTGGCACATTCACCGAACAGGTCCAATGCAAGACTCAGCGGACCTGCATCTCTGACCCCTCCTGGGCTCCCTTAACTCCAGGTTCTTGATCTCAGCAGGTTCTTGATCTCAGCACCCTCCCCTGCTTAAAAGCCTGCCTTGCCACTGCCTCAGGGAGACCATACTCCCAACTCTGCTGCTGCAGCCACGGCCTCACATGCTGGGGTAAGAGGGATCCCCGGTGGGAGAGGGGAGAGTAGCGGTGGAGCAGAAATGCTTCAACATGAACTGAAAGAAATGTCCCTATTTTGACTTAAACAAGAATGTTTTACCTTCCAATCTGCCTTGTGTGTGTCTTATTTAGGCAAAGCAGACCCCAGGACTGGGTCTCAGCAACACTTTATGTTTTCTGGGGTTCCCAGCCTCCAAGCCTGGCAGAGCCACCGAACTCCTATTGAAAACACCCCCAGCTAAACACCACTTCTGAAGATTCTGACTCAGGCTCAGGAAATACCAGGAACATGTGTATTTTTAACAAATATCAGGCGATCTGGAAATGCTGGGGGTTATTTGGGACCAGTAATTATTCTTTGACACATCATGTCTTTGCTTGTGCTTGTCCCTCTACCTAGAATCCCTTTTCCACCAATGGAAATGATACTTTTCTTAGAACATTAAAAAAGAAAAGAAAAGAAAAGAAAAAAACTATAGCATCATCTCCTCTAGGAAGGCTTCCCTGATTATTCCCAAATGGAATAGAACCTGTACAACTCAAGTCTTGCCAGGTTTGTTTTATAAACACTATGTAGGCATTCTCTTTCCCCATCTGAGATTACAGGTGGGCTGTGCCTAGTCTGCACACACACCCACCACACCCAACATGCCTGGCAGCTCTTACCCGGAAAGATCATTCTCGATCACCATCTTCTGCAGCCCAGCTGAGATGCTGCTGCTGCCAGAGCCCGGTGTGGAGGCCAGGTCGTTGGTCCCTGGCAGCTGCCCACTACCTGGGGTGCTCAGCGCTGTGTGGACATCCCTCAGGATCCGAGGCAGGGGTCCCAGTTTGGACACTATGCTCTGCAAAGGCACAGCAAGAGGCAGGCGTGACCTCCTGGGACCACACAGGTAGGCTATATGTGCTGCAGCCACTGTGGCTGAAAACCACTGCGGAGCCTGTCAGAAGTGCAGATCCCCACCTGCCGCCAGTCAGAGCTGCTGGGTCTGGGACGGGGGTGAGCCCAGGAATCGGTAAATCTATGTTTTTAACCAGCTCCCAGATATTTCTGGGGCAGGAGTAGGAGGCCCACAGGGGGAGATGCTGACCTAGTGCAAGCCTCTCCTTCAGTTTGCCCTGCCCTGATGCCTCCGCAGAGAGGAAAGCACACATGGAATCCCAGCGTTTCGATACCTCCACCTCTCCATCCAGAGGCTTCTGTGACAGCCCCTCTCACATCACCTACTCCATGGGATAGGCTGGGGCCTGACCCACTTTGGCACCTGAGCACCAGTGGAGATGGTCCAGGCACCCCCAGGTGCTGGTCAGGCAGAAGGCAGAGCCTGAACCCATCTGAATCTTGCTGGCACGCTTTAGAGGACTTGAGGGGCAGAGGATTCTAGGCTATGGGGACACTGCCTTCACCTGTTTATGCACAAGCTTCCACAGAGGTCTCTGTGAGAAAACAAAGTGTGAAAACTCATGCAGGCAATAGAGCACACAATTGAGAGGCAAACAGTTGTGTTTCAAATCCCTGTTGCACCCTATCACTGGTGTGACAATACCAATCACCTTCCATTCTTCCTGCCTGGTTGTGCAGATACGTGGACAGCACAGGGGGAAGGTAAGTGGTGGCAGTGACAGTGACTGGTGTTGGCTGCAGTGCAGGGACTGGAACCGGTGGAAAGGAGGGTCTCGACCCTCATTTCCATTTCTCCCTCCTGTGTCTCTCACAGCCAAAGGCAAGTGGATACAAATGAGCAAAAACGATGGCCTCTGATTGCAACAGCACCTATTTCTAGTGAAAAGTCAGGACTAACCTAAGTGTCCATCAACAGGGCACTGGTGAAATAAACAGCATTCATATGATGCAGTCATTATAAAGCCCCTGGCAGTGGTGCAGATTGCACTGACAAGCAAAGAGGCCCAAAATAGAGTGGTAAGAAATGCACACAGCAGCATACACAGTACGTTCTTGCTTTAAAACAAACTGAAAAAGGGAAAGAGCTCTATGTGTGTGCGCCTGCATGTTTGTGCGTGCTTACACATGCACAGATCGCGTCCAGGAGGCTGCATACCAGTGCTCTGAGCGGTCACCTCTAGGGAATGGGACCAGGAGGCATGAAGGGCCTTCCAGGCCAGTTTCAGCACCTTACAAAAGTAAGGTGGTCCCTTGGAGCCCTAGAAAGCAACAGATATTTGGGAAGAAGTTCCTGGTAGACCCAGCCCTTAAGTCCAAGAACTAACTGCTCACTATGTGGGCTGAGGCTGGGGGTCAGTGAAGTCTCAGGCTAGGGAGGGCTCACTTCAGGTGACTGCAGCAGTGTCAGAGGTGTCTAGGGAGTAACCTTGTCAACAGATGGTCAAGGGCCATCCTAGAAAGGTTTCCGACTTCCTGGTGGACAAGTGGAGGTACAGGGTCTTGAGTCATCTTCTTCATACAGGTGAATTCACGATCCAATTTTATTTCTCACATGCTCTGGCAGGCAGCACAGAGGCGCTTGTCCACTAAAGGCTGAGTGCATGCGGAACACCCCAGCCCTAGTACCCAGAGTGGGGCTGCCTTGGCAGATACTGCCCAGTGAACACAGCATTTGCCCATAGAGAAAATGGGGCCCACAGATCCCCAGTGTGTTCTGACAGGACCTGGCCTGGAGCCCCGGGCTCCTGGTATGCAGTTAGCTCCTGATCATGCCACATGGGCGAATTCTCTGCCCTCCATGGTTACTCTGGAAGGGGGAACACTAAAAGCCTGATGGTAGCTTTTGGCCCCACCTCCGCCCCACAGCCACAGGCACCTGCTCCAGCTGGCTGATGGCCTCCCAGAGCAGTGAGTGCAGGCTGGAGAGCTCACGGCCCAAGTCGATGTAGCCCTCGAAGCCAGCTGTGTTGGAGAGGGTCTCGGGGTTGGAGATCTCCAGCAGGAAGCGCTGCATGTTGGTCCACTCATGCTCTAGGAACTGGTTCATGAAGGACATGTACTCCTCCTTGCTGCCGAATCTGGACAGAGGGTAGCTGGGTGAGCACTCTGGGCCCAGGCAGGCCCTGCCCAGGAACTCCCTCCACTGGGACACCACCACCCGCTTTCCCCAGTGGCCGGCTCCCACCCCACTCACTCCCCAAGTCAGCTGAATATGCTTTGGCCCAGGTCACCAGGGCCCTCCTTGCTCATGGTAACAGTGACCCTTTTCTGAACCTTTTATCTCAGGACCTGGAATGTTCTGTGTCCCCCATACACTGCCTGTTAACAGTGTCCTTCCACTTTTCCTCCAAGTTTCACTGTCCTGGTATGCAGATGATGCTCAATCCATGCTCAACCCAGGTCTCCCAATGAGCTTTCAGACATGTATTAATATATCCGCAGGCACCTCCCCCGGGAGTCCCTCCTACTTAGCCTGGCCACACCTGAAGTCATCACCATCACCCAAACCCATGCCTTCCTCCTGAGTTCCCTACCCTAAGTGGAGACCCCACTACCCATACAGATACCTGAGCCAGAACCTCTGGCAGTTGTCAACTCCTCCCTCTTCCTCGTTCCCAAATGGCATGGCCTGCTGATTTTGCCTTCTAATAACCCCTAACCTTGTCCCTTGCAGCCACTGCCTCCTGTACCCCCTCCTCTCCCTGCCAATTTTCTGCCATTGTTGCTGGAACCACAGCTACACTCTCCTTTCAGGTCTTCTGGCTACCATCCAGCTCCCTGCAACCCATCTGCCCACCGCTGTCAGGGTGAGCTTTTCAGGGTCCAGAACAGAGGAAGGCCATCCTCTCTCTTGTTTAAAACTCTCTGGTGGCTCCCACAGCCCTGTCTGGACTTCAGGTCCTTGCTGTCCTCTTAGGTCTCACTGCCAGCTTCTCCTGACCTGGCACAGCACATGGCCCTCCCTGGGATGTCTGGCCTCTGCTCCTCTTCCTTGAGATAATGAACGCCTCACCCTGACATGCAGTTGGGGGATCTTGTCACCCTGGAGGCTTTCCTGTCTCCTCTCCCAACAAGCTGAGCGCCTTTCTAAGAGGCTCATGTGTGTCTGTCACTGCTCTCCTGCTTATTCCACACATCTCCCTGGCTGAAGTACTGAGCGCTACCAGGGCTGATTCATCTTGGTACCGTCAGAGCCCAGCACACAGATAGCCCCAGGATGGGGCTCAATCCACGCTTTGAGAATGAACAACAGTGAGATGACCGAGCCCTTCTACTTCTGCCCGCTTGCTCTAAGGATGCAGCCGAAAACACCAATAGTGCTTTATCAGCAAAGAAAGACATCCTGACAGCAGGACACCAGGACAGTGGTGCCCAACCCGAGTGTCCAAGCACAGGGAATGGGTTAAGGAAATATGGGCCGGTTCCCCTTGGAGGAATATTAGTAATTTATTTCAAAACAGGGCTTAATGAATGCTAAAGGATATGTGAGAATCCTTATAATAATACATTAATTCAAAAAAGCAGAAGGAAAAAAAAAAGTCTCATGTTGCCACCTTTAAAAATCAAGAAACATACCAAAATGACATATACCTTGAGATGAAGGATAGAGTGTGGAGATTTTATTTTTTAAAAAGTGGGAAGGAGAAGGACTGAGGATTACAGGGACAAAACCAGGGCCTATTTATGGTCTCTGCCCAGCTTGGGGGCAGAAACACCCCCAGGGCTTGCCCTGTGGATGTCAGCCCTGCCCACTCTGCCTGGGGAGGGAGGAGGCACTCACTTGGCAAAGTTGGCCAGGTTCTGGGTGACCTTGGCGATGAGGGTGAGGGTGCGGGCAGTGCGGTCATCGGGGTACTCCTGCAGCAGGTTGAAGAGTGAGGGCGACATGATGGCTGGGCAGAGGAAGCGCAGGAAGAGGGAGGCGCTGATGAGCCGCTCACTGATGTCCGGCCGGCCACGGCTGCTGCACTCCTGCCTCCACGAGGCAAACACCTCTTTCAACTCCCGTGGGAAGACGCTGTGCGGGGACAAACAAGGGTGGGCTTGGCCATCAGGCAGGGGCCCAGGACAGCAGGAACCCGCATTCCAACCGTGGCTCTACCCCACCAGCTGCGTGAGGTCAGCCCCGCTGTCTGAGTTCGGAGGACACAGCTGTCTGGGGAGAGCAGTCAGTACAGGGCGACTGAAGCAAGTACCCAGGCAGTAGGAGTGGGGAGACCAGGTTCCCATCGGGCAGTGGGTTCTCAGTGAAGGGCCAGGCCGGTGGGATGGGAGGAGGCCTGAGGAGCTGGCTCTCCATCCTAACCGGAATTAACTGCCAAGGGCCAGTGCTGAACCGCCTATCCAGCTTCTGGTCTGGGCCCTCCCCACCTCTTCCCCAGTCTCTACTTCATTTTTCAACCCCAACAGCAGGCATCTGGGTCTAGGGGGAAGTGAGGAAAACAGGAATAGACCACTATTCCTTGGATTCCCATCACTGGCTTTGAGACTCATTTCCTTTGCTTGAATGATGTCATAGGAATCTGGGATTTCCTACAAGCTCAGAAAGATCAACGAGATGGGACTACCCCTGAACACAGTGGGAGAACACAGCTCTCCATTCTCTAGATGGGGAGGGAAAGGGAGGTAGTGACTGCCCCAGGGTGATGGAGCGAGTGGGCAGAGCTGGCCCTAGACAATGGGGCTCCTGGTTCTACTGGGCATCTTGGCCTGCCGTGGTCAGGCCCACCTGGCCAACTTTTAAGTGGTTTTCCTATTTTTTTTTCCCTAAAAGATACATCTCCCAGCCTGGGGCAGGCCAGGCCCCAGTGGTCCCTGAACTCAGCCTACACTTGGCCCTGCCATGACCTCAGGGTGATGTGACCAAGGCCCTAACCCTCCTGGAAGAATTCGGTTTTCTCTCCCTTAAACTGAGAACGAGACCTGCCCTGCCAAGCTCACAGAGCCATCGCAGGGCTAAAACCCCAAGGCTATAATAGGCTTGAAGAACTTGAAATTTCTTCCCCCACAGGCCCAGCAGCCTGCTCAGCACACTCTCCCACAATGCATGCTGGCTGACCCATCAAGGGCACGCCTAGCAGGGAATGAAGGTGAGCCACCTTTAGCCGTGGCTCTCACAGTGCCTGGCACAGAACTGGACGGGGGCAGGTGCTGAGTGGTGACATCTATCAATGGCCTTGTCCAGAATGGAGAGGTGCCTCTGACAAATGCCAGAAAGAGGAAATGGAAAATCACAGTCCACAAATGTTTTCCCTGAGTCACATGCCCAGCCCCCCTGGGAAGAGGGGGGAAAGCATGGCCTAGCTGGGAATGGGAAGTGTGTTCCCAGAGTTCAAGGCCCTATAGTTGCTCTCCACCCCAAGCCCAAGGGTGTGGAAAGCTGCGCATTTGTGGCCCATCTTGAGGTGCCCATTTGGCCCAGGTAAGCACCTTGTATAGCCCATGGGCTAAGGCCCTGGGTGCCCACTCTCCTGGCTTTGCCCATTCCCCCCGCCTTTTCTTGTCCTTGGGAAGCAGCAAACACTTCCCTGGCCCTCCTGTGTGCCCAGTCCTGAGCTGGTGGGCTCACCTTCCCCCAGGGTGCCCCAGCATTTGGAGGAAATGTTTCAGGCACAGGCACAACCCTATCCTGATGGGATCAGGGCTGCGACAGAGTGTACCCAGGTGTGTGGCCTTGCAGCAGGAAAGGCAGGAGTGTATGCAGGTCAAGGTGCAGGTGAGTGAGAGGCACACGTAACAAGGAGTGAGATACGGCCAGGGAGGGAGTGGTGTCAGAAGAGGCTGCGGATGGAGGCTTGGGTGGGTGGGGGCTGTAAGCCCTGAGCTGGAGGGGAACACAGGTTAAACCTGGGCAGCTCCTCTGGGGTGAAAATGAACCCATTGCTTGGACTGACAGCAAGGCCCTCCCGGACAGTCCCATGTGCCACCACAGGAGGAGGCTGTACTCGGCACCAGACTGGCTGGCCACCACACACATATACCACAGGTGCAAGCCGGTGGCCGTGAAGTCGGCCTTACCGCAAGTTTCTCCGGGACTGAATCTGGCCCTGCTGAGGGGCCTGTCTGAGCAGCCCACCACTGCATGCCCTGCTGCTTTCCAGGGATGGCAGAGCCTGCAGACCCCGCTGTACTTCAGTCTAGTCCTTTCTCTTTATTCTCTAGTCCTAGCAAGAGGCCTGCCTGGTGCTCAGGCCCCCAATGTGCCCCTGCTGGACCCCATCACAAGACTGTGACATGAGCACCTTAGCTCCCAGGGACAGGTGAGGAGCCTCAGATGAAGCCATCCACCCACCCCAACTGGGTGCCCGCACAGGGCCTGTCAGTCTCACTCCCGCTGCAGCCCAAGCACCCACAACAGCCACCAGCACATGAAGGGTGCTCTCTTATCACCAGAAACGGTGGATTGGTGTGTCCAGGTTCTTTCCACCACAAAGCCACAGCAATGTGCTAAATGCTGCCTCACCTGAGAGCTCAAAAGGCACTAGGCCAGGGGACTGGCAAGTCAGTACAACTCAGGGGCCAGGCAGCACCGGGCACACTGCAGGTGCCAGACACTGAAGGATAGGGAAGGTGACAGGGTGGGAGGCCTGGGCACTGCACTGACCAGTAGGAGTTGATGATCTTGCAGAAGGCCAGCTCACAGCACATCTTGAGGTTGCCCTGGTGCTCTGGGAGGTCAGCGGCTGAGCACTTGCTGGGATCCACCTCGCAGTTCTCATCTGACTCGTACAGTGCTTTGATGAACTCACCTATGGCCAAGTGGGCAGGGAGTGGGGAGTGAGGACCTGGCCGGCCCTGCCCACCCTCTGCCCTGCTGCTGGCCCACTTCCTACCTAGGGCGTCCTGCAGGTACTTCTGGCCCACTAGCTTGAGGTACTCCTCGATGGCCTTGGTGGCCAGTGTGTTCTCCCGGAAGATGAGGTGCTCGTTGTCCCCGCAGCGGTCCACCTCTGACATCACCAGGTCTGTCAGGAAGTCCTGAGGAGGCAGGAGGTAGGGAAAGCAGGACCTGAGCTGGCCTGGCATGGAGGCTCCTAGGATTCCAGACCTAGCCAGAGAAGCCCTGGCATTTTGAGGCCGCTCCATCACCAAGATGCAGGGGTCCCCGGGAGGAATAGTGTGCCCACCTTTAGGGGCTGCTGGGGAGTGTGGGCAGGGCAGGGGCCCCCAGCCAAGGTAGGAGCCTAGAACTGGTGACAGTAGAGCTGGGTCTACGGATGGAGGCAGCCTGAACAAGTGCATGCCACATGGAGCCACAATCCCCCACTACCAGAGAGAATGGACTCATTTCCATGTATAGCCCTGATCAGGCCTGGCCTGGTGACCACAGCAGGACTCGCCTCTCCCCACAGCATCAGTGCCAAAGAGGACAAGTGAGGCTGCCCTTTCTCATGGTAAAAATGGTCACCAGTGTCCACCTGTGACTCGGGTGGGAGCTCCCACACCGGACACAGATGCCTTCTGTGCAGTCCCACTGCCCGGGGAGGTCATGAGCCACCATGCTCAGGCAGGTGAGAGCAGGAACTGATGTGCAATTGGCTGGAGAGGGAAGGTGGAGGCGCCACTGCCCACCTGGCAATCCGGGGTAGCAGCCCCTGGCCCATCAGGTCCCACACAAAGTGTTGTGGGAAAACCCCAGCACAGAAGCCCGAACCCACACCTTCCCCCCACTCTAGCAACCATGCGGATACTAACTCTCTCCCTCAGGAGTCCCCCACCTCCTTGTACTTACAACCAACCTGTGGCTTGGGGGAGGGGAAGAGGATAAGAAAAACTGTCAGAGTTTCAAGGGAGGGTGACAGTCAGGGCAGGGGGCCACCTAGCACAGAGCCTGCAAGGCACCCAGGAGGGATAGACCCAGGCATCTGTGCTCAAGAAATTCCTCACTCCGACGTGCTCGAGTGGGGTCCTTTAAAACAGAACTGAGATCTAGACACAGGAACTCAGGCTGCACAGCAGAGGCACAGAGAGACAGCAGGTGCCAAGGGGAAGCTGTCAGTGGCTTCCTGGGGATCATGTGGCCTGAGGACCCCTTCCTGACCAACAGGCGACCTCCAGGGTTGCATTCTCTGAATACATTGAAGCAGGGGTCAGAGCTGCATCTCCCCTGGGGCTCCCGCTCAGGACCACAGCCTTCCTGAACTCCTGCAATGAGAGTCGGGCCCCAGTAAGGGGGAAACCAATGCACACACAGCAGGAAAATGACTTGTCCATAGCCACACAGTCACCTGGGGCCAGATTTGGTCCAAGTCCTTTGCTTTCCAGACCCCATTACTCCTCCAGTCGTGGAGAGGGAAGAGGGGCTAGTTCCCAAGTATTCCAGAGCTGGGGGCTCAGGTGCCTGTCACCCCAGTAGCACAAGTTACTTTCCATCTTTCTATCTACTCCTCCGCAACCCCACTGAGGGCCTCTGGGGCTGGCTGAGGCCCTGGCTTCATCTCCCTCCACAGTGAGCACCTGGACGCACCTATCATCTCAGGCTGCTTCAGGGAGGAATCCACTTCCCAGAACAGGCCAGCCCCAGCCCAGCCCTGGGGACCAGGTACTGAAACATCAGACACAACTGCAGAAAAGGCTCCAGCCTCTGCAGCTCTCCTCACTCCCTCTCTGGTGCCCACGGGTCCTTGATTCATTCCATTTCCCAGCATACATCTCCTGTGTTGACCAGCCCATTAAGGATGGGGCAGCCAGAGCTGGCCCAAGGTGCAGCCTAGCCAGTCAAGTCTGAAGGCTGGAGGAGAAGGTGAGGGAGGAGGTAGTCGAGCACTATAGAGGAAAACTGCTCCCCATCGCAGGTCCATGGGGAGGAGGTCCCCGCCCCAGCCCTGCACTTGCAGCACACAGCAAGTCCAAGAGGGAGGGGTGCTGCAGAGGGTTCCCACTGCAGAGGCTGCTGAGGCTTCCAGCCATGGCCTCCCCTTCCAGAGCCTCTAGGAACAGGTGAGAGGGTGAGGGACCTCCACGAGTCTTGTGCCCTGGACTCTGCCCTGGGGTACCTGGGGCATGGCTCCCAACTGTGCCTCCCTGACCTAGGGCTAAGAGCCTAGGACCTTGACACAGGGCGCCCCTCAGCCACCTGTCACTTGGCTCACAACATGCCACTGTCCAGAGGGCAGAGGCCCTAGTCCTTAGCCCAGCACCAGGGTCCATCCACGCTGCAGAGGCCTCAAGTCTAGCCCATTTCCCACCCTCTCTGGGCAGCTTCCTGAATGGCAGGTGGCAAATGTAAAGAAAGAAGGTTGCCTTCAAGGCCCACAGACTATGCTCTACTGCCTTCCTAGGGGCATCCTGGTCCAGGAGCCCATTTGTCCCCAAACCAGGTAGGCGGGGCTGAGGCATGGCTTGCATGGTGGGCTGCTGGGCCCATCTTCGGGAGCGGAAGGTGAAAGGGGTTATGGGGATGGACACTGGGCACCTCTGGCCCTGAACTACGGCTTGCCTGGGTGGGTCTCAGATTCCCACTTCTGTGAGGCTCTGGGGTGGGGCCAGCTAACCCTCAAATGGTACAATTTTGACTGCGTCTACCTGTGTGAGAATCTGTGTGTCTGGATGAGAGTGTGGGGTGAGGTGGAGCTGTGATGGAGACTCATCTGTGCATCCTGCTGGGGAGGTCTGCCGAACTCCATACCCCACAGGGGATGTGTGTTTGGCTCACTGGGGCTGGTGGCGTTGTGGGACCCGTATGCTGGGACAGCCAGCCACCCGTCCTGTTCCCCTGGAGCCTCAGGGGGTCAGTCCTCTGCAGTAGCGGTAGAAGGCACCTCAACCCAAGCCCACTCCCTCACTACCAGCTGCAATCCCATCCGCTGGTTCCACACAGGCCTCAGTGATCAGCTCCAGCCACAGAGCGGGAGTACAAAATGCCCAGCCCACAACAGAACTCCTGGGTTTAGGGAACCTATCTGGTAGTGACTGGTGCCTCCAAGGCCTTTGTTAGGCCTGAAATGTATGGATGTGGGGAAGGGCAGGTAACCCAGCACTGTCGCCCAGCCTGTGTCAGGAGCTGAGGGGCCTGCACGCACCTTCACCTTGCCCGTGCTCTGCAGGATGTGCACCAGGGCAGATGCCATCTCCTCCTTGGTCTTGGCACTGAGGATGGGCTCGAGGGCTGCACACAGCCCCAGGTAGTGGTTGGTGATGTGCTCAGCGAACTCTTTGTACATCTCCATGGGCAGGATGGTGATGGTTTGGTAGCGCGCCTTGATGCGGATCATGGGCCCAGGACCCTTGCCACCCTTGGGGTTGGGCGTCACCACCGGGTACCACTTCTCCACGAACTGCCGCCCGGCCACCGAGGCAGCGGGCAGGCTCACCAGGCCCAGGTAACTGTTGCGCTCCTTCTTCTTCTTCTTGTCGGTCTCCCGGTACAGGTGGACAGTGACTGTGCGCAGGGGCGGCAGGTTGTGGAACTCGAAGTGCTCGCCCCAGAAAACATTGTCCGTCTTGAGCTTGCCCGTGGTGCGGGCGTAGAGCACATCATCCAGGCACAGCTCACACAGGTACTTCTTCTTGGCTGGCAGGTCCTTGGCCTCAATCACCCACAGCTTCAGGATGTGTTCCACACGCCGGCTGTTGTCCTGTATGTGCACGGGAGTCCGGGGTGGTCAGCTGGGGGTGCCACATGTAACCCCCAACTAGCCCAGAGCCTGAGAGAGCCTCAGACCCAGGAGGAGCTCTGAAGGTGGAGGCGGCAGTGGGTGCCTAGACCCTGAGTCAGGATGAGGTGGGGCTGATGGACAAGGGCTGGATCTCTGGTCGACCTCACATAAGCTCACTCACCTTGGGTAAGTGACTTAACTGGAGCCTTGGGTTGCTTGTGTATAAAACAGGACTAAGGTAAACCCCCATCTCATAGAGAGCGAGACTGAGAGAGGCCAGCACAACGCCTGGCACATCACAGGCTATGCCATTATTAACTCTTCCTTAATTTGCTGGTCTGTACTGTAACTTAAGAGATGGCTATGGTGACTAGGACTTGGTCAGGCCCTCAAGTCGGCTAGGGAGACAGATACAGAAGCAGGGATTACAGTGGGGGCTCCCAGAACCTCACGGGGGAGCCCAGGGGCAATGGGAACACAGAGGACACCAGCCTGGGAGAGGGGTCCTCACCTGGAGGAGGGGCAAACACCTAAGCTGGAATGGGAAGATGAGCAGAAGTCGGCCAGGGGCTGGGAAGTAGGGACAAGGGATCCCAGCAGAAGGACCCCAGGGTCCAGCACTCATTTCCCCAGCCCAGACTCAATGTGTAGTTTAGAAAACAGAGGCACACAGCACCTGTCTCAACCTGGCAAACTCAAACATCTCTTTCAGAGTCCACCAATATTGTCCACTTGGGTCCTGCCTCCATGCAGGCTGACCGCCCCCAATCCCAGCCCACATCACAGAGATCGTCTCTCTTGCTTCCTCATATCTGAGCCTACCTTCAGTCCCCCATGCTTTGGTGAGAGGGGTGCAGGCTTACCTTGTTGGGGTGCACTGCTCGCCGCAGGTTCTCCATCCACTTATCCCGCTCAGCTGCAGAACGGCAGGAAAAGCACTTGCTTCCTGATGACGTCGTCACCTGTGGGGAGCAGGCAAGACAGTGTTACGAGGGAAGGGACCACAGCAAGGGCAAGCAGTGATGGAAGACGACCTTGGAGGCTCAGGGCACTCTGGCCATCAGGTCTGCATCACAGCTACAGGAAGCAGCCAGGACAAGGCTCACATGACCCTTCTACTTCATGTTTTGCAGGTGGTACACTGAGACCCACTGTCCCAGGGCAAGTCAGCAGCCATAGAGTGGCCTTGTCCTGCACCAGTGGGCTCCTCACTCGTCCCTCAGTGCCCTCTGTCCAATAGGAAAACATCTTCCTACGTCTAACCTCCTTCTCCCTGAGATGGAAAGAGGGAAGGAACGAAGACCTCGCCCAGGTCAGAGGGCAATGCTTAACCCGAGCGTACTTTCCCTCAAGGTGGAACCACAAGAACCAAGGAGACAACCAAAGGTAGGTACCAGAATCCCCTCAGTCCTCAGCTGACAACTCTGAGGGTTCTCTTCCATCAAGCAACAGTGACAACAATGGTAATATAAGTCTGGTATTTTTTATGCCAGACCAGAGATGTGCCAGGCCCTAGGGTCCCCGGTCCCTGACCCTTCTCCTCCCCTCCCTGTCTGACTCTCACTCCTCCTCTGGTCCAGCTTAGACATCTACTCCAGGTAAGGGAGCCAGTAAGGGCAATTCCTGCTATGTGTTCCCACTGCCCCCAGCAGCAGACCCAGGGCTCCGCAGGGGAAGCACGCTCTTCACTCGGCATTTGAGGGCCTGCACCTTCCACAGCAACCCCTGCTGTGAACCAGCACACAGGGCCATCTTCACCCTATCCATGGCAAGGATGTCAGAGCCCAGATCAAGCCCGGCTTGGTCAGGAGTCCTGAACCAGAAACGGTCCCTAGTGGATACAGGGTATGGGGCAGGTGCCAGGCACCACTCTGTTTTTTCCCCCAGGCTGGGGGTGCCAGGAGATTGTCACACTAGTCCCCAAGTGGCTGCTTTTCATTACCAGGCTCATTCCTCTAACAGAGAGCTCTCCTAGTTATGCATGATTATTGGGGGTAGGAATCTTCCCAGAAACTGGTAGGAAGCAATATTAGTAACTGGAGAAGCAATTAGGAACTCCCAGGAACACCTGCAACAATAGTAACCCTGCTCCCGGCTTGGTCTCAGTCTTGCTGTGTGACCTCTGATGTCTTCGTGCCTCCTCTGGGCCTCAGATCCCCCATTTCCTATGAGGGACTAGACAGGTCATCCCCAGGTGGGTCACTGGCTCTCTGCATTCAAACCTCAGGTCGCAGAATGCCAGGAAAGGAAAGATTTGGGCTCTCATTGTTCACAAGCGGGAAACAGGCCCGGACAAGAGGAGACTCTGCTATCCACACTGCATTTGGGATGTGAGCAGGCTCTAAGACATGGGCTCTGGTGCTTAAGAAATTCAGGCTTTTCCCCTACTCCCTGTCACCCACTGGGGGCCCCAGCAGCTTCATGCTAGCATGGAGAACAGGTGCTGGCCCATTTCCAGAGGGCCCAGAGAGTAGGAAGGACAGCCCCTGCCCCAGCTCCACCTGGTGTCTTAGGAGCTGAAAGCTATCGGTAAATACGAGCCACTGTCCCCAAGACCCTGGCCCCTGCTGAGGCCACAGCAGACTGGACTCCAGGAGGATGTGGAGGAGACCAGACAGGCCAGGAGAGGATGGGGTGTCCAACCCAAGCCCTGCGATGGGACCCACCTCGAAGCAGTAGTCCTGGCCAAGGATGCTGCTGTGCACGGGTTTGATGACCACCTCTTCCTCCATGCTGAGGTCCAGCGCCTCCACTGCACTGCTGGGGCTGAGCAGGGACTCGTGGGAGCGAGACTCCTTCAGCCTTGGCATCAGATGGGACCTGGGGTGGCAGTAGGTGTGTCAGGCTGGGCCCCCGCAGCCCAGGTCAAGCTGGTTGCCACGTCCCACCCATCTGCCCCGGCCCTGTCCCTTCCAGCAGGCAGCCACTCCTCTCCACTCTTTCTCCTTTCTGTCTTAAGACATATTTGGGGGCAGAGCTGTCACAGAGACCGGTGGGAACCTCCTCCCCACTGCAGGAGTCTGGCTGGGGGCTCAGCCTCTCAGAGAGCTAGAAGGTGAGATCAGGGGGTCACTCCAGGGTTAATATTAGCAAGTGAGCCTGCGGGGT
Organism: Trachypithecus francoisi; assembly: GCF_009764315.1. Lineage (NCBI taxonomy): Eukaryota > Metazoa > Chordata > Mammalia > Primates > Cercopithecidae > Trachypithecus > Trachypithecus francoisi. The sequence goes on from NW_022681461.1 coordinate 63,823,574, forward strand.
AAGGGCCAGCTTGGCTCCTGCGCAGTCTCAGAGACCCAAGGAAAGCCCACCTGACCCAGGCAGCTGTTTGCAGTTCTGGGCCCTTTCCCATCTCCCCTCTTTTGCACTGGTCCCTGTCCAAGACTGAGCAGTCACTCTGTCCCAACATTTATCCAGTATACCACTGCCAACAGCCCTTCCTCATACACTGTCCCATACGACCAGCCCCACACAAGCGAGAGCCACAGGGACCCTGCTGCTCCCATATTACAGATGAGGACAACAAGGCGAGGCGAGGCAAGGCGAGTCTTGAAGCAGAAGGGATGCAGTAGTCTCTGCCTAGTACCCGAGACACACACTCCATCGGGGTCCACATACTCAGGGCCCGGGTCAGTAGCTCCGACACAGGCACAAAGAGCACAAGGCTGATGCCACCTGGCACCCAAATGCAGACCAGAACTGGGCCCACTGCTCCCCTGCTGTGTGGCCCTGGGGAAATCGTTCCCCTCTGAGCCTGTTTCCTCAGTGCATCACATGGAAAGCACCACAGGCGATACCTGCTCCAGGGCTAGGTAAAATCTCTCCAAAGTCAGCAGCACAGAGCAGTGTCCTCCTACAGCCCCCAGTCCCCATGGTGGGGTAGAGAAGCGGGAGGATAGGCTGGGCCTGCTAAGACCACCTTCGGTGCAGAAGCTGAGCCCTGCTTGTGTCCAGGGCTCAAACCCTGGGGTTGGTGAAAAACCTACTCCAGGCTTAGCCCACACGGACCTCCTACCCCCAACGCCCTATGCCCTTTGGCTCCTGGCTCCAATGGTCCAAGTGCTCAGTCCATCATTCTCTCCCTGCCTCGCCAAACCAAGACCCCTACCTTGGGACATGCTGAGACTTGGCCCCTGACCTTGAGGGGCTCGCAGCGTGGCAGAGCCATCAGACACTTCCCTGTAGGGTGCATACCCTGTATACTCATTTCTGTAACTGCCCTGGGTCAGTGGGCTGAGGCCTACTCAGTGGGCACTCGAGAACCCAGAGGTGAGCAGGAAGAGCCCTGCTCAGAGGGACACAGGCTGACAGTGGCCACCCTTCCACCCCAAGCTCCACATCTCCATGACAACGGCCCTCTGAGCATAAGAGCCCTCCCTAACATGGAGTCCCATGCTAGATGCCATAAGGAGTCAGAGTTGAGGGAATCCCAAGCCTTAGATACCCCACAGAGGCCAGCCCATGAGCCCCAGTCAACTGGCTCCCTTTGACTCTCCACGCCCAGCATGAAGCTGGCCTCTGAAAGCAGAGGGAATGGGCAGAGCCAGAGGAAAACTGTGAGACAAGTTCAAGACAGGGGGAATCCTCCCCAACTCCTATGACGACTCCCACCTGGGGCTTCCTGTTGTGGCCTGAGCACGTGGGCAAGCCCAGCATATGCCTCTACTCCTCTGGGGCGCTCTCCCTGCGAGGCCCAGTTCACAAAGGGGCACTGTGGCCTACCCGCCACACCACACCGCCACACCACTGTCTTGGAACAGGCCTCTTCTCCTGATAATCCCTCAAGGCCTTGCTCGAGCAGCCTGGCCTCCCCCCCATCATGGCAATGACCAATGCTGTGGGTGGGCCTGCCCTCCCTGGGCTGAGATTCCACCTGAGCCACCCACCTCCGAGGGCGGACTCCAGGCCTCCCTCCCACATGGGGCTTCATACCTCAGTGGAAGAGATGCTCTGCCTGACAGTAGGGAAGTCACCCTGGCTGGGAACGGCTGGGACCCACAGCCCCACAGGCCTGACGTCTGGAACCCAAAACCCAGCCCACAGTTTGGGATTGGGCTGCTTTCTGGCCCAGCTTGGAAAATCTCTGCCAGGTAATGATGCTGGGAGCTAGGGAGGGTGCGGTAGGGGCCCAGGAAGTACAGAGCGGGGAGCTGGTGAGCTGAAGCCGCCTCCTGCCTGGGGCGCATGGATGAGCTGGCTGTGAAGAGGAAAGGCGAGGCATGCTTCAGCAGGCTGGACCTGCCCAGGGAAATCCAAGGAGACCCTGGTCCTGCAACCCCAGGAGCCCAGCAGGCCCAGGCCAGACCCCAAAACAGCCAGATCCTGGAGTCTGTGGTTGCAGAGCCCTCCTCTTCCTTCCCCACCATCCTGTCCCACAAGCATGCTCTGGCTGACCTGGAAAGGATCCTGGCAGAAGAGGGGGCTGGGGGGAAGCTCAAGGCCCTTAAGACACCTTGGACTGGCCCAGCCTACCTGAGCAGCCCTGACCCTCCCCACTTCCCTGGGGGCTTCTCCACGAGGTGGGATGTAGAGCAGAGGCTGCATCCATCCCTGCAGCCCAAGCTCTCTGGGGGGAAGAGGAATAGGGGCAGGGCAGGCCCAGGGAGGCCCAAGTGGTTCCCACAAAGTCTCCCAGGCTACTCCTTCCTGGATAGTACAGCAAGCCGGTGGCAGAGGCGGGGCCAGTGGACCCGTACCTCTCTCACTCACGTTCCTATGCATTTCCTTCCTGACCAGCCTGGAGTCTACAGGCCCTGACACACAGTATCCTCGGTCCCTCCCTCATCTGGGCCCAGAGGGAGCTGGTCTGCTGTGACCCTGCCAGGGTGTGCCCATGGTGGTAGATGATAAGATGAGGGGGCTCAGGAAGGAAAAATGGCCATTTGGTCACTTCCTGAACCCAGCAGGACCAATTCAAGGCCCAAGAACCGCCTCTCTGGGAAGCCAGCCTTGTCCTGTGTCTGCAGCAGTGCCTGGCCACTTCATAGCCCCATCAGCCACCCAAGGCAGGCTTTTCCCCTCCCCTGGCTTCATCCCATGCTGGCACTGTTGGGCCACTTCCTTTTTCACCTCCAGCCTCTGCCCTGCCAGGCTAGGGAAGCAGCGCATCAGAGACAGGCAGAAGATGGGTCGTAAAGACTGCCCAGGCTCCAAGGGGGCAGGGGTAGGCACAGCCTCCCTACCTGGGATACTCAGGTGAAAGGAGGTGAGCAGGCACTGGTCTCTACCTTGCTCCCATTCTACTCCCAGGAAGGGATGCTTGTAGGAACCCACCTCTAGTCAGCACAGGGTGAGCGCCCTGTTGGTCACCTGCACATCCCTTTTTTCATATTTCAACTGCACACAGCTCTGCCAGGAGTATTCATCTACCCATTTTACAGAAAGGTATGACAGGGTCAGAGAGGAGCAGTTACTTGAGCCGTGCAAGGCCCCCTGCTGGGATGGGAACCAGGTCAGTCCAGGAGTCATGCCCACAGCTACCCTATGTGGTGTGGTATCTGGGGGCTGATGCCCCTGTATTCAGGGCTTCTGCCGTCCCCCAGCCCTGGGTCCAGTCCCTCTCTGCTGCCCAAGGCTGGGGGTGGAAGAGAAGGTGGCCCAATTGCATGGCCCACGGTATCCTCCCGACCTTGTGCCCAGCTCAGTCTCATGATGTCTTTCCCCTCTGACCTCCTGTGGTCTCTGGAGGCTAGAGCTTTGGTCCCCTAGGTGAGGTGGCACCAAGGAGGGCAAAAGGCCTTCACATGGGGATTCTACCCCTGCAAACCACTTCCATGGCCCAGGTCTGAGCTACTTCTTACAACAACTCTGCCAGAATGTTGCATGTCTACTACATACAGAAGCAGGTCTCAAACCAGGGCGTGGGCTGCACACTGCCTGCCTCTCACCAGGGCAGAGCTGGCATCCCCAGACCAGGCTTACTCTGGGCCATGCGTCACATGAACCACCGCACAAGTCACCTCACAGAATCTCCACGAGCCCAAGAGGCAGATGTTGACCTCACCCCGCTTTACAGGGGAGAAACTGAGGCCTGCCACAGAGGGCAAGAGATGTACCCAGCATCCCATCTTTGTTCTAGTGTTGCTGCCACACCCAAACCTTTTGGGTCCATTTCCTCATCTGAAAAAGAAGGAAGGAGGCTTGCTTCACCCAGAAAACACTGGCAGCCAGCACACACTGAAAGTGCTGTGAAGACAACGCCTTCAGGGGGAGGTATTTCCCAGTCCTTTGAGTTGTGGGGGTGAAGGGATCCCCTCTTGAGACCACACGGGATTCAATGCCAGCCCCAGAACTTGGCACTCCGAGCCACTGGCTGGCATCTACCTGCCTGCCCCACCTGACCAGGCCCACTCTCGCAACGGCCCAGGAAGCGGGAGTTTCAGGCAGGGCCCCAGGCATATGCTGTCCTTCCCCTTTTCTATCCAACCTTCAACACCTAGCTTCAGTGCCCCTTCTTCCCTGAAGCCTTCCTGGACTCCCTGGGCAGACAGCCATATCCAGGCTGTGCTGGGAAAGTCAGAACTGTCTCCTTGTCAGGCAGGGGGTTCCTGGTGGGTAGGGTTGGGTCTGGCTTGCTCCAAGGTCCAGAGCCTTAGAGTTCCTGGACCAATACCCCAATACACCAGCAGCCAAGGTCAGCTAAGCTCAGAGGGAACGGGAGGTCAGGGGGAAAAGGACAGTCCTCCCTCAGCCTGCAAACCCTGGTGACGTGGTTGTTCCCTTGGAGGAGGGACAAAGAAGGCCTGAGGGTGGGTTGTCAGGGCAGCTGCCTGTTCAAGGCCAAGTCCCAAGAGCAGCATTCCAATGTTCATTCCAGAGTCTCCAGGAAATGCCCCTGCCCTCGCTCTGTCCAATTATGGGCCGCTTCCCCCATCTCTCTCAAGGTTAGGAGGCTCATCCTACCCTCTGTGGCTACACCCTGCCCCCTACGGCTCCAGCCCTGAGACCCTTCTAAACATGGCAGATCACTAGCCCCATGACAGCGCTCCAGGGACCAGAAGCCCTTTACCTGTCCTCCATGGCGTGGAATCCTTACTGCTCCCAGGAAGGAGGTGGCACCATGACACCCAGGTCACACACGGGACAGCCAAGGCCACGGCTAGGGTGACCTGCCCTGGACTCCACTGCTACAGAGGAGCTTGGCCAGGGCATGGGAGGGCAGAGGGGAATGGGAGTTCCACTGGCTTTCTCCTGTCTAGACCACAGCAGCACCCACCACCGGACAAGCCACTCCACCTGGCAGGGCCTCACGCCTGTCCCTCCTCTCTCGCCTCATGGCCTGTAAGATAATCAAGTCCCAGATGCCTCAAGCTGGTGTCCCAGCCCTCCTGAAAGGCCCCTTGCACTACACCCTGGCCAAGTGACCTGGACTCTCCCCACCAGCTACTTCCTGACAAAGCTGCATACCCTTACCCTCCAGGCATCCATGTCCAAGCAGTCTCCTGAGCCTGTCCATTCTGCCTCTCCGTCCACTTCTTTGCCAAACAAAGTCCTTCCTCAGTTTTCAAGGGACAGCCCAATGTCACCACCACAAAGTGGTCTCTGGTCTCTCCAGACAGACAGCTCATACTATGCTACCTAAGCCCGCTCAGGGCCACAATCTCCCACCTGTCCCACTTAATTCTCGTTGACAATCCTGTCAGGACTAAAAAGGTGCACCTAGAAAGTTGAGGCGACCTGCCCAAGATCACATGCATAGCAAGTGGCTGAGTCAAAAGCGAACCCAGTTCAGCGGAGTCCAAGACCAACTGCACCAGCCTTGGCTCGGCCTTTCCATCGTCCAGGGGTGGCCCACAGCAGCTGGGCAGCGGGGAAGGTCCACGGCAGCCGGGCGGGGGGGACAGGCCCACGGCAGCCGGGCGGGGGGGACAGGCCCACGGCAGCCGGGCGGGGGGGAAACGTCCACGGCAGCCGGGCGGGGGGAAAGGTCCACAGCAGCTAACCCACTAGCTGTGACCCACTCACTCCAGGTCGGGAAGGAAGGATACAGGGGGATACAGGGATGGGGCAGCCCCTGCCCAGGGCCCAGGAAACGTGGGCACAAGGCACGGGGAGCTGCAGTGGGAGACAGCGCCAGGGCCCAACAGCAGTTCATTGTGAGGGCTGGCGGCAGAACAACAGCGACACTGTCTTGGCTCCTGGGGCCTAGGCTTATCTGATAGCCTTCCAGCCAACCCACAAGCTGTTTTTCAACTCTGATCCTTTTTCTCTTAAAAGGTCGGTGACACAGAAGCTCAGCAAACTCATTCCAAGGAGGAAAAGGACCCCAAACCAAAACTTAACAGTAATTACAAATCCCTACTTGGCACAGCAAGGGTGTTCCCAGCTATTGGGTGGGGGGAATTGAGAGTGGGATTGTTTGGCCGGAAAAGTAAGGGGCTCAGGATCACCCTCCAAATCTCAAAAGCTCAGAGGGAGCTGCCCTGTGTGGCCCCAAAGGGCAAGACTGGGACCAGGAGAGGCCACTTCCAGCTCTGTCACAACTGTCCTTGAATGGGCCAGGCTCGTCTGGTTTTAGAGAGAGTGGGATCCCTGTCTCTGAAAGTGTGCAAGCAGGAGCTGGGAGGCCCCTTTAAGACATGTTGCATGGTTAGGGCTGCCAGGGTAATGGGCTAGGCAGTACACACAGGCAGGCAGTGAAGTGGGCCGTGGGATTAAACATACACACACACACACACACACACACACACACACACGTACACAAGTGAATGCTACAAAAATGCACCTGTAGCTGCAAGCAGGCAGGAGGACAGAGGGCCTAGTGTCAAGGGTGCCTGGCTGTAGAGCAAACCTAGTCTCTATTCCTTATGAAACATACAACCTTGGACACTTTAAGTCATTTGACTCTCTAGGACTCAGTTTCCCCATCCATAGTGAGGATAATGACACGCCTTCCTCACGGGTTGCTCTAAGGATCAAACGAGACCATGCAGGTGAGAGGCACAGGAGGGCAGGGGTGTCAGTGACTCCCATCCATTGCCCGTAACTGTTCATGCCTCCTTGGTCTGTTCCATTCGCCCACCTCATTGCCAGCCACAATGTCAGGAGCTGGAGACACAGCCATGAACAACACTGGTGAACAACGCACATGCTGCTATCAAGGCTGACACTTCTGGGTCATACTTTTGACAATTTGGAGTGACAAGATATGGACTTCCCAGGCTGTTTCCTGTTCCCATCCCCTGACGACTCAAATTCTTTACATTCTCCATGCCTCAGTTTTCCCCATCTGCAAAATGGGGATCAATCATATCTGCCCAAATGCTCTGGGATGCCTCAAATTTCTTTAAAAGCCCTTACTTTCCTGAGGCGAAATGAAAGGAGAAGAAAGTGTGCCTAGCAGTGGGCAGTAGACCCCCATGAGGGGGCCCTTTTGGCCCCTCTGCCTGTGACTCCCAAGCACAGCCATCCCCAGCCCCAGTCTCCAGCCCACCAGCCTGTGTGGTCCCAAGCCACTGTCCACTACCCCAACCAGGTCTGGAAGGAAGAGAAATCCCAGACAAGGTTTGTCTCCACAGAGTTGGTGCCCAACTGAAGGCTGGCAGGACCTGATGGTTCTGCAGTCAGGACTTCAACAGACTCTCTAGGCCCGATCAGGTCAGAACATGCCAATTATACTTCTGCCTGTCATAGCCAGGCAGGTCCAGGGGCTGTGCTAGAAATCTCTGCCCACGCTGGAAGGAGAAAGAGTCTGGACATGGTCAGAATGAATGCACTGACCTGCTGGGAATCAAGCGGCAGGACATAAACAGGGCAGCACCCTGCCTGGCATGTCCAGCAGAGCTCTCTCCCCAAGCCCAGGTTTGCCCCGCTGGTCTGGGAACCAGCTGCTCAGAAGGCCAGTGCTCACTCCTGACCCAGCTAGGATCCCAGGGGAGAGGAGAGGAATGTAGCCGCCTGGTGGCTCCCAGGCCCCTGGGGAGACACAGCCTGTCCTAAAAAGGCAGAGAGGTTGGCTGCCCTGCCTGGGAAGTCTTCCAGGGATGACAGGGACCAGAGGCGTGGTCCCTCTCAGCCCAGGGTTCCCTCAGGCCAAGGTAAGGGGCAGGTCCTAGCAGTCACCAAGACCTAGCTGTGACGCCCCCATACACACAGAGAGACCTGGGCTGGGAGACAGGGAGGCACCTGGCCTTCTGCCCTCACCCCTGGGAGCCTGTGCTTCCTCCCACATCACAGGGCTGAGCTGGCAGAGGAGGGTCCACACTCGGCAACCGAAACAGGAGGACGGGGCAGCTCATTGCTTGCTGTGAGGCCTAGTGTCCTGTGGTGCCCAATACAGGCTGACTGAATGAATGACACTGTGGCAGCCTGGACCTAACAGGCACTTACTAAGCACCTACTATGTGCCAGCTGCAGGTATTCTTACCAAAGTACACACATCATCTCATGGCCTTCTCCCAACAACTCTGCACAAAAGGCAGCACTGACCCAGAAGAAAGGGAGAACAGGTATTCAAGCTCAGGTCCCATGAGCCCTGGCTCATGGGGCAACTTTTCCTGTACCCAGACAGTTAATCCAAAAGGTTCACTGGAAGCTTTAGGACGTTCTCTAAAGAGGAAACTGAGACTTGGAGAGAGGGAGTGGCTTGGCTAGGTCACATGGTCCAGAAGTGACAGCTGGGGTTCTAACGGCCTGGTCAGGAGTGCGGGACACTCCTGGCACCGACCGCACAGTGGGTCAGGCCTGGAGGCCAGGCCTCCAATCAGCCCAGCACCCCAGCAAGCGCCTGTTCCTCTCCCTGCAGGAGTCTTTGGTCTCTATCCCAGCTGTATCTAAGGTCTATCACAGACCCTAAACGAGTTTCCTCCCCTTTCTAGGTGCCATTTCCTCACATGCTGACCTACTTCAGAGAAAGCCACAAAAACCCTATGTCAACTCCCTAGAACATAAGGGACCATAAAGTATCACAACTGCTACCAACACTGCCACCATCACCTGTAGTAACATAATAGTAACATCTCACTGCTGCCTGGGGTGACTTGGGCCAAAGTTTAGGAGACCAGGGATTCCAGAGGGCGCTGGTACTGGCTCCAGAACGAGAGGCAGCCTTCAGCATTCTCTCCCCGTATAAACTGTGCAGTCCTAAAAAACATTCAGGAACACATTTACCTTTCCACGTCTTATTTCTTTTTTTATTGTTTGGCGGGGCGGCGGGGCGGCACAGAGAGAGAAGAAACAAAAAACTTTCTATCTAATCCCCCAAGTCATCCTGCAGCCTGAATAATTTCGGGTTTTAATCAATAGCTGTCAGACTTGTCAAATTACTTTGGGGACTGCAAAGCAGTTTTTAAACATTCATAAACCTCAGTAGAACAGCGAAGTGCCCTGAAGTTTAAAAGAAGAGCATCCAAGGAACACTCATTGACGAGGGTGAGTGGTGGGCAAATTGAAAGTGAGCTGCGGGCTAGCTGCCCCTGCCCCTCTTGCTTCTGAGCAGGGACAACCCTCCAGCCCTCCTTGGCCTATAGGAAAAACTACCAGGCTTGGCCTGGCCGCTCAGAAAGTTTAGGGAGGGTAATGGTCCCCCTACCCCCAGCATCAGGAAAAGAGCTCAACTCCCCTGCACAGCACCTGGGGCTCCAACCCCAGGCACAACTGCAGCAATCCTGAAGCTCCCAAGCTCTAGAGCCCACCACAAAAGTGCTAGCCCGCTGCCCTCCCCCAGTCTCTCCACTGAGGACCACTCCTGAGAATGTTTCAAGGCCCTGACCCTGGCGTTCCCTCTCCTTGAGCTCAGTCTGTGTCTGGCTCCTCCTCACATGTGCACACACCCATGCATCACAGCCTGAGTAGGACTGGTTTCTAACTGGTGCCTGCACCCCACCTGGGACCATAAATACTTCCAACAGCCACTCAGGACCCTGGGGATGCAAGACCCAAGTGGAAAATGATCATGAAACAAAAGAATAAATGAGCTGAAAAGTGAGGATTTCCATTCTCCAGGAGGTGCTTCCCCTCTGGCTTATCTAATTCCTCCCAGCTCTCCACATCCAGGAAGTCCTCCTTAGCTCATGCTGGGCCCCTACAGAATGCGGGGGCAGAGGCAGCATCTTCTTCCATCTCATTTCCTCCACCCAAGACCTGGGCGCCATGCCACGTTACTTCCTGGGACCATGTGGGTCATTCATGTTGGGGTGATCTAGGGATGGCCTCCATCCCTCATCCTTGAGGGCCAGGTTTCCTGCCTCAACCAAGGACCAGCCATTTGTCCACAGAGCCCCAGCTCCTGGCATTATGCTGGCTGAAGGTGGTAAGTAGGCATGGTTCCTTAAAAACACACACACAAGACTCTGTGACTTTGGTCAAATTAATTAACCTGTGTGCCTCAGTTTTCTCATCTGGAACACAGGGACACCACCACCTTTGGCTGTAGGGCTCACCTGACCTGCAGCGAGCTTTCCATACACAGCCCCAGTAATCAGCCCTGGCTGCCCCCATGGCCATCCAGGCTGGGCTGAGACTGCCTTCCAGGGGCATTCTGTCCCTTCCTGCACGCCCTTCCTGCCAGCACTTCTCTGGATGCTCCTGGCTTCTTCCCGGGCCCAGGACATTTCCAAGATCTGTCTTTCATTCTGCCCAGCAGATCCTTCCTGACTCTCCCCACAGCTGAGCTCTCAAAAAGCCTCTCTGCCAACTGACCCCAGACCACCTCACCTGCTCTACCCCCTCACTTCGAGAGCAAGCTCCAGAGTACAGGCAGTTTTAAACAGGAATCTGAAAGACCCCCATTTAAGAAGAGATGGACAAATCTATGAACAAATGTTGGCACTCTAGACTCCAGCCCCAGTGGTCACTCCAGCTCAGCTATTTCTTCAATTTCAGCCACCACTTGGGACAGAGGCTCCCTCCTTCTTAGCAGCCTGAGCTCAGAGAGACACAAGAGGTGAAGTTGTGAAAGGAAGCAGCACTGGGCCAAAGGACTGTGCACCTCGGATGGGCCTCTCCTGCACCTTAGCTTCCTCCCATGTCAAATGGGTTGCCCTTGCCTCCTGGCAGAGTTTGGGAAGATACATCATGCTAAGGCACCCCACCCCATCCCAATCCTCGGCAGAGTTGATCCAGCCACCAGCACAGCCACTGAACGCCTCAACTACATCAGCAGGAGCATATGGGGCTATGGGCCTAGGGATGTCAGCTGCTCATTCCTCCCAAAGCCTGAGGTCTAGAAGTCTGCGTGGGGCACCAGAGCAGCTGCTTCTCAGACTGTAACTAGCAGGAGATAGCCAGGAGTGTTCAGCAGCAGCAAGACAGCAGGAAAGTGGCTGTCAGTAAGCCACAGGGTTCCACGCCACTGGCACGGGCAGAAACTCAGAGAAACCATGTCAAAGAAAACCAGGAGTGTGGCTGTCGAGTTCCTCCTGCTGCTAGTGACCATGCACCAAAGCCACCGGTGGGTCTCAAGTATCTGCTCAACCACCACACCACAGTGAGCCCACAAACCTGGGAAGGGCACAAAGGGCACTGGTCTGCACCTCTGACCCTCACACAGCTAACTGCAGCAAAGAGTGAGGCTCTGACACCTCCAGGGGCTTCCCAAGACCAGTGTGTCAGACTTCACGTTCTGCCCCTTTCCCCCACATTCCACACTGGCTGACTCCAGGCTAAGCTAGCCCTGTCATTTGCCACCTGACCCACAGGATTCCAACCAATAAAGCAACATATTTAAAATCTAGCTTTCCAAGGTACGTTTCCAGGTCCCAACCCAGCCATGCCAGCCCTGCTTGGCCCTATCTGGCTCATCATGCTAAACTGCATGCCTCTGCTCAAGGGGTTGCACTCCAGCAGCCTATGCCCAGCTCAAAGGCCACCACCTCCACGAAGCCTCCCCCAGAACTGACAACTCCCTCCAGGGTTTGCGCCTATGCACACACCCTCTGCTCTGAAGCAGAGGCTCAGAGAGGTCAAGCAGCTTGCCTAAGGTCATGATTCACAGGCACAAGGGAGGAGCAGGACACCTGGCACTTGGGCTCTAACTCCAAATTCTCTTCACTGCCCATCAATGCCTCAGGTTTTCACCAAACCTACAAAAATCCTATGACCAAATGCACCAACTTTTAAGGAACTACAAGAACCCTGGGTCACCAGAAATGTACTGAGCCCTGCCTTTGTCACCTCCTGGGTGGCTGTCTGTAAAACAGTGAGGACACCTACTGGCAGGCAGTCTCACATGCCCCCAGCTGTGGTAATAAAGGTGGTTCAGACCAACCTGCACTGAGACTTGGCTGTAACAAGCCCAGTCCTTCCCTTGACTTTTCCAGAAATGGGTACTTGCCCAGTAAAGACGCTACCACACCAAAGTGATGTGGCGTCTGACAACTGTTTCAAATATTCAAGCAGAGCCAAAACACACTCCTGGCCCAGACACAGTCTTCCCAGTCTCCCACCCGCCTCCACCCCACCCAGCAGGCCTGGGCCCCATGGACTAGGGAGTGGAAGCAGGAAGGGAGAAGAAAAAAGAAAGTTCTGCTGAGGAGCTGGGGCGGAGATACCATGGCCCCCAAGCCCCAGTGCAGCCCCACCCAGCCAGCCAAGGGTTCGGCCACTCAGAGCAAAGGCCAAGCTCCTCAGCTCAGAAAACTTGTCAGCAGTCCCTGGCATTTCCCGGTTCTCAACGGAGCACACCATAGGGGCCACCGCGCCTGGCGGACGAAGCGACTCACACTGGGCTTCCTCTCATTTTAAAAACTAAAAACAGCAACAGTGCTCCTCTTGGTGTACCGCTTTTTCGCAGGGCCACCCTAACCACTTCTACATTCTGGGCCGGCAGTGGATGTCTGCGTAGAGGGGGAGAGATGGCATCCCAGGGTGCTCCGGAGACCCTCCTGGGACCAGCTCCTGTGACAGTCGCTCACTGAGGGTGTCTGCTGCCACCCAGCTCATTCAGGTCTCCCCAGGCCCTGAGACTGCCTCCCTCCCGGCTTTCCCAGCCTCCCTAGTTCTAAGCTCCACTCAAGCCACTCACCATTCCTCAGCACGGCCACCAGGCTCGGGAAGCTGAGTGGCCGGGTGAGCCTTCCCACTGTCCGCTGCTCCTGGCTGGCCCCGGCCAGCCCAGACCCGCCCTGCTCCCAGACACGCCACTCCAGCCCTGTCCGCTGGGACTAATCATGGCTAGTTCAACAAAGGCTATGTTCCAACTCTCTGTAATGTGCTTTTAAAGGGCCAGTGTCCTACTTGGGCCTGCTGGGGTCTTAAAGGTACAGGTCCCCTTTTCCTGTACAGGAAACAGGAAAGCAGAAAAAAAAAAAAAAATTCCAAAACTCATGATCAGGTTAGAGGCCCTCGGCTTCTGAGGAAGATTTTAGACACAATAAACAATAGAAAAAATTCAAATTCCACGAAGGTCCCAAAGAACTCAAAAACAAAACAAGGAAGCTAAACCTCAAGAATAAGAGATGGGATAGTGGCCCTCTTTGGGCACTATGTGCTGGGCACAGCACTAGGTGCTTTATGGCCCAGTCTCACTTATTCCTCACCACTCCACAGACAGGCATTACCATTGCCCCATCTTTCAGATGAGGAAGCTGAGGGTGCAGGGACTCCCCAGTTCGCCAGGACTTCACGCAAGTCAGTGGCAATGCTGGGCCACACCCCGTGAGGTCCATCATAGCCAGAGTATTCCTCCCACCTGCTCCTTCCACGAGGCCCTGACTGCTCCCTCCCACCTGGACCACAGGCCCCAGCTGCTCCACATCCTCCAGTGTCTCTCCTTCATGAGGAAGAAAGAAGGGGGCGAGATGAGGAGTCTCACCTGTCACAGGTGCCCCACCACCAGGCTTTCAGTTTGAGCCTCAGAACCCTGTGAGGTCGGGTCTATCTTTTCCTCCATCTTCCAGATGAGAAGACTGGAAATCATAGCTTCTGACACAACACAAAAGGAGAGGAACACTAGGGGAAGGTGAAAGCAGAGAAAAGCGGGGAGTCAGAGGGAGGATGCAGGGAAGAAAAGGCAAATGCAGGGAACCAAGGCAGATGGGGGCAACCGTCCTTCCAAGCCCAGGACTCAGGCAAGCTGGCTGAGGCCCTTCCACTGTCCACAGGAATGGGGCTTCTCCTGGGGCAAGGGTGGGCAGGGCCTGCCTAGTCACTGGAATAGGAGTGGGCTGGGGAGAGGAAGGGAAGAGAGACTTGACTGTCTGGGTCTCAGCACTTGGTCTGCGGTACCCTCAGAGAAGCGTGGGCCATTCTGGCACCTGGAGTGGCTGGGCCCACAGTAGGTTGTGTGTGGCTATCTTCTTTTTTTGAGACGGAGTTTCACACTTGTTGCCCAGGCTGGAGTGCAACCATGCAATCTCAGCTCACTGCAACCTCTGCCTCCCAGGTTCAGGTGATTCTCCTGCCTCAGCCTCCCAAGTAGCTGGGATTACAGGCATGGGCCACCACACCTGGCTAATTTTGTATTTTTTTTTTAGTAGAGACTGATCACCATGTTGGTCAGGCTGGTTTCAAACTCCTGACCTCAGGTGATCCACCCACCTTGGCCTCCCCCAAAGTGCTGGGATTAAAGGTGTGAGCCACCATGCCCTGCCCAGTGTGGCTATCTTCGGTCAGAAAAGCCAAGGCCGGGAGGCTTCTTTAGGCCCAACTCCACAGGGGCCGAGTCATTCAAAGATGTAGAGCCCTCACTCTGTTTCTACGATGCCTGGAAGTCAAATAAGTTTCAGGACGTGCAGCCTGATGGTAAAGAAGATGAGCTCTGAAGCCAGGCTGTGTTCAAACCTGGACTCTGCCACTTGTAACCTGTGTGGTCTTGGACAGGTTAAGTCACCTCTCTGGGCCTCTCTCAGTTTCCTCCTCTGGAAAATGGACATAATAGCATTTACCTCATAGGATTGCTGAGAGGATACAGAACAAAGGCCTGCTTTCAGCTGGGGTGAAGGAAGCAGCCCCAGGATAGCTGGAGACACAAATAGGAAACTAGCCTCTTGGGCAGTAACTGTGGCCGAGTCATCTCTTTCTCTCAGCCTGTTTCTGACCCTCAGTGATTTCCAGGCAGGACTCCCCCCCCCTCATCTGCTACCTCCCAGATCCCTGCTCCGTCCCACAAGAAGACAAGGACAGAAGGCGAGAAACACTGAGAAAGGCTGGGCTGTGGCCCAAATCCTTTGAGGCCTGAAAACAGCCTGCCTCGGCTGCCCAGGCCCAGCCTAAGCAAGTCTGCTGGGTAGGAGGGGCAGAGCAAGAGGGAAGCGGGAACCCAAAGCCACACAGGCTGTCAGGAGGTAGCATAAGCACAAGGCTTCACCTCTCCAGTGGGGCCCCGTCTCCAGACCTCTCTGGGTTTGTCTTCCACTGCTCACATGTGGTCATGGCATGTGATCCTGCTGAGCTCACCTTACCTATGGGGAGTTCTGCATCAGCCATAGGGCCACCCTACATGCCTGCTGCAGAAACAGCCTCCACAGAAGCTAGAGGTTTTGCCGAAAGCATCCCCAAGACTTGACAAGGTTCAAGGCTCATCCTATCTTCCTGGAGGCGAATGCATCCGGTGTGCATGTGGGGAGAGGAGTGGGTGTCCAGCATCAGAGGAAACAGGTGGGTGGGAGGCAGGAGGAATGCCTTGGAGCCCTGGCAGAACATCTGGCCACTATTCCTGAGAGGCAATAGGAGACCTGGGTGCCTTAACCTCCCCGCTTACGGTATACCTCACCCCCAGGATTAGTCAGTAAGGAGAGGCCCGATGTGGGGGTTTAGCAGGCCCAGGCTGCAATTCTGGTCGTGTCATTTAGCAACTGTGGAACACTGGACAAGTCCTTTTACTTTCCTGAGTCTCAGTTTCCTCATGTATAAAATGAGGTAATACACTATTCCCTGCAGATAACAGATGTAAAAACACTGGTTAACCAGGAAAAGCATTTAACAAAGCAATTGGGAACCCAAAACTCAAATATCTCAGTGCCATTCATTCAACAGACACTGAAACCCACCAAGGGTCCAGCAGACATTAGGTTATCTCCAGCTACGTGTGCCAACCTTGCACCCTCAAGCCGATGCATTCTAAACCCTCCCTAGAGCCAGCAAAGTCCTGGGGCAGGGTGGTTGGGGGTGAGGGTTAGCGTTCCTGGCCACCAAAATATTGTGAAAAAAATCTCAAACTTCTCCAGAAGCCAAACACATAAAGGAGCCTTCCAGAGAAATGCCCTTGGTGTAAAGGAAGTCTAGCTCTGCTCTGGGAAAGATACTTGAGGTAAAGCAGGCTCCAGGATACTCTGCGTGGACCCACAGAGACTGGGGTAAGGAAAGGGATTGACGGGGGGAACCAGGGTCAACAGACTCAGTGTTAAGTCCAAAAAAGTGACACGGCACAGTCAGTGAGCTTTCCAGAGTAGGTGGAGAGGGCTTAGGGAGCTGGGAAAGATCACTGTCGGGGGGCCTATTGGCGCTCCTGAATCAGAATCTCCAGGCTGAGATCCCCTGGGTCAGCTGGTGGTAAACCCACGCCGTGGACAGAGAATACTCAGGCCCCTCCCCGACCCTCCCCTCCTCAGCAGCCTGGGCTGGCTGGGTCCTCACGCACTTCTCTGCTCACTGCTGCCCCCGCCACCTTCTCAACTCCTTTTCCTATTCAACACATCTGTCTGTTCCGACCCCACTGGGTCTCCTTGAGGACACCAAAGGCCTTCATGTTGCCAAAGTTAACCAGTTTCTGTGCCTTACTATCCCCTGAACCCAGGCCACCGTGCTCCAGGTTTCCTCTGTTCTCACAGGCTGCTAGTACCTCACCTCCTTTCCTCTGGGTGCTGGAGCTCCTCAGGCCTGTTTCAGAGACACTCTTCCTTAGCACAACACTTTCCTTTGGTGATTGTATCCACTCCCATAGCTCTAAATACCTTCAGCATGCTCATGACTCCAAAGTGTATTCCCAGCCCTCCCCTCCTCTAAGCTCCGGACCCATGCGTCTCCATGCCGGCCTGACAGCGCCTCCGGGACATCTCACGGAACTTCACATCTGAAATGTCCAGCGTGGAGCCTCAGTAGCAAAGCCAGGAGCCCTTCCTTTCCCTGGCCTTCAGAATCCAATCCAACACAAATCCTCCTGCTACCTCCTCTGAAATCCTACATCCCTGTTTACTCCTCTCCATCTTCCCCAGGCAGCCTGTTGTCCAGGCAGCCTCCCAAACCACTGAGCTTCCCCCTACCCTTACCCCTACCAGGGGTCAGAGGGACCCTTCAGAAATGCGTATCAGATTACTGAACTCCTCACCTTAAAAGCCTTCAATTATTCCCCACTGCACTGAATAAATGTGAACTGCTCCCCAGGTGAAAGACGTTGGCAATCATGACCTACCTACTCTCTGACCTCATCCAGCAACACCCAACACCCCCCACCACACACACCAAAGTCTCTGTTTCCTGCTCAAGGGCTGTACTTACTGCTCCCTAGGCTAAGAGTTCTTGCTCCAGCACACTCAAACAGCAAATTGGTGGGCTTCTGGCATCTTCTGCAACTCAATCCTTCCCTGACTGCTCCATCTACACAGGTCCCGCCCTGCCACCGTTACTCCCCGGTGGAACACTTGGCTTGTTTCCTTCATAGCATCTTGCTCATGCAGCTAGCAAATATTTAAGTGCAAACGATGTGCCAAGCACTATTTAGGCACTGGGAAGACAGGTGCTGAACAAAGCAGACAGAAATCCCTGACTCACATTTCAGTAGGGGAACTTCACTCGATCGGGAATCACTTTTTTTCTCTGCTTACTTATCTGCCTCTCCTGTCACAAGGTAAGCTGTGTGTAGCCAAGGTCTATGTGTTGTATTTCTGTGTCTTAAGAGAGGGTCTGACACGGTGCAAGAGCTCAGTAAGTCCTGATGAAATCAAGATGCAAAAACAAAGACTAGGGCAGCCAAAGAACCAAACCCCAAACCCTGAGAGACATACATGAAATCAAGAGCCAGGTCTTGAATGCCTCCCATGGCGTCTCTCCCTACCCCTGGGGGCCTCAGGTGGGAAGGAAAGCTTCTGTGACACCCCAGCCTTCTGGGGTCAGACAGAGGCACAGGTGGCAGTTTCGTTTAACTGCTGGGGAACAGGTGGATGACTGCAGGCCTGAGAAGTTAGGAAGGCTTCTTGAAGAGGCTAGATCTGAACAAGGCCAACCCACACCTCCCTCCCAGATCTAGGGAGGAGGAAAACAAATTTGTGTTTTAGGGCTCTGATATTCTTTGCTCTAGCAGAAAAGAAGAAAAAAAAAACCTTTACTTTTTATTAGTGTATGGATCAATAAAAGTTTTAGAAGTAAAGCTTCTCTCCTGCAATACTAACAGCGAGAGAGAGAGAGACAGACATGGATTGTTAAATCTGTCTTGGAGAGGCAGGGCTGGGAGAGTGCGAGGGCACAGGGGCACCGGCAGTTTTCCCCTCACCTGCGCTGGGAACTTCTGGCTAAAGGCCCTCATTAGCCCCACAGCCTAGGGTCAAGGCCCATTCCTCACAGCCCATCTAACCAAATGCTGGTTCCCTGAGCCTAGGTCAACAGCCAGGCTGCTGGATGCCCACCTTTCAGGTGCCCCACAACCTTGCCTGCTTGGCCTTCTCTGAGCTGCGCCCTAAAGCTTCTCCCCAGCCCACCTCCCCACCTAAAGGCTGGAAGCTCCAGGAGGGCAGGGCTTGCTTCCCTGGAGGGGCCAGTTTAGCAACCCCAGTCCCCACCTTCACTCTTCCTCCCATGTCCGAGGGAGTCCCCCATTCAGTCCCCCAAGCCTTGCACTTTCACAGCACACCAACAAGCCCTGTCCACTGAGGACTCAGTTCTGGGACCAGCCCTTGTTGGAGAAACAGCTCCTCACCCTCCAGCCCAACCCACTCCCATCCAAAGCCTGTCTGACCCCATACCTGGCTGGAGACCCACCCACTGGGGAGGAAGTTTCCTTGTGGTGTCTGTCCTCCCTCCCACAGAACTTCAAACAGACCTTTGTGGTGGGAGCGCAGGCCTCTCTGCTGACCTGGTTCTGGGCACTTGCAACCCCTGAGGCTCTGGAGCCAGATCTGGCTTCCAAAGATGGCCAGGTCTCCAGTGAGCAGCCCCTCCGGCCCGGCCCAGGATCTTGCCGAAGTTGTCACTAAGAAGTCCAAGGCCACAGAGGCCCATTCCCAAGGGTGGTGCTCACCCAGGCACCTCTTCTGGACAGATTAGGAGGACTCTCGGCCGGGCCGGCATCTAAGAGGTGAGCCTAGGAGGGCTTGCCCTTCCCGAAAGGCACGTGCTGAACCTGTGTCTTCCAAGCTGAAATTTCAAACATGACTTAAACAAACACAGTGATGACAACATCTAAAGGTTTCCGTGTCCTTCAGGAAACAAGTGGAAAATTACAGTCTTCCATACAGGTAACCACACGGCACAACCTCCAGGTCCAAGAAGACGAGAAATACTCCTGAACGCAAACTATGGCTTCCAGCCACCGCAAGTCTCCTTCCAAGGGCCTCTGGGCAGGGTGCAGGCCTGAGCACAGAGCTCTGGGTCAGGAAAGAGGGAGGAGCCGTCCCAACAGGCTCCTCCCCTAAAATGCTGACTCCACCCAAGGTCATCTCCTGCCCCAAGCCCCGCCTCTGGGCCTTTGTATTTGCCATTCCGTGGGCAAGGCTGGTTCCTCCTTTTGGTCTCAGACCCAAAGTCCCGTCCCAGGAAGAGGCCTTCCCTGATCTCTTAGCTAAAGGGGCAACTACCATCTCCCAAGTTACCACCCTGCTTCATTTTCTCCACAGAACTACCCTTAAGCCATCTTGTTTGTTTCTTTTACCCACCATGAAAATGTACAGTCCACGAGAACAGGGACCTGCACGCCAAGATAAGCCCAGCACACCTCGAACCAGAGCCTGGCACAAAGTAGGCACTCTACACATGTACTGAATGAATGCATTTTTCAAGCTGGTCTGAGCCAGGTCAGCCAGAGCGGTGGAAGGCAGGAGCAGGGGAACCAAAAGATTTGGGGGCGCGCCAAGGTAACCTCACCCGAGCACCGCTGGCAGAGCAATCTGGACTAATGTCGGGCTGCGCCACGCCCCAAACCCTGTCCAGCCCGGAAGCGGCCACCTAGCCCCAGCCCGGGCCCGCCCACCGACCCCACAGCAGCAGGCCCAGCCCTTTCGAGGCCCAGCAGCGGGTGACATTCCGCGGCCAGCTGCCCCCAGCTGCAGGAACTTCCCGCTAGCGACCCACCGCTGCGCATCGGGCACGCGGGGAGCGGGGGACGGACGCGCAGGCCCTGGTGCGCAGGTTCGGGGCCCTCTGCCTTGCAACCCCTTCCCTACCTTCGTGAGAGTCTGGGTCCCCACCGGCCCTGCCAGTCCCTCACTCGCCCGCGGCCTGGCTCCCGCGGCGCATTCCAGTTCGGTCCCGCTGGCCCTACCCTGGATTCGTTGGGCTTAGACCAGCACAGCCCAGAGACCCAACCAAGGCAAAGACTCTCCCTTCCCCACATTTCCATTCAAACATTTTAACAGGTGAACACAACTGAGGTCCAGACAAGGCCAGGGGTTTGCCTACCATGATCCCCTAACCTGACTCCCCACCCCAACTTGGGACTAGACTGCCTAAGATGGGAAGGGCACTGGGTTCCCAGGAAGCAGTCCCGGGTTTTCTCTTCTGGAAAGCACCTGGCTAGTCCAGCAGGACAGAAGGGAAAGGTCGAGTGCAGCCAAGGAGGAGACAGGCTAGTGAGCTGTGTAAGCTGCCCAGGTTCCTGAGTGCGCCCAGAAGCCTGTGGGCAGACAAACCCCTGCCCCACCTGCTGGCCTGGAGATTCATCCTTGGGTCACTTACCAGGCCCTCACCGAAACAAAAACCCCTAGGGGAAGGGCACACCCAGCCAACCAGGTATTTTTGCCTGGGGTCACCCTTTTGCCCACCCCACTAGAGAAGCCACTGCAATGGTATCCACTTACTGAGTCTCTACCACATGCAGGGTATCATACCGTCACACCTCCTTCCCTTACAGCCACCAGCTAGAGATGCTAATCCAGCTGAGGCCAGGAACCCGAGGCTGCACAGCCTCCTGATGTAAATATGAACAGAAGCCAGTGGAAGAACAAGAGCCACCCCCTGGAGTCCTACCTAGGTCCTGCCCAGCTCCTCCCATCCTCCACCCTAAGGCATCACAGACCCCAGGTCAGTCCTTGGCAGTTGCAGCCTGCTCCGGTGTTTCAGCAAACAACTACTGAGCTCCTACTAAGCTGCAGGCTATGTCAGGCACCTACTGTGTACAGGCAGGCAGGGTACCGTCTGGGGTTACTGCAGGACTGGTGAAGAGGTTTTACTGTGACCCCAGCAGCAGCCCCCAGCCTGAAAGGTCCCTGACTCATTCCATCCCCTACTGGGCCCTAGGCTCCAGGCTCAGCTCTGCTGTGCACACAGGCCAGGCGATCCAACACCACCTGTCTGCCCACATTTGCATCAGTCCACACCTCCAAAGCCCAAAGAGCTATCCAGCTCCCCCTACTGCCTAAAAGGCTGCCAACCAGAAGAACACTTAGAGTGTGTCCTGTCCCCTTCCTTCTGAGTTTTCCCTCAGAGCTGTCATCTGTTTATCCAATGTCTTAATAAAATTTCCTAGCAGGGGAAAGGTGAAGATAGAGTCTCAGAGAGGTCCTGCGGCCAGAGAAGCCCACTTTGGCTCCAGAGCAGCCAAGCCAACAAGGAAGGCGAAAGCAGAGTGTATCCTCTGAGCATCACCGCCCTCCAGGGTGCTGGCTACAAGCCAGGTCTGCTCCCACTGATTTCATAATCATGGCAACAAACAGGCAAGGCAGATACTGCGAACACTTTATAGATGAAATCAAGTCTGGAATAGCTAAGTCATTTGCTCAAGTTCACCCAACTACATCTGAAAGTGTGCCTCACGCCTAGACAACTGTTTTTGCACCTTTTACTAGTCCCCTCTTGTTTCCCTCCTTAATCTGAATACTCCTTCCTCCTGGAAGCCCTCCTAGATTTCCCTCAGGCAAGAAGCCATCCCCTGATGATTCATCCACACTGTTATAATATCTTGTTATAAGAAAACAGGGCCCTATAACAGGGCCTTTGCCTCTGCATGACAGTTCTCACAGGAAGAAGTCACGCGCTAACAAGAAATGAGCCTGCATCTGAGGGTCAGCATATGTCCATCTCCAGTGGGTCTCCTACCCTCATTAGCCGTCTGCTGTCACTTTCTCTGTGCCCTCCTTCCTAGTCCCTGCTCAGAGGTCTGCATCACCGCTTGCAGGCTCCTTTCAGCAACATCTTTAGTAACACATAAAAGTACAGAGTACACAGTGACCATTCCTGGCCATGTGTAGTTGGGGGAATTTCAGAGGCTGCCCTGATCCAGTCACTCCTGGTTTCAGCATCTCCCGCGGCCAAAGAAGCAGCCCAGAGCCTTGGGCCTCGCCCATCAGTAGGTCCTACCTGTCCCTGCACACTCCTCACCTTTATACATGATCCTTATCACGGGGAATAGTCACAAGGCCTGCCTCCTTTTTTACCCTTCCGCGTGCACGCCCTGCCTTTCCCACAGTCACACCCTTGCTTCCATGAGGTTCTCCTCCTGCCCCCATTTCTAATTTTCATTCACCTTTCAAGGCCCAGCTCAACTGCCCCCACCTGAGGGAAGCCTTCCCAGTGGCCGCAGGCACAGGAAAGTGCACAATCTCTCCCTCTCTCTGCCTGAATTCCTGGTCTGACTCCCCTCTCCTGGCTACTGCTGCCTACCCTGCCAGGCCTTCCTTGGGGTCTGTTCATCTCTGGTTCTCAGGGCCTAGGGGACTCCATACATGAGTGATGGAGAAACACACACTGCAGGCAGTCTTCTCCAAAGAGCTCAGGATGCTCCTATCTTACCTTCTTTCAGATCTGAAGATGTCCTCAGCAACTGTGCTAGGCTCTCTGGGGAAGTCTGGGACCCTTCCCCCTCAAAAAGCTTTCCATTTCTTTGAGTGACAAGAGTTTGGGCCACGACTGTCAAGGAATACCTCCAGGCAACACCTGTACATCCCGTGGGGAGAGATGTATAAATTCTGGGAGAGGAAACATCTCTTCTTTCTAGAGGCTGAGCAGACGACAGAGGCTCTTTCTAAAGGAGAGTGCTGCTAAAACCCACCAACTGCCTCAGGATCCGTCTGTAGGACAAAAACAGGTACAAGGCCAGAGAGGGATGCCCGCCCTGTAGCAAAGTCAGCCCAGGGCCTGGCTGTTCATGAACAAGGGCTTTTGAAGAGACCACAGTTGTACCACAAAGTACAAGAGACCACAAGGGCTTCTGAAGGGACCAGTTGTACTTTGCTGAACGTGAGAAAACAAACTTGGTATTAGATTGAGGGCCAACTCAGGAAGTAGTTTCAGTACACCAGCTGTTAATTTATGTGAGCACATCTATACTTGTGTGGCTTTATCATCACCAACAAATAGCAAATGTGTCCTGGCACCTGCTATGTGTTTTACAGACATTATCTCCTTTAATTCTCCAAAGAGCCATAAGCTGTGGGTATCCATGCTACCTTTTAGTAAAAATGAAGCAGAAGCACAGAAAGCTTGGAAAAGTTGCCCAAGCTCACAGTGCTAGTTACTGGTGGGAGCTGGGATTCTAGGACCCTCAACAATCTGGCCCAGACTGTCCCTCGGGTCTGAGTTACCAGTGTTCAACACTTCAGAGCCTCTGCTCGCTGTTCCTGCCCCTCAAGCTCCCCACTCACCTAGTTTTGAGCTGTGTGGGTGGTGAATTTACATCGTCAGCCCACAGCCTCCCCACTCCCTTCCTCCTCACCACCTATTCAGTTCCCCTAGCTCAGACCCCCTTCTCCCTCCAGACCAGCCAGCTGGACTCCCGCCGTCTGGCTACCTCTGCCCCACTACCAGCCCGGTCACATCATCTCCACCTGCCAGGCCCCCAACCAGTGTCTTATGGCGATGACTTCGGCTGGCAGAGAATCCTGGAACCTTTTCCCCCACAGTGATGTTGACACATGTTCACTCCAAAAATGTAATGTTTCCATCAAAACATTTAGTGGGAGTAAGTTCCCACCCATGCGACGTCTCTAAAAAATATAGAGTAAATTTACTCGAACAAGTAGTGAGACATGGTCAGCATTTTTCTTTTTTTTTTTCTTTTTTTTTTTTGAGACGGAGTCTCGCTCTGTGGCCCAGGCAGGAGTGCAGTGGCCGGATCTCAGCTCACTGCAAGCTCCGCCTCCCAGGTTTACGCCATTCTCCTGCCTCAGCCTCCCGAGTAGCTGGGACTACAGGCGCCCGCTACCTCGCCCAGCTAGTTTTTTGTATTTTTTTTTTTTTTTTAGTAGAGACGGGGTTTCACCGTGTTAGCCAGGCTGGTCTCGATCTCCTGACCTCGTGATCCGCCCGTCTCAGCCTCCCAAAGTGCTGGGATTACAGGCTTGAGCCACCGCGCCCGGCCGGTCAGCATTTTTCTTTCTTGGTTGTCACAGTGCCAAGTGCTAGGCAACACCCAGCACAGTGTGCCAGGGGTTGAATGCTACCAAGAGGCAACGGAAAGAGGATGGTTACAGTTTATGAGCCTGTGACTGCTGGTTCTGCTGTACAAGATGCCGGGATCAACCTGGGCAGTGCCCTCAGCCCTGGCCCCCAGAGAGTCCAGTGCCACTAGCTGGGCTCCCACCAGAGCCATTTCTGTGTCGGTGGCTAGGTCATTTGCTGCTTAGTCCCCAAGTCCTGCTCCCACCCCACCAGAGTAGGGCCCAGCCATCACCATACCATGTCTACACTAGGTCCAATACCTATGTTCACATGCACGCTTCCTGAAAGGTCAGGGAACTCAAGTCTCCCTAAACACTCCCCAATCCTGAGGCCAGCAATAATATTGTGGGGTAATGCAGGGAGATCCTGCTGTACACCCAGACCCCATGGCTGCCAAAAGAAGAGATCTAATGCCAGGTACTGCAACCCGGGTGCCTGGAGGTCAGTGGTTGTGGGTAGGTTCCAACCAGCCCCAGCCCCAGCAATCTGAGATTACTGTGAAGCCAGAACAGTCCATTCTTGGGGCAAGTCCAGCCCTCTGCAGCAAGAAGCTGGAGAAGACGAGGAGAGGCCCATTGGCCACCACTCTGTTCCCACTTCCCCATGTAACCAGACAGCAATTCTATAACAAGACAGCATTTATAACCACTATGCCTCACTCCCTTAGATATTCCCTACTTCAAGGATGGCAGAGGGGCAGCCTCTGCTTTGGTTTCCTCCCAATGTTTCTCTAGACTCCATTCCGTACAGCCATCTGGCACAATGCTGCCATGTGTGGTATTAACCTCCTCGCCATGACATGTGCCAGAGGGAGAGATCAATGTTCCCATTTTACAGATGTGAAAACGTGCGCACCAGGATTAAACAACCAGTACAAGGCCACCCGGCTGGGAAGGGAGTGTCACCAGGAACCAAACAGGTGAACAAGGTCTGTCCTCAGGAAACTGGTAGTTTAGTAGAGAAGGGAAGGTACACAAATATTAAGACCAAACAAAAAACATATATAACAGGCTGTGGGCCCAGAAAATATGGTGAAATGTGTCCAGGGCAGGGCCTGGCCCAATACGGGGCCTAGAGAGACTGCAGGAGCATTTCCAGTTTGGGAGCAGGGAATCAGGAAAGGTATCTGGAGAGGAGGATGTCCAAGCATATCGTTCTTCAGAGATCTGTGTCCCCACCAACTTCTGTGCCTGGCACATGGTGCCCATTTCTCATTGCCAGGAGGGTTAACCCTGGGCAGGCTGCTGGCATATACACTGCAACCCATCTACAACCGGACAGCCCGGCCCTGTGAGGTATGTCAAATTATGCCTCCTTTACACAGGTGGGATCAGAGGAGCAAGGCAGTCAGGTTCTTTGCTCCCAGTCACACAGCTAGAAAGGCAATTGTGTTTGACTCTAAGGTCTGCCTCTCCAACAAGCACTTCATTTCTCTAAGCCTTGGTTTCTTCATCTGCAGAAACTCTGCTGCAGACGTACCTCCCCTACAGACGGGTGTTGGACATTAAATGTCTAATACCTGAAGCCTAGGTCCCTGGAGGTGGTGACCACAGCCCGGACCTACACTGGCCCAGGGACCCTGCTCCTGCAGCCTGTTGGGTGAAAAAGGAGAGGGTGATAGGTTCCATTCACTGGCTCCTCTCTTTCTAAGCCAAGCTTGCCAAGGAATGGCTACCAATATGGAGCTATAATTGGTGAGCCTAGCAGTGCAAGGCCCAGCAACAGACCCGGTGGGTGATGCTGTTTCAGGAAAACAGCTGAGCACAGCAAATATAGCCGCTGACCCAATTCAGTTCCATTCTGTCTTCGAGAAAATAATTGAGTTTAAATGAATAGGTTTCCCATGTCCCCTCCGGCCTTGGGAAGGGTGGAAAGGGAGAGGAGGGAGATAGGAACAGTTCTTCAGGCTTACTGTTGTTTATTTTTGAGTCATTAGGCCTGTGAAAAGTTTCTTTCTTTCCTCGGCGGCCCGTGGGGGTTTGACATGGCTGGGAGGCAGCAAGGTGGAGTGAGAACCACACAGGGTGGAGATGAGGATGGAGGTTCAAGTCCTGACCTTACCAACAGCTTTTTGGAGTGGTCCAGCCGGTCTCCTCTGGGCCCCAGGCTCCTTATCTGTAGAAGAGGAACACTACAACCCCACACACACCCACACACCTCCCAGGGTTGCTGAGAGGAGGCTTCCAGGGAGAAAAGGAGTCTGAGGTGAACTGAAGAAACCAATTCTTTGCTCTATAGGAATGTAGGCCTCTAAGGCCACATCTGTTTTAAAAGAAGCCAGAAATCTAGATTTTCAGGTGAATAGTTAAGGTAAATGTTTTAGTATTGGTAACTGATTTTAAACCAACAAAACAATAAAACCTTTCTACCCCATCGGGTCAAACGAAACCTGTCTGTGGGATACATCTGGCCACCAGCCATCCATATACTACCTCTGATGTAATGACAACGTATGTAAAGCAATTAATGACGTGCTAGAGTCCTCCCACCTGTTTACTGACTTATAATTTCTTTGATGCAGAGGCCAGGCCTACCCCACTTGATAGCAGAGGTGAGGGGCACCCTCCTCCTCAAGGCTGGACTCCTTCAAAACTTCAGAGGAGAACATGGAGGGGCTGCTGCCCCCCCATCCCTTACTGCAGGAAGGCAGGTGGGTATGCTGGGGCTGGTTTTGTCCTAAAAGTTAAGGGGACCTGGGCTCACCTCCTGCCCAGCCCCAAATTCTCTCCTAGGGTCTCAGCTTCCTCTTCAGCAAAATGGGGATTTCTGAGAGGACCAAATGAGAAACAGAAGACTTAGAGATAAAGGGTGAGAACACATGTCAAGTGTCCCCAGAGGAGTAGTGCCACCTGGTGGAAAGAGCCTGTGAGCTGGCATTTCCTCCTTGGCTCTTGGCTGTGTGAGCCCAGGAAGGTTACCTAACCTCTCTGTACTTCAATTTCATCCTCTGTACACAAGAGATAAGAATCTTTGGGATACAGAGGTGTTGTGAAGATTAAATGAGCTGATGACTGTCAAGTACCTGGGAGGAAGCCTGGCACAGAGCAAAGGACTAAAAAATGACAGGCACTGTTACTATTGTTGTTATCTTTAGTGAAAAGCATGCCAGAGAATTATGATTGGGTGATTACAATAATGTAACGCAACCAGGCAAACTTGTTGTTAACAGATGAGGCCACCCATAATTAGCACAATTATTACATATGCAAATGATGCTGCTTAAATACTGGAATAGGGTGTTCTTTGAAGTGTGTTTAAATAACCCTTTCCCCTGGCTATCCCCCCTCCCCAAATCTCATTTACACTATCAATATCATTAGCAAACATTTTCTTCATAAAGCAAGATAGAATTCCACACTAGTGCATGTTGAAATCAAGGAGCCCCTTCCCAGCCCATCTGGAGTCATTCTAGAGCTCCTGGGCCAGCTGCAGTCCTCCCCACCCTCACTGGCTCCTCTGAAGTTGGGCACTAATGCCCCTCTCTGATACAAGGAGCTCTGGAGCGTTGGGGATGTGTTCTTGGCATGGAGCAGGCCCTGTATCTAAGAGGATCTCAGTAACATTAATATGACCCGTGAGTTCCCTATTGACAGGCATATCACAATGCCTACCTCACATCTGAGGAAACCCAGTTTTTGAGTTAAGGAACAGGCCCAAATTCACACAACTAGCAAGTTGCAGTGGAATGGGACTCAAACTTGGACCAGACTCCTCCCTCTGGGGTCTGCTGTTCTCACTATGGCCTGAAACTGGAGTTCACAGAGACCTCTCTAACTGATGAGCCCACAGGGTAAGTTACTCCAAAACTTATCACAGCATGCCTCTTAGAACCAGGGGCATCAACAGACTGACCTGGGTTTTGAGTTGAAGAAACTGAGATTCAGAGAAGTACCATAAGTTGTCCACGGTCCCACAGGAAGAAAGGAGAACAAGGGCCTAGAACCCAGGGCCTCGCACCCTGGGATCGCTGCTTTTGCACTCAGATCTTTCAAAACAACTCCCTAATATTCTCCCCAGTGATAGTTGGGTTGATACTTTAACCATCCCCTGTATGCCCCGAGCCCAAAAAAGACCCAGGCAGACAACAGGTACTTATGAAATGTTTGCTGAACTGGACTGTTTTCTTATTAAAAAAAAGACAACACTGAGCAGCTGGAACAGTTAAAGCATGCAAAGGATGATGGGTGGTGGCTCAGGGACAAGGGAGAAGGCAGAGAGCTCTGTGTGGGAGAAGGAGATGGAGGTGGGAGAGCCTGGCTACCCTCAGCTTGGGAAGGCTCCCTTCAAAGCATTTCCCAGCTGGATGCCTGCCCAAGAGAGAGGCAAGCAGCTGATTCTCGGCTGTGAGGAAAAAGGAAATACACAAGTGTTAACAGATACATTAGCTCCTCACCTGCCCCGGCAATGGGGGCCCCCAACATTCCTTTTCTCATCATTTCTTTGGGCCCAGAAAGACGAAGTCATAAAGTGGTGGAGAGGAGGGCCCAGTCTCTTTCTTGCTCCACCAATCAAGCTCTTCTGCTGGGCCCCCCATCACACCTCCTCACTCCCCTGATCCCTGGCTTTCTGAATCCTAAGGGAGCCTTGGCAATTATGGTGAAGACAGTTGACCTCACCCTTGCCACACCCCCACTGCCATGCTAAGGCATGCTGGCACCTCTATGTGTAGGCACTCTTCTAAGCCTCCCTCTTAAAACACATGTTAATCCTCACAAGTATCCTAGGAAATGGTTACACTTTTTGTCCCCATCAGACAGAGAGGGAAACTAAAATTCATGACAGAGCAAGTCACCTGCTGGAGGCCACAATGCTGGGAAGCAGATGCACCGCAGCCAGAGCAGCTCAGGAGCCTCAACTGTTACATCAGTGTCTCTGCTCCAAGGTGGGGCCCAAGGGATCCCCAGATGGGGAATGGAGGTGAGGGGGTAATGAGCATCCAGGCCAAGAGCAGGACACAAGTTATCACCCCTTAGAGCGCTTTATCCTGCTGGCACTCATTCAACTGTCCCCCTGCCTCCAGGCAAAGCTATACATAAGCCTGCAGTAAGTGCAGCAAAATATTTTTGAGACCACCCCACATCCCTACTCCTCTCCACCTCCTGTCCCTAGCCCACCAGCTTTCCAGGGTGGGGACCTGAGCTCCTAGCAGTTGGTTGAGCTCGGCTGGCCTTGGCACCAGTTCCTGAAGTACAGTATGAGGGAGTAGGGTGGGGAAAGAGATCCTTCCCCTTGAAGATAAAGGGGAATACAGGGCTGAGCCCTCAGCCGCCAGCTTCTTCCTCCCATCCCAGACACGTTCTGTAGAAAAAACCCAACTAAGTTTCTCCTCTCTCCTTTTATACTCTCACAAAGCAGAACACTTCCAACATCAGATGTGGTACGGGTGGGAGGGGTGGTCCCCACACACCAAGCAGGCGATCAGTTGGGCAGCAGACACCAGCCAGATGTCTTCTAATTTTGTTCTGTTCTGACACCATCTACCTGGAGATAGTACCGGATCCACAGGTTGAGGACTCAGTCCCCAAGACTATCCCCCCATCCTTCAGATGCCAATTGCAAGCCCCGCGTTGGTTTACCAGTGCTTCCTACCGACTGGCTGTAAACTGGGTTTCCCATAACCCTCTCTTTGGGTTTGATCAATTTGTTGCAACAGCTCACAGAACTCAGGGAAACATTTACTTCTGTTTGCCGGTTTATTATAAAGGGATACAGATGAAAAGACGCACAGGTAGAGGTACGTGGGCAGGGGCCTGGAGCTTCCAAGCCCTCCCTAGGCACCCTCCAGAAACCTCCAAGCATTCAGCTATCTGAAAGCTCCCCAAGTCTTGTCCTTTTGGGTTTTTATAAATCTTCATTTCATAGGCATGATTGATTAAAGCACTGGCCATTGGTGACTAACTTACCCTTCAGCCTCTCTCCCTGCCCCAGGGGCTATGGGGTGGGCTGAAAGTTCCAACCCTTCAATCCTGCCTTGGTCTTTTCTGTGACCCCTTTCTGAAGCCACCTAGGGGCTGCCAGCTATCAGTCAACTCATTAGCATATAAGTAGACGTCACTTTAGAGAATCTAAGGATTTCAGGAGTTGTGTGTCAAGAAATCAAATACTGTATATATTTCCCAATGTCATACCCTTCCATATCTACCCTTACACACGGCCAAGGACTTGCTTCTAAAATCACTGATCTATCTAGGTCCCATCTCTTCTTAAACTCCTTCCCAGCTACCTTCAGGATCAAGTCCACACCCCGCTGCCTTCCTGCTACCTTCCCCTCTATTCTTTGCACTCTCCAGGCCCAACACACAGCTGCCCCATGCCCGCGCCCAGTGATACCCAACTATCTGGCGTGCCCACAGCCCTTTCCCTCCCTCAAGGGAACCTTCACCCTCACCCTGTGGCGCAACCAACTCAGTGGTGCCTTCCTTGAGCCCTGGTGGAGTCCTCACTCCCTTCTCTGTTCAAGCACAGACCCTCTAAGGTGAGGTCTGTTGACCCATTTGCATTCTCAGCCAGCAGGAGCCCCTGAGAGCAGGGATTGGTGTGACTGTCCCCTGCCCCCTGTCCCCTGCCCACAGCAGAACATACACAGAGGAAGCACACAGGAAACAATGGCTGGAATCTGCTGCATTGGGTACCCCAGGGTCAAAGAGGCCAAATCTAAGGGTGACCCTGGGCAGTGGAGTCTCCTGGAGACAGACCTGACCATAAGCACCTGAGCCAGGTCAGACCAGGACCCGCCAACTGGCTCTCCTAACCTGGCTCGTTAGGGGAATATGGACACTGCCAGGCCCAATCTTTCCATGGATGCCTGACAATGGCTGTGTCGAGAATCACAGGAGATGAAGTCATCGCTCCCAGAAATAGGCTGATTAAGAAGACGTGACGGTAACGCGAACAACAAGGCTGGACACACACACACACATACACACATGCACACACACATACTCACTCACCATGTGTTTCTCCACCCTGGGAAGCTGGGCCAGGCCTGAGCTCCTCTGGGAAACAGAAATCGTGCCAGGAACCAGAGCCAGCACAAGAAGCCTGGAGGCAGCTGGTCTTTGGGAGTGGCTGGTGCTGGGGGGTGCTCTCCTCAGAGACTGTCTTGCAAGGGTTCCCTGTCCTAACCCTCACTGAAGTCCCCGACCTGCCCCTCGCCCTCTCAGACCCCCATGGTTCACCCCCTCCTTGGCCTCACCCCTCAACCCCCAGGGTAAAATCCTACCCACCTTTTTGGGCCCCCTCCCATTCTTGTCCATCCTAGATTCTGAGATGGTGGGACCGTCTACTGGCTGAGACAGGGTTCAGAAGCCACAGACACTGGGTTAAAATCCTGGTTCTGTCCCACTGCAGCTGTATGACCTTGGGCTAGTAAATCCACCTCTTCTCTGAGCCTAGTTTCCCCATCTGTAAAATGTAGACAGCAATGTGTCCACATTATGGGGTACAATTAAATGTTTGTTCATTTACCAACTTTCTGTCAGGCCCTACTGTAGGTGCCAGAGACACATCAGGGTACAAGACATAAATGTTCTATTCGCATGTGGCATGCAGTCTAGTGTGGGAAAAGTACACGATGTATGTAATAACATCAAATGAATTCAAGAGCTGGGGACAAATGCAGAGCTGGGTCCAGAATGGAGGGTGGAAGGGGGCTGTGTTTGACAGGGTGGTTGGGTTAACACTTGAATGAAGTG
This sequence comes from Trachypithecus francoisi, assembly GCF_009764315.1. Taxonomy (NCBI): domain Eukaryota; kingdom Metazoa; phylum Chordata; class Mammalia; order Primates; family Cercopithecidae; genus Trachypithecus; species Trachypithecus francoisi. The sequence continues at coordinate 63,855,466 of NW_022681461.1, forward strand.
GGGGAGCAAGCCACACAGGTATCTGGACAAAGAATGTTCCAAGAAGACAGGAAGAGGGAACAAGGCCACAGATGTATACTGGAGCTCTCCTGGGGCAGGGAATGGGGAGGGGTGGGGGAAGTGCAACTGGAAAGGCGGTCAGGTGCTGCCCACTCAGGGTCCACAGGAAGGAACCTGAGTCATAACAAGTGAGTCCTGGGCAGAGAACGGACTGAAAGGGGAGCAAGGGTGAATATGGAGAGACAAGTCTAGGGCTTAGTGCAGGGTCCAGTGAGGAGCCGTGACGGCAGGACACACAGCACACAGCGAGGGTGTGTCATCTCAAGCGCCAGCACAAGGGAATCCTCAGTAAACAATCCCCCGTGTTGTCCCTGTCACTATCCTCGTTACCATCAACATCCTCATCATCCCCAACATGGGCCCAGGCTCTGCTGCTCCCAAGGCGGAAAGACTGTCAGGCAGACCCGCAGAGAAGCCCTGGGAAGTGGGCAGGGCTCCCTGCCCCATTTGACTGATGATGAAGTACCTTGATCAAGGTCCCCCAGCCGCAATGGGCAGCGCCAAGGTGCCTTAAGCCAGTGCCCCACCTCCAGTGGGCTCCCCAGCCTAAGCAGACAAATCTTCACCATGCGCCCTCCTCTCCGCCCTGCCCCCGGGCCCAATCTTCAACCAGCTCTGTGTCTTCATCCACAAAGGGCCTCTATGGAGAAAACACTGTACTCTAAATGAAACAACAGCTCCAAGTGTCTGCATTGCACAGGTGTCAGTTCTTTCCCACCCAGTGCCTTGCTTGCTGAGCAGGAGGTGCTGCAAGCCCCATCAGGTGAAACCAGGGTGGGGAGACTTCCTCTCAATCTTAGCTTACAACCCACTTCCTCCAGGGCTCCCCTGAGCCCAGGCCACACTCCTCCCTGGACCTGGCTCCTGGCTGTCCCCTGTTCTGAGCAGCAGGGAGAACCGTAGGTAGAGACAGTCTCATCACAGGTGGCAGGCACCTCTCCCACCCGTGACTGGGAGCTCCTCCAGGGAGGCAGGGACTGCAGCTGATTCCTGTCTCTGTCCCCAGGGCCAGGCACAGGTGAGCAAGAAGAGAAATAACTCAATCCCGAGGGTCCCTTGGGGGAGCCCTGTGTGCACTCAAAGCCCTCGGCCAGCCAGCCTGCTTGTTGCCTCCCTCTCTGTTGGCTGAGGCAGCCCATGGCCTGAGTCTGTGTGGCACTGCTGGGAAAAGACCATGCCCTCTTCCTTCCACAGCCACAAACTCAGTCTATGGAGGGCCACCCAGCCCCATTGCTATGGGACTAAAGGCTGTGGGTGCTGGGAGAGAGGGCTCTGGGCCGTGGCAGCTAGGCTCCCTCAGCCCTTCTGCAGGCCAAGGAAGCAGGAGTATGCTGGGGGGCCTGTTCCAGGCACAGGGACGTAGATAAGATCATTTCATTGGCCACAGAAAAGTCTGCAGAAAAAGTCCCCGACCAACAGTCCACCGTGGCTTTTGGTGGGGTAAGAGATTCCATGGTGGCAGTGGCATAGAAGTTTTGTTACTTTTTGCTTACTTAGTGCCTGGAATTTGGTATTCTATACTTGCAATTTTTTTAACTTATCTTGTTTTGAGACATAGTCTCATTACATTGCCCAGGCTAGACTTGAACTCCTGGGCTCAAAAGATCCTCCTGCCTCAGTCTCCCAGGTAGGCCTATAGTCATAACTTCCCTTTTTCTGTTTCTTCCCCCTGTCTGCCACTCCCTCCATGATTCACACGAGTTTCTTCTTCAGACCCACTGGCTGTCTGTGTGGCTGTCTACTCCACCAGTCGGTGGGGGCCCTGGGCTTCAGTCACCTCTCTGGCCAAAGACCCTACATACAGCAGGGGCTCAATGAAAGTTTCCTGGGCAAATCTCTGGGACAATCTGAAGGACCATTTCTGCAGGTGATCATTTAGAAGAAACCCAAAGGTGGATCAAGGAGGGAGTGGCAGATAGGAGGAGAAACTGAGAAAAAGGGAGAAGTCATAACTGCAGGCCCCGAACAGGAAGACACCCAGACAGGCTTTGGCCAGAGCTGTTCAAACCCTCTGAAGAATGTAAGACCCCTGCAGGGGAGGAACAGGAAGAGGAGGAGGAGGAGGAGGGAACAGCCCCTTTCAAGGGTTTAGGTGTTCCTGCGAAGGCCCTCCTGGCCCAGCCCAGAACCTGAAGGAGCTGCTGGCCCGCAGGAGAGCAAACGCAAATGGCAGGGGAGGTCACATGCACGTGTGGACACTGGAGAGATCGAAAGCCCCCATTCCATAGCTTTCCTAGAGATCAGGATCATGTGTCCTGGAGGTTTCTCTTAAATACTCATGACCCTTCTTCCCTGAGCTCTTGCCTGGCCAAAGCCTCATTTATGTGACGTTGGGTAAACACTGCTGGAGGGGTGGACACAGCTGGAGGCTCTCAGGGCAGCCTGGGTCAGGCCTGCAGCGTATCTGCACGTCCAGGGCATGCAAGGCTTTCATGACTGGGCGGGGCCCCATCAGTTCCGCCCATGGCTTCCCAGTCCCCGACTGCCCTAAAAATGCTCAGGCAGATTCCCACCACCACTCCTCTGTCCAGGTGCCCCCTCCCCAGGAAGGCCTTGCCTATTGCCCTCTGTCCATGTGGGTTTTATCCAACCTTTAAGATAAAGGTCTTTAACTAAAGAGTATGAGCTGTATTTGGTCAACATTCATGTTTTGTTTAGCCCACATAATGTTGACATTTTTAAGTTTTGAATCAAATGCCAACATTTAAAGATGTGAAATTTTAAAATGTCACAAAAAAACCTCTAGATTTTTGGCTTCTCTTATAAATCCAAAGGCCTGCCACCAAATGCCCAGTGCCATGGTGCAATGGCTGCTGCCCCCCTTAGCAGAACGTGTACTCTCCAGATGGCCACAGGTGCCACTACAGCGGTGGACTGTCACAGCAGGCAGGACATGGCAGGACCCACAACACATCAGACCCCCTCCCAGGATCCCACTCAGTGGCTGGCACACAGCAGGGACTTGCTTACTGTTTGTGGAATAAAGAATAAATACACAGTCCTTCACGGTGCCCAGGATTTCCTGAGTGCTATGCTGCTTCCCTGAGAGACTCCCACAGCAGAGATGGAACAATGCCCTTCACTCCCGGGGTCTTGGTCCCACAGCTGGGCACACCTGCAGCAAGACACTGGGGTGAGCCTTCAGGCTGCATCCAGATCTCCCCATTGTTATTTGATCTTTACATCTAAAGTTGTGCCACCTAGAGCCCAGTCAAAGTAACAGCAGTGATCCTGGCACCTTCCTGCCTTCTAAAAAAGGTGGCCGGATTCCTCCCCAGCCCATGGACAGTGATCCCCAGGACTTTTGTTAAACTGAAAAGGAGACATTTGGCAGCAATAACTCACAAAGCCAAGGTTTCCTCAATGCCCGCCTGCAGGAGGTCTGCCCCTCTTTGAAGCTAGTAACCAACTCTTCCCTTTTTCTTTCGAGTAAATGAAACCCCACAGGGTTTTCAAGGTCAGAGTCACATTGGCAGGAAGGGTTCTCTTTGTTCTCCCGCCTCTGACTTACCCCAGACACAGACAATTGTCCCCAACAACCAGGTCCTTGGTAGTGGAAGAGGAGGCCCCTGCTCCTGCAGGGTAGAGCCCTGAGGATGAGCCAGGTGCCTACTGCAGCCCCCAGGAGCCCTGCTTCCTGGGATATGGATTCTCTATTGGCCTGGCTTCCCTGCCAGCCAGGGTGCTCTCTCTCTCACTCACAGGGGTTGGAAAGAAACAGCTGTCAGCCTGCAGGGTGTGCTCATGGCCCAGGGAGCAGGAAGTGGGCAGTGGCTGGGCCTGGTTCTGCCCCTCCCTGTCTGACAGATGTGACCTAAGGCTACAGCCCTCCTCTCCCTGAGCTTCAGTTTCCTCGTTTGGAAAATGGGGAGATAAATACCTGATCTGAGACAATCAGACTCCTAAGGGGACTGGGAGGAGCTTTGTGCATCATAAAGTGCCATGCCAAAGTTAATTATTCCAGGGCCTGGCACAGTACCTGGCATGCGGTAGGTGCTCAATGTATCGTTCATGGTACAAACATTTACTGGGCACCTGTGCTGGGCCAGGCTGTATGCTAGGTGCCAGAGGCACCTGGGCCCAGTTCACAGGAGATCTGCCATTCAACGAGGCACACAGACAACTGCCACACCCTGAGAACTGCAAGGAAGTAAGGACCGAAATGCTATGGGACCCAGACACGGGGGCGAGGGGCTCAGGTCTTACAAGAGCCCCACCTTTTGGCTGCTGGGCAACAGAGGCCAGAGTTGGAGCTGCCCAGCTGTAGGCTGCCTGGCATTCTACCCATTTTACAACAGGGCCTAGTGGGAGAGAGTTGCCAGGCTTGGTGAACAATCCAGTTCACTGAAGGTGTCCATGTGCATCTGGACACATACCCAGGACCTAACAATGAACCTGTGTGGGCCATACACTCTCTTAATGGCCACCACACCTGCTTGGCAAGTAGACTACAGGGTCCCTGCCCTGAGAGGAGCTGCCACCCTATCCCAAACAGGTGGTGGACACCAGAGGACGTGAGAATCACGTTGCTGGTGGTTCACATTCTGTCTCTGCCTCTTACTAGCCCATGAGACCTTGGTCAAGCTACCAAACCTCTCTGCATCTGGTTTTCCCATCTCTAAAACAAGCACACCTCTCAGGTCACAGTAAGCACTAAGAGACGAAGCACCTGGCACAGAGGGATGCTTATCCTTGGGCCCTCCCTCCCCCAGTCTAATCTGGCACACACACAGGTCTGGGCCAAGCCTCTGACCAGCTCACCTTCTCTATCTCTGCCTCTTCTTAGTGCTGGCTCCTGCCCTTCCCAATGATTCCTCACCTTCCCTATGCTCCAGGCCCTTTCCCACCTCTCACTGCAGTCTCAATGACTGTTTCAGGAAGAGAGTAAGGTTTTCATCCTCTGAGCACTAGACTCATGGGGTTCCCTCTGCCTAAATGCCCTTCCCTGCTGTGGTTATGCGATGAACCTAAGCTCTTTCAAGTCTCAACTCCTGTCACTTCTTCTATGAAGTCCTCCCGAATTCCTTGAGAGATGGCCTGACTCCTCCCCCAACCCCCAGCAGAGAGGCACAGAAGCAGCAGGCCAGGGTCTCCAATTCCTTACGTGTCCTTGGGTACGTCCCCTCCTCATTCCTGGCCTCAGTTGCCCATCTGTAAAGGGATTACTATGACTTCTCATCCTAAGGCCCTGGGAATGGGCTTGGTCAGCTGCTCTACTTTTGGGGGAGTAAGAGGACCACAGCCAGGTTTGCCCGGAGGTTCTGGGGAGCTAGGAAGGAGCTGGATTCTTGCTTTGTTCTACCCGTGAGGGCAAGACATGTATATATCAAGAGATCCCATCCAGTGTCCTCATGAAGCCCCCCCTTGCTACCAGGTGGAGAGGACCCAAAAGTGAAGCACAGAAATCAGGCACAAAAGATGGGGAGCAAAGTGAAGGCCTTGAAGTCTGCCTGGGACTTGGGGTGGGGGAGCAGAGCCAGCTTTAAGGCTTTAAGCAGAAGAAGCTAGGATCTGAAAGATAGGTATGATCAAAGTAGGAATCACAGGGGAAAGAGAAGGCGGCATTCCAGAGAGGACACAACACGAGCCGGGGAACTCCATGACACAATCCTGGCTAACTCATCTCCTGCACTTGCTCTTCACCAGGTGCTGCTAAGCATTTAGCTGCAGATCCCATTTATTCCTCTTGACAATGCTATGAACTGATACTATCCCCCATTTTGCAGAGTTAGCTAAGTTCTCTAAAGTCACAGCTGACAAGTGGCAGAGCTGGAATTTCAACCCAGCATTTGCCTGCAGTGTTCTGTGGGTCAACAGAGGAGACCAAGGCCTGGTGGGTCAGGGGAGTGGGTGACACAGGGTAAGGACTCGAGTCTGGAGACTCCCAAGGGACTTGTTAAGACCTCGAAGTCGGGTTTTGTTGTCCCTGCAGATAGATCTTGAATGGCACCCAGCCCATCCCAGCGTATGTTGATGACATCCCTTGGGGGTGACCTCACCCACACATGGGGATGTGCAAGCAGAGTCCAAGGACCCCCACCCACGCCTCCTTTGCACCATCTGCCTGAATGCTGCCTGAGCTGCTGCGAGCAGCCAGCAAGTGAGTGAGTGAGCGAGCACCTTGGAGGGCGTGAGGGAGCTGGGAGAAGGCAGCCAGTCAGCAGCCGCGGCTGCCGGCAGCCACACAGACAGGCTGACGCAGAGCTGTTGCCAGGGCAGGCAGGAGAGTCTGCCTTCACAGGGAGAGGGACTGAGGATAGGTCACTCTCTCCTGGGCCACCAGCATGTCCATCCAGGGCCTCCCCACCAAGAGCCTGGCCATTCTGAAACCTCAACACATAAGGACAGCGGCCCCACAGGGAGACCACCAGCAAGGAAAGTCATTGAGACAGAAGGCATGGTCACACCTGACATGCCAGAAACAAGATTGTCACAACGCGGCCCAAACAGAGACCCTGGCTGGAGGCTAGAGGCTTCTGGGCCAGGAGTTTCAACAACCCAGGCTCAGCTTGCAGGACACTCATCACTGTGTGGTACCTGCCCTCCCCCTGTACCAGGAACAGCAGGGAGTCCAGGACTGGAGAGGGAGGGGAAGAGAAAAAGAAGGGGGAGGTGGTGCTCAAAGGAGAATGGTCCCAGGAAGGCAGGACCCTGACTGGACTCTCACCTGGGCCTCTTCTCAGTGCCCGGCACGTGGCTGCCATGTGGCAGGGTGAGGCACGGAAGCCAGAACTATGGGTAAGGAGGAGTAAACATGCCAGGAGGGGCAAGGGGGGCAGGTCAGGATGCCCAGGGCACTGCTAAGTGGTGTGCTGTCCATTTTGCACACGTACTAAGGTCAATTACACACGGTATGATAAACACATGTGTGTCACCCGAGTGAATCTACCCAGGGGTGGATTCTCAGGATCCACGTGCCAGGGGTAGCTACAGCAAACCCATTAAATAGTTTTCTGTAAAACTGCACCAAAAAGTATGCAGTGTTTCCTCTCATGTGTAGAAATGTACTTCTGCTAGTACAATGAGTGGCTTTTAGCTAGCTGGATAAAAAGGCCTTGTGGGCACTGCCATCCTGTCTGTACCTGCCCTAAGATTCAGGCTACGCAGCAGGCCAACTCTTAGGAAGTCACTCAGAGTCCAGAATTCTGCTTGCCCCAAAGTCCCACCACTTAGAAGATCCTGGCCCTTGAGTCGATGTGGAAGTTGGTAATTCGTACCATGAAGACTGTGTAGCATCACCTAGGGGTGAATCTATGGTACAAAGTGCTTCTCTGAGGAGTTCTCTGAGGGCAAGATCCCCCCGGGGCTGCCCCAGGCTCACAAGAGACCCCGGCCCATCTTCATGAGTGCTTGCTATGACACATACACGCACAAGGCCCAACTCCGTATGAGACTTGCCTTCACTGCAACAGTCTTCCTGGTAGATGCTAGGAGCAAAAGAGACAGAGTTCCAACTCACCACTCATCATTAGAGGCTACAGAAATTCACCAAATAACCTGACAACAGCAAAGCTGCCACTGTGACTTAGCGGGGAGAGAGACTGCAGGGTTGACCATGGTAAACGTGTGGCACTGAATTACCATACCTACCTTGGCCCAATAGCTCCCATCTTGGTCTTTGGCCAACCTGGGAAACTTGTTTCCCCATCACATGCCTGGGCCTCAGGAATGTGGCTCCTGGCCTCCAAGGAGGCAGGAGCAAGAGAAGAAAGTAGAGCTCTAGGTACCATCCAAAGGATGCCCACTGGTGTCTCCTGGCAGCACACTGGGGTGCTGGGACAGGGATGGATCCCCTCTATACTCTCAGGGCCAGTCCCTCAGGGCTCTGCTGTTTATGTGACGAACTAAGCAGAATTATTTTGGAAATGGAATCTGAGCAGGATAAACAGTTGGGCTCTGCAACCAGCCCACATAAACACTTAGCCTCTCGCCAGGAAGGGCTGCAGTTCATATTTCGCAAGGGACAGGGCACAGCCAGTCAGACCTGAGTTTGGGATGAAACTCAGCTTCCGGCCAATAGCAGCAGCAAAGCATCCCAGGCAGTTCCTGCCTCACCTGGGGTTCAGCTGAGCACCAGGCTCTGCCCTACAAGTGGCCCTAGGGGCACAGTGTGGCCTGGCTCCCCAAGCTGGCAGAAGACAGTGTTACATCCAGCCCAGGAAGATAAAAGCGTTCCCCACTACCACCATCCCTTGGAGGCCTGTGACCCTCTCAGAGAGGGGAGAATCCAGAGCTGCTAACTGGGGATCTCAATACTTGAGTGGGTCTCAGAATCACCTGAGGCTTATCAGGAATACAGATTCCAGAGCCCCCCTTAGACCTGTGACCCTGACCCTCCCAGGGTGGGACTCCGGAATCTTTTTACCAGGTTCTCATGGCACTGTGATGCTCAGCTACAACCAGGCAAAGTGGGATGCCTCTGGTGCTCCTTCATAATGCCCACAGGAAATGCCTGGACTCTCCTTATCTGCTGCTGCCATTCCTGAAACCTTGGGAAGTTTACAAGGACTCACAAGCACCATCCTTACAAGCACCTTCAGGTGACCATACCTCCACCCACCTCTGCAGACAACTGATAGGCCCCACCTGATGACAGGCCAGCTGGGATTAGAGGCAGAGAATAAACCGACCCATTTCATGGGGAGAGAAGTGTGTTATTTACAGAGCCTTTTGAAAGAGGAGTCATTAGTTGACTTGGCATTTTGATCATCAGAAAACTACCCAAGTCACGTTGTCATTAAAAGGAAGCAAAGAGCTGAGAAAGCAAAGAGGCCTGGCTGTGGCTGTTGAGGGTGCCCCTTTCTAGAGTCCTAGAACCCTCTGGCTCAGAAGGCTCTCAGGCAACCACCATGCAGCCCCCTGCCCTGCAGGAGCAAGGTCCTCAACCCTAGCTAAAGAGACACCCTCAGGGCAGCAAGTGCCAAGGCCAGCTCCCTGGAGCAGGGGGGCATGCCCCTTGGCATGGGTTCCCCATGTTTAAATCTGGACTCCGCCATTTAAGGGTTCTATGACCTCCGGCAAGTCTCTTAACCATCTTCAATCCTGGTTTCCTCACTTGTGAAATGAGAAATATCCATTTTTTAGGATGGTCGGAGGGTTAAGACCATACAAGTCCGCTGGCAGCCCCTCCTAGAAGACCCACTGGGTCTGCACGAGTTCTCCCACTGCCCAGAAGGTTCTTCCCTGAGAGCTCAGCTTACTCCTTTTGTCGTTGGGGAGGCCACTGCCACCACCCCCGCCAGATGAAACCCTTCAGATCTGGGCTCTCACTGCCTTCAGGACACATGCCTTAATTGCAATTACAGTTACCTGTAGGACAATTGCACTTCAGCCTGTGTCCTCCACTAGGGGAGGAGCTGGGGCTGGTTTTGCTCATTTGCATCCCCCAGCTTAGCACCATGCCTGGCACATAACGGGCTCTAACTGAAGAGTATCCTCTCCTTTGAGACCAGGCTGTCAGAGCACCTGTCCCATTGTTGGCTCCTGACTTCATCACTCAGCAACTCCTGAGTCCAGCCTCTATAATACTTGAATTGGTGCCCCACCCTAAAAGGGAGGCTCACAGGACCAATAGCTGCCTGCCTGTCTCCCTGCTGCTTGGGACTCGGCCTTGTGTGGCTCTCCAGATTTCACGTAGTAACACCTTCTCAGAGTTTCGGAAGCAAACCAAAGTCATTTGTCAACTATTTTCTCCCATTAATCTCACAATGCATTTGCTATTTTCCCTCCATAATGACTCATTTAGCAGCAACAGAGCAATTAGGCAGACCACAGAATATTGATTTTCTAAGTAGGAGAAATGTCAGCACAAACATCACTTCATGTCTGCCTTTGGCCATCTCTTGCTATATGATGAGGTGGACCCTGGGAAGACTGGGTTGGCTGTGCTGACAGGTTGTGGGATCTCAAACAGAAAAGCAAAAGCATGGTGTGTGAGAATGTGAGTATCTGTGTGTGATGACAGAATGATATGATCAAATTACCACGTAACACGATCCCACGTAGACCTCAAAACCCTGGGAGGTAGGCGTCACAATCTTGGTGCCCATTTAAAAATGAGGAGACAGAGGGTCAGAGATTAGGTGACTTGTCCCAGATCATGGAGGAAGTTGGGGCATCAGATCTGGACTGGGTACATGTGTCAGCAGAGCAGGATTCTGTTCATCAGAGAGCCCCCATGTGGCTTGCTTTGGGACCAGAATGGAACTGTCAGGTGTGGCAATGCAGTACCTTTCATGGTGTACGGTATAACCCAAGGAGATTTTTGAGATATAAAACAGTTGGCCTGAGTCCTGAAGTCACATCTCAGCCCTGGTGCAGCTTCTAAGCTCAGCTGCCGTGAACAAGCTCACCCCAGGCTCCCCTAGTCATCCACCAGCCTTGTCCAAGAACTCTCAGAAAGGCCTGGAGAAAGACAAGCCAGCTGGACCCCCCGTCCCACTCCTTCACCCCTGCACCACCACTACTGGCCCAAGTCGAGTGCATACCCAGTTCCTGGGGCACCTCAAATATCCTCACCCTATAACAAGAGGGCAGGAGAAGGAAAAGGGTGAGAGTTGGGAGTGGTGTGATAAGCAGGCATCTGGCGGTTTTAGGCCCCTATCTATGAATGGCTCTAAAGCCAGGCCCCACAGCTTGGAAACCCTGAAGGAAGGCTTCGCTCACTCCTGCCTCCACCCCCCAGACACTCCAAGCAAGCTAGGAAGGGTGCTGTCAGAGCAACAGGTCCGAAGGCCCCACCCCAGCCAACATACTGACATTTATCCAGGGAGCAAATGGTTTCTTGGTGGCCAAGAGGAAAGAGCTGAAAGCCCAGCTGGCAGATGTGGGTTTAAATATCAACTCTATGTGCCTGTGGGTGAGACAATTACCCTCTCTGGGCCTCAGTTACCGTATCTATAAAATGGAATAATCCCTGCCCTGCCACCTTCCCAGCTGGTGTGAGGGCCATGTGGGGAATGACAGGGTGCCCCATAAATGCTGGCTGGGGAAGCTCCTCAAAGGGGGACGTTTCCAAGAGTTGGCACTGTCCTCCAAGGGAAGGGACCGCTCCAGATGGAAAGAGCTCCCCATTGCTGGAGATGTGCCAACACTGGAGTGCCAGTGTGGATAGGAAGCAGAGCATCCTGTACCCCCTCCCAGGGGCTCAGACACACACTGGCACATTAAAGCCTCTAAGGAGCCATGCATCAAAGAAACTGTCTGACTTGGTTCACTGGACATTGCCCTGACCTGTTTGGACTGTGGAATTCCCTCATCCCAAGCACCCATTAACATCTGTAAGAATATGTTCAGTGGAACCCATTTAAGAAATACTCCTACAGAAGGTTTGGAGCAAGGCCTTTCAAGAGTACTCATGGCGTGGTGAGACTCTAGGACTTTCCTCAATATCAACTATATGTTGGGGGCAGGCCCACCCCTTACTCTCCTTTCTAGCATGATAGGGAGACAAGGCCATGTGTCAGAGGGAAAACTCACATCAATGAAACACCATCAGAAGGGATTTAGAAATCTCAAATAGGAATCACTCCCAGGCTACCTCCGACTTTAACAAGCCCAGAAACTGGGAGGGATTGAAGAAGGGCCCCAAGCAGAAATACCTCCCCCTCCCCTACTTGTCTGAAAATTGCCCTCATTGCTCTTACCCGCTGCATAAGCACTGATCCCTTTGGGCTGCCAGAAAAGAGGGCTAAGTCTCCAAAACAGCTGATCACACTTCAGAGAAAAAGGGTTAGTGGGACCACAGAAAGCAGAAAGAATAAGAATACTAAACCATCTGTGTGCTAGAAAACCCATGTGTGGATCCTGGAAGAAAGCACACACTACCCCCACCTGCCCTTTATCATGCTATGGGAGCCATATGGACACACCAGAGCTGGCCCCCAACCCAGGGCCCTCTCCTCTCTCTGGAGGCTCCATGTCAGGAAAGGCAGAGGAGTCCGGGAACCATCGGCTCCCCTGGAAGAGCTCTGGCAAACCCATCCATGGCAAACCCATCCATAATGGTGCAGGCTTTGCTCCCAGCAAGGACAGAGCTTTATTAATTATTCAGGGAACAGTGCAATTATGCAAATCTGTGGGCAGCCTCTGCCCGACCACTGCCTTCTGCAGAGGGAGTCTAGAGGGGAATGAGGAGGCCCAGAGCTCAAGCTGCCAGGTACACGGGAGCCACCCAGCCTGCAAAAAGGGGAATAAACCCCCACGCCCTAGGCCCAGGCTCGTCCCAGACAAACCACCTCCCCACAGAGTGCTCTCTGACCAGAGCCAGGCTCCATCCCACACACAGGAGAGCTGGTAGCTGCTTTGAGGAATGATATTGAGAACCTGGGATGCCTTTTTCCAAATACATATGACCCACTACCTGTTGCTGAGCCAGCAATGCCATCATTCAGGGCTTACTCCTGCAGATACTAACGGCAGGGAACACTTCCAGAGTTTCCTCCAGAACATGCTTCTGAGGAGACATAACACCTCAAAAGAATATTTACCAACTAATGTTCTGCAAAATGCAACTGCTCCACAGATGTTAACAGCTGCTCCTGGGATTGGGGGACAGGAAACCCTAGATTAAACAAAGCAAAACTGATTTGTTGATTGTAGGACCTTTCAGGGCCTTTAATCTCCTGGTTCACAAATGATTTCCCAAGAATGAGGAAGCAAAATTTGAGGATGGAAAACGCATTTGAGCACACAATCACCCCACTGAAGTAAAACATCAAATCTCACCTCCAAGAACCTCTGGAACTGAGTCTGAGAAACTCTGGACAGACTGCTCCCCAGTCCTGTTTGGACTATGGAATTCTCTCATCCCAGACACCCATTAACATCTCTCAGAACATGGTGTTCCATGGAACCCAGTTCGGGAAAACACTCCTGTGGGTGCTCTGAATAAGAAGCAGCAGAGGTACGAAAGACAACAAGGCCTTTCAAGTGCACCCCTGGCTTGCAGAGACTCTAAGACTTACTAAGTTCTCTGCCAGCTCCATTATTCCTTAATTCTGAAATTCTCTGGAGTAGGTTTCCCCTGTCCTCAAACAACCATCAAATTCGTGGACTTTATGATCGTAGGGCAACTGAACAAGACCACCTCAGGCAGGCTGGATGGGCTCCAGGCAGAATATCCGGCCCTAGCACTACCACCTCCCTTCGTCACGTCCAGTCCACAGAAGGCAGTGACACCAGGGCAGTGTGGCCTGCAGTACAATAGGCAACCCCCTTGGTGAGTCTGCTGTAGTACTGCCCAGGGTGGCTGGGGGTTTCAGTGCCAGCTTCACCCATCTTCCCACAGATCCTGAGCAGAGGCTGATGCGGGAGTCCCTGGCCACGATCATCATCACCCTGCTTGCCTTCACCCTCCTGGGTAGTGATGAAAGCCACCTCTATGTTCTGACCTTGGAGGAAGAGAAATGCTACGGAAGATCACTTAGCCTAGCCACAACCCCTTCTTCTACCTGCCCCACCTCACCCTGCATTATAAGTCAACAGATCCAAATGCAGCCACAGCTCATCAGCTCTGCCCAGATGAAAAGAGGTATGGGAGCCCAGAACCCTGGGGGAGCCACAGAAAAAGATGCTTGAGAATAAGTGATAAGTTGCAAACAAGAGGGGCAGTCACTGAGCCAAGCCTGCCCTCGCATCCTTATGACCCCATCTTAAGGCCTGCCTCCACCGCCACCCCTACCGCCTCAGGACTTGGACACCCACAGCAGCCCCCTGCAGAGCCCCTGGTGCCCTTGGGACACACTTCCAAACTGCCTGGTAGCAGCCATATTCTCTCACCCGTGGGAGACAGAAAAACATTCTAGAAAGACCTGGATGCAAATCCTGTCTATGCCACTCACCTGCTGTCCGACTCAGGGCAAGTGACTTTTACCTCTCAGAACCTCAAATTCTTCACCTATAAGATAGGGAGAGGGCAGTACTGTGGGGTGGCTAAAAACACTGATGTGGGAGCCAGACAGCTTGGGTTTAATCCCAGCTCTGCCATTTCCGGTCACACAACTCACGCCTCTTTGGCTGTGAACCAGGGACGGCAACAGTATATATCTCACGGGCTGCTGTGAGGGTGAAGCGAGTTCAACTCAGTGAAGTGCAGAGAGCAGGGCCTGGCGCATAAGATGTGCTCAGCCATGTCAGCTAATATACTATACAGGGCCCTGGCTGTGGATACAAAGAGATCTAGATTCCAAAGGCAACCTGAGGCTAATCCTGGCTACATGATTTTATACTCTGAGACCAGTTTTCTCACCTATAAAATGGGGGGAGGATAAAATGAGGGTAGTCAAGAAAATCAGAGATGATGCATATACAATGCATAATGCCTACCACACAGGCGCTTCTTAAGTGACCAAGTGGTTTATCAATCTCATCATTGACAGAATATGTAATGTGAAACAGAGCACATGAGCACAGGCCATGTGGAACGGTGCCTGACAGAGGCCTTACATAATGAAGCCAACCGCCTGGGTTTGAAACCCAGCTCTGCCACTTATGAGCTGTAGGACTTGAACAAGCTGCTCAGTCTCTCTGTGACTCTATTTTCTTCTCTGTAAAATGGGGACAGTAATAGCACCTATCCTTCAAAGTGCTACAGTAAGAATGAGCTGAACAAATGCACGAGAAAGCACCAGGCACAGAGCCTGGCGCATCCTGGGCCACTCAAGGGCAGTGGGTGGGGCTATCACAGCGTCAGAAGCAGTTTGCCATGAACGGAGCAGGATGAAAGGCATCTCCGTCCCACCCCGCTACGATGGCTCCATTCTCCAACAGCTCCAGGGGCTTCATGACCTGAATGCAGTAAACCAAAGCCCAGGAAAGACTGGGCCAGCCCTGTGCCAGGAATCCTGGGCCCCGAGACATTAGTTTCCATTTTTGTTTTTGCTTTACTGAAATAGAGAATCTGAAGCTGAGAGGGAAGCAGTTGGTGGAGCTGAGCCTTGGACCAGCTCTGGGAAACTGACTCAGGCACGCCTGCTATTAACCTCCACAGCAACTGGCGGTATGGGGGACGGGATTTTAGAGTAAGGCAGCCCTAAGTTCAGATTCCAGCTGCCCACCTCACAGGCCCAGATCCCCCATCACCTCCCACAACCCTAGCAGGTGCCGGGCCTCCTTAGTTGGGAGTGCAGCCCACCCCACGTGGCCTAGTCTCTCCAAAGACAGTCATTCTCTTCCCTGAGCCGAGACCTTCCAAGGGGTCTGGAAGACTTCCACTCTCAGGTGGGAGCCAAGAGTATCTGGTCCAGTCCTAAAATGCTGACTAGTCCTGTCCTGGGGAATTTGACTTGGCGGATCTTGAATTGCATTACTGCCGCTCGCTTGATCCTAAGCAAATGGGTACACCTCCCTGAACCTCAGTTTCCCCACCTGCAACCAGGAAGTTAGTGAGAACAGCGAGCCTTGGTGGCAAAGGTGGGATGAGCACTGGACCTGGCGTTAGGAGACAAGTTCCAGCTCCCCTTGCCTCTGCCCCTTCACCTCTCTGAGCCTCACCCACCTCAGCTGCAAAATGCAGATCAGTCACAAATGCCCTGACTGTTCCAAGCACCCTCAGGAGACCCAGGGCACTGGTGCGGAGGAGCTTTTCATAATGGGAGCCCAGTGTAAGCATCGAAGGGGGCTACTGATACTCCTCTGAGGAGGGAGAGGGTTTATTTCAAAAGGTGTCACAGCCTTAAGGAGAAAGAACATGACATGCTACTGGTGGGATCTTGACATCAACCAGGGAATGGACTTGCCTCGTTACTGGGTTTCCTCCAATGTGTGATTTTGGACCACTCATACATCGGGTTTCAGTTTCTACATCTGTGAAATGGGAAACAAAAAGCCCTCGTGCTATGAGAAATCACTAAGAGTATAGCACAGGAAGTGCTTAGGCAAGTCACCAGCACACAGCTGGGGCACAATGCCTGCCCCTCTGCAAAAGGAGCAAACTTTGGGGAAGCAAGACCACCCCACCCAGAGTCTAATTTAGAAGGTCTGGGGTGGTGTCCAAGAATCTGTATTTTATCAGGTGTCCTAGGCAATTCCTCGTCATACAGGTCCTCCTCTGCCCTGGGTTTCCAGTACAAGAGTAGAGATTTAGTCATAGCCACTTAGTTTCCTGATGAAATGTGGGGAAGTTGGAAAGAGGGAAAGGAAGCACAAAGGAGAGTAAGGAGCAGAGGGGGTGGGGCTGGGAACAATCTATTAATCAATCTCCTCCCCAGCCAGAAACGGTAATTGTTGAGGCTCACACATCCTTCACCTGTTAACAATCTGCAGCTGCAATACCACGTTCTGATTACGAATGTCAAAAAGGCAGAGCATGAAATTAACTTCCCCTTACTCAGTGGGCACAGGGAGACACTACACTAATTCACTGCCCTTGGTATGAAAACTCCCCATGACAATGTCAAATCAAATTAGGGCTCATGCTATCCTGGTGCCATCTCTATCTCTCCCCAGTGCACTCTTTTACAATCAGGCCCAGCCTGAAAACAAGGGCCCTGGCTTGCTCCAGAAAGGTCAGGGCGACAGGCAGGTGATGGTTACCTGGGACAGTAGGGAGAAGGGCTCCTCTGCTCCCCCGTGGTGGCTGCCCACTGAAAAGTGGAGATGGGATATCATTGTGCCAAGGAGTAACTCACTCAACAGAGCATCTGATGCAGTAGTGTACCACTAGCCCCACCTGAGAGATGGGAAAACTGAGGGGGGCGGCAGAAGGGTGGAGGTGGCAAAAACCTACTCAGGCTGCCTTTTGGGGAACCTCTAAAAAGTACAGTCTGAGGCTGCCCACTGGTCCATTTCTCTTAAAAAATTTAAGCACATTCAGTTATTCACTGGCCAACTCTAAATGCCTCTGGCACAGGGCACAAAGTGCTCTGTTAGTGCTTCCAAGCAGCCTATCGCCAAGGCAGTCATCAGCTGAGGTCTACAAGGGGATGACCCTACAGGTCGGCAGAACGAGGGCCCCCTAAGCCGACACAGGGAGGGGAGGAAGGGAGGTCTTATTCCTTGGCCTGCCCTCAAGATGGGGCCTGACCTCCAGCCTTGGAGTCACTTCTTACCTCTCCCCCAAGGAATTCTCAGGCAGGGTGCCAGGAACCTTTGTGGGTGGGGATGGACGTTTCCCTCTCCCTCCCATAGGTTTTCACCCCATTGCCCATGTGGCCCACAGGGGACATCTGCTGCACGCTGGTGGCTTCCACAAGGACGTGCATGTGTGCATGCCCAGGTGGCACGTGGCATGGCCTGTATACACAAGGGAGGACAGCCATATGCCCACTGAGGACAGAGATGCCCTCTATCTCAGGAGGGGATGGTAACACAGGCACACCCCAGCTGGGAGGGGAAACTTCCCTATCATTTCCATCACTATAATCTCCTGTGAGTTTCCAACCAGTCCTTTGAGATAGGTGGGTGGGCACAATCACTCCTCTTGATGGATGAGTGGAAGGAGGGGCAGAGAGGAACCATGGCTTGCCCATAGTCACAAATAGGCAGGGCCTGACCAAGAGCCCAAGGAAGGTGTATGCAAGCAAGCTCACACATGGGCCACAGAGAGCTCAGGGAGAAGCAGAGGGGAGGGAGTTGGGCCCTTGGTGGAGATTTGGCTGTGGGAAGCTGCCTGAGGCTCCCAGGCTCTGACTTGGGGGCAGCTTCCCTGCAGCAGTAGCCCAGAGGCCCCTGGAGGGGTGGGAAAGCAGAGTGGTCAGCGACTGTCCCTCCCATAGCCCAGGCGTTGGACATGTCACCTGGCTGCTCTGAGGTTGGTACAGCCCCACCTCAGCCCAGGCTTGCTATCCACACCTTCTCACCCCATCCCCAGGCAGATGCTGCCCTGGACACACCTCACAGATGGATGCACTGATGGCCAAGAGACTAGAACCACCAGAGGTTCTTTGTGCAAAGGGAGCTTTCACTCACCTACAGCCAATCACCACAAGGGAGCGGGCTGGCTGCTCAGAGCAGAGAGAAGCTAAGCACAACCTGCCACCCTGGAAGGAGTCACCAAGCCGGCTGGGGGAGCTGGATGCTTTTCCCTCTTGCCTTTTTGGTCTCTTATGATCTCCTCCAGTTTTGTTATGTGGCCTTCTAAAATAGCCATTAATTAGAGCCTGGTAATTAACTTTCTGGTTCAAGTAATATTTTGCAAAGGAATTGCATTAAAGAGTCGATTTGCATATTCTAATACAGGGCCTGGAAATAGGCAGGGCTACCTGGAGGTGAATGGAAGCAGTCCCATAGCACCCCTCAGGCCTGGCACCTGGGCCTGAGCTCTGCCTGGTAACTGAAGGTGAGAGGGGAGGCAAAGAGTTGCTGTCTGGGAAATTCTCCCCAAGAAGGTGGGGTACTTTTTCACACAATGGCCACCTCAGTGTCCATGCACCCAGACAGAAAGTGCACACATGCACACAGGGATGCACGTGAGTGCTCAGAGAACATACTACACACATGGGTACAACAGGGTATACGTACACAGACATGTACAAACAACTGCTAGATGTATACCCAAGAAGAAAACACACGATAATAACAATAGTAGACGACACTTATAATGAACACACAGATTGAATCATATATGTAATTGCCTGTATTTGGCCTCCAAAAAGAGCTACTTTATACAGTCTCACCCCATATGATGTGCCCCAGGCACTGTTCCAAATACTTCACCTGTATTAACTCAATTAAATGCACAGACATGTACAAGGACATTAACATATAATGTACACACCACTTCATGAGGACAGGTGCACACTTGCAACACATACAAAAAAGTACACATACATTTGCTTGTGCAAAGAAAAGCTTCTCCAGCCTTTCTTTGAGGTTTTGAAACCTCAGCCTTGCTGATCCCACTCTCACTAGCTAATTTCCACCGTTCCTAAAAATATTGCCCAGCTCGGATCTTGGGAAGGTACACGAGGGAGCTGCAGATCTAAAAGGAAGGCTATAAAAATGAGAAAGCAAAAAATAAATTGATTCTTCTATACGTCCAGGTCGTATTCTGTGGCTTTCCCCTTCCTCTCTCGAGATGAGACTCAGAATTATGTGCTCCTGTGCTGGTCAGCCCTGCCCCCAAAGGTGCCCATGGGGCTCAAGTACAATGCTGCAGTAGAGAGGGGATCTGGTTCTAATGCCTGGCTTCTGCATAGGCCCCATCTCCATGCCTTTGACTGTGTGCCTCAGTTTTCCTGGCCATAGAACAACCCTTTCACTGCCTACCTACCCTACAGGGCAGAAGACCTCTTAAAGTGCTGTGTAAATACAGGGCCTCCTTATGAATGACGGGATTAGGAATTAAACCTGATTTCCTTATGGAGAGGAAGGGAGGAGAGGACGAAAGAAGAAGGGAGGGTGAGGAGGAGGGGAGAGCCAGGTGAGCCTTCCTTGCAGGTAATTAATGAGTTCCCTGTCATATCTCTTGGAAGGCAGAGGCTCATTTAACATACAGGATCCACCTACATGGGACCTCTCCAAGCTGAGGAAGACCAAACAGGGAAACCAAGAATCCTGCAAAAGGCTTGTCAGAACACTCAGGCAAAGGACAGGAATAGACAAGTCTCAAAAGAAGCACTGCCACTGGCCATGAAACTCAGGAAACCACTATTCAATCACCAACAAGCAAATGAATGCAAATAATTTTAAAAATGCCCTTTTTCTGCCTATCCAAATGACAAAGACTGTTTTATTGATGACATCCAATGTTTTGAAGGGTGTGAAGAAACAGGTGAGCCCTCTCAAAAATCACTGGGGAGGGCTATGAATTATTACAGGTTTTCAGTGGGTGACATTTTTCTAAGAAAAACCTCAAACTATTCATATTTTTTGACCTAGTAATTCTGTTTCCTAAGACTTTATCCTTTGGGAAAAATCAGAAACGCAGGCAAAGATACATATTCAAGGATTTAAATCCCAGTGTCATTTTTAATCAAGAAAAACTAGACATAACCTAAATGCCTAAGTGATTAAAAACAAGTATGACCCAAACAGAAGATGGAACAATGAACTTTTAAAACTGATTATTAAAACATACATGAGAGCTTTGCTTTCCCAGGTGTAGGCAGGAATCCCTAGGAAAATGTCTTGTGCCCTAGGTAATAATGGCTGTTTCTTATGTTTAAGGCAATAGCGATCCTTCTTACAGCTCGATTCACCTTACCAGGCACAGCAACATCTATTATCTCTTGAACCTCAGGATGAGGCCACATGATTGCTGATTATTCCCACACTGTGGATGAGAAAACTGAGGCTTACCAAGATGAGGTGACTTAAACTTACCAATATTAACTGAAAACCTATGACATATTAATCTAACCTCTTTCACGCATTAATTAAATTTTAGAAACATTTAAGAAATGTGCAAGACCCAGTGTTAAATGCTAAGGAAACAGCACTGAACCGGACCATTTCTATGAAAAGTGTGCTAAATGTATTAATGTTAATGTCTTCAACGACATGATTATCATCATGCCCATTCTGCAGATGAGCAAACTGAGGCTCCGAAAGGTTATGTGACTTGCCCCAGGAATGCCTGGCTTCAAATCCAAAGATCACATGCATCCCACTACTCCTGGCAATTGTCTAAACTGCACTATCATCTTGACATCACCACACTAGACAGACTAGTCCAAAGAAAAAGGACCAGGCCCTCCCTGTCTATAGTAGGGGAGAGAACAAGGGCAAGAAACACCAGACATGGATGCCCAGCCCTGCCTGCACCTACTGTCAGCAACCAAAGCAGGAAAATAGACCCTAACTTCCATTTCCCCTGTTCCTCATCAACCTTCCTCACGCTCCCTCCTCCAGGGACTGTCTCACCACAAGGGGCAGAATTGATTCCTGCCTACTCAGGTCCAGGTGAGGGTCCCTGGAAGCTGCCATCCCCAACATCCAAGTACTGTATCTCCCTCCCTAGTCCCACATCATTTGGAATTCCACCATTAGCAACTTTCAGGTGTGGGAACGCCAGCCAGCACACACATACTCTGGAAGGGGGAATCGATCCCTAACTCCACACATAGCAGCCTTGCCTTCCTGCACCAGAGCTGCCTGCGTTTATGAGCTAAGCTCTGCACCAGGATGACTGGGAAGAGTCTGATGGGGGTACAGACGATTTAGAGTAACTACTGTGTACGTTTAGACAGGTAGCATGCCAAAGGAGACACATTCCCAGCAGGTGTGGAGGGCTAGAGTCACAAAGAAACAACATCAGGAAAGACAAGGAATGAGGAAAGCATAATATTGCCAGCTGACCCTCCTAGATCCTCAGTAACATTAATAAATAAATGAATGACTTGGAAATTATCCTCTGGGCTGGCAGAACCACATCCTCTATATCACTTTTACTAACATTAAAACAGCCCCGTAAATGAAGCGGCAGCATTTCCAGTCTGCAAAATGAAAATGCTTTTGCCAGCACACCTTTCACCTGGAAAGCGCTCCAAGTAGCATGTATTTCTGTTATCCAGGAGAAATGATCACCTGTCCTTGGTGCTTATTGCCAAAGCCTCCGAAGAAGAAATGAGTGTCTGAGAGACCCAGAGACTGTGGAGACCAGCTGGCAACCTCCCCTGAGGCTGTTTCAGAAGAGTAAGTCCGAAGGCTCAAGCTTGTCCTACAGCCCCCAACCCCCAGAGCCCAGCTGTGCCCACCAAGCCCTGCCTGGCCTGACCCCAGCCTCACAACCAGATAGCAACCCTTAATCCCAACCAGCCAGGTTTGGCATCCCCACCCCTGAAACCAACTCCCTTTCCAGGGAGCCAAAAAAATCCCAGCACAGAACCAACTGGTTTCCAACCTCCAGATGAGAGAATTCCAGCGCAAAAAAACCACCTCCCCAACACAGCAGCTTCTGGAGCACACAGACAACATTCAACAAAGCCTCTTCAGCAGCCATATAAACCAGATTCATCCAAAGTCAGAACTCAAGTGGCCACCCCAGAGTGCCCCGTGCCACTCATCTACATTGGAAGGCCATGGGGACCAGGGCTCCGGCTTGACCACCTAGAAGCCCCCACCCTCCCTCCCACTCCTGTCCCCACCCATTCACTGAGGCTAGCGTCTTGGCACTTACCCTCTCCCCAGCCAGAGGCATGGCAGCCAGTGGGGGTCCCATGGAGCCAGGACACAACTCTTCCTCGCTGCTAAGCCAAGCCAGAGGCAGCCCGTCCTGCCCTCCCAGCCTTCAACAGCACAACCACACCACATCAGAGCAGGGAGAGGTACCGCTCCACTCATCCAGGTTTGGCCATGAGCTGGAGGGGCGGGTGGGGTCACCATAGCTGTTTTTACTCACTGAACTCCAAATAGGATGACTCCAGGGACAGCCCCAGAGAAATTTCTGCCCATCCATCCCAGCAGCAGCCGACGAATCTATTCCTAAGCAAAGCAGCAAATCAGGAGACCCCAGTCCTGGGAAAGCCTATTTCAGCTCCAAGGCTGGGTAGAGGGATTTCAAACCCAGTCTTTCTGCCTGTCCATGGGAAATCTAGGCTCCCTTCCTGTGCCAGAGAAGCCACCAAGCCAGATTTTGTTTATAGAAAATTAAAAAGACAATTCCACACCGCTGCCAGTGACATTCTGCTCCAACCGCTACTGTTTCCTACCGTTTCCAGAAACAGGCTTGTAGTTTCACTCCCAACCCCCACTCTGTGCCCCTTCAGCATGTGGCAAGGCTGACCTGAGGCCAAGCAGGACAAGACCCACAGGAGGTCGTCTCGACCATGCCCTGACCTCTGGCTAGGGTGGCCAGCCAGCACTTGGCAGGGTACAGGCTTCCCGCTGTAAGGAGGTAAACATGACATGCATGCCGCCTGCTCCCGGGAGAGCAGACACTCTGAGGCCGGACTGCCTGCTCTCTCTCCTGTTCCCCGGACAACCACCACATGCACACAAAAGGGGGTACGTACACAAGCCCCCGCATGCGGGTGCAGAGAGTCCTGACCCCCGCCAAGGAAAGCGCAGAGAAGGGCATGTTCCTGGGGAAGAGAGCCGAAGGCAGGGGCCCGGCGGAGGGAGGAAGGCAGCAAACCGGGTGGCCTTCCGCCCAGACAATAACAAAGATGGGAAGCGAGATTTTCAAAAACGCAGTGACTGCACCCAGCGCTGAGCTCTGGCCTGGCTGCATCTTCCTGCCAGGGCACGCCTGGTCCCCTGGGGCACCAGAGCCATCAGAGAAAGGCTGAGGGTCCCGCCTCAGGCTGGGCTTGGCAGCTGGGGTAGGAAACCAGCTGCAGGCAGTGGTGAGGATGTACTGGAGAGCGCAGCTCTGGGCCAATGGAAATTAAAGGTCTAGCCATTCTACTGGGAGGTAGGAGTGCTACTCTCCAGGAAGATGCTAGGGGTCAAACAGTCTCTCAACCTTGGGCAGGAGTTGGTCTATAACTTGTACTCCTCTGCCTGCTAGAACCAAGGCGGGGGGGGGGGGGGGGGGGGGGGATATTTTCATGCTACCTATGCCTCCCCTACAGGGAGTGCCAACACGGACACAGCCCTACGAAGGCAGATGCCAATGGTCTGAGATGTTCGGGCTAAATGCTGAAAAGACTCCTCGGTGCCTGCCCGTACTTTCACCTCCACAGGCTGGGCAGGGACACGTTCTAACTGGCACCGGAATCCATCACCATGTCTGTGCCTAAGTGGAAAGGTGCCTGTGGCTGGCACCGCTCGAGGAGGACCTGGGCCCTGAGAGGCTGTGTCCGCCCAGTGCCCCCTGGAGGACAGGATGGCTTGCCCTTGCGAGCTAAAGCCCGCTCCCTTGCCAGCGTCTCCCCGGCAGGTTGAACCATCTCCTCCTCCTCCCTCTCCCCTTCTGCCCCACCAGCCACCTCCCCGCGGAATTTCCACACCTGCTCCCGGCTGGCCCAGGAGAAGGAAAC
This sequence comes from Trachypithecus francoisi, assembly GCF_009764315.1. Lineage (NCBI taxonomy): Eukaryota > Metazoa > Chordata > Mammalia > Primates > Cercopithecidae > Trachypithecus > Trachypithecus francoisi. The sequence goes on from NW_022681461.1 coordinate 63,879,387, forward strand.
AGAAAGCAGGAGACACCCCTGAGAGTGGAGAGGTGAGGGAGGGAGGGAAGCAGCTGCCTAGGCTGGAGAGGAGGCGGCCCTGGCTCCCCAGCCTCAGGCTGTGACCCCAGCTCAGGGCCTGGGCACTGCCCGCTCTGCTAGCCCCGGCCCCCAGCGGAGCACGCGCCCTACTTAGAGCAGATGTGCCCCCTAAGTGGCCCAGCCCCCTGCTCCTCCCCTCCAGATGTTCACCCTTCCCCTCACCACCAGCAGTGCCCGGTCTCGGCCAAACCTGGCCGAAAATGCCTTTTGTATCTGATACCCAGGGGCTCCTGAGGCAGGGGGATGGGTCCTGGGGGCGGAGGCGCCACTTCCGTCCCCGGTTCGGGCACCGCACGGCCCGGGAAACAATGCCCACCTCGGACAGGCGAGGCAGGACTTCCCCGCGAGGGCACTTCGCGCCTGGCCTCGCCCGGGGCTGCCGCAGGCACCCTCTGGTCTCCTCTCCTCACCCCGGAGGGAGGCGCAGGGTCCTCCCCTCGGGCCCCCCCAGTCCCGCCGAGGTGGCCCCACAAGTTCCCGGCAGGCGGCGTGGGGTCCCCTCCCCCATGTGGCTCGTCCCGGGCCGGGCTCCCGCTTTGTCCCCGCGCCCTCAGGGGCGCAGCGCGGGGCGGCGGCGCGGGGGGACCGGGCGGCGGCGGCAGGCTCACCTCTCATTGTCCGCTGCGGCGGCGGCGGCGCTCCGGAACCCCGGCAGGATGTGGCGGAAGCTGTGGTTGCGGTCCAGCTTGGGCTGGCTCTTGGTGCGCTTGATGGAGCCCTTGAGGCGGCGGCTGAGGAAGCCCTGCGCACGGGGCGACAAGAAGGGGAAGGGGAGGCGGGGTTAGCGCGGCGGCGGCGGGCCGGGACCCGCGCGGGACCCGCACCCTTGCTGGGCGGCGCCGCGCGGCCGTGGCGGGCCGGGCTCGGGCTCGGCCCCAGCAGCTCGCGGCCCGCGCCGCCCGCCCGCCGACCGAGCGCCGACGGCCCGGCCCGCGCAGCGCGGCCCAGCCCACCCCGCCCGCCACGTCGCCCCCGCCCCCTAAGCCGCTGTTGCCATGGCGACGTCGAGCCGAGCCGCGCCGACCGCGGCCGAGGCTGCCCGAGCCCCCCGGGCGTCGAGGCGAGGGGGAGTACCGGGACGAGGGGGCGGGGCTGCGGAGGGGCGGAGACCCTGGGGAACGCCAGGGCCGGCCGCCCCACTCACTTCCCCGCCGCCTCCAAGCTTGTCCTCCCTGAGCGAGGTCACACCCCCACCACCCACCAGGAGGAATCCACGCCCCCTACCCCGTCGGGGATTGACAAAGCACCTTCCTCCGCTGCGAGGTCGCTGCTCTCAGCCCCCGGTGGTACCCATGAGATCGGGCGCGTGGTCGGCTGAGGCGCCGGCTGGCCTGCGCCTGGCAGTGCCCTGGCCACCTAGACCCGGATCCCAGGCGACTTTCCCTCCCACAGCGGCAGTCGCTTGATGTCAGGGTGGGGCCCCTGCCTGGAACGGTTGTAGGTACCCCAGCAAGGACAACCATCTTGGGGAAGGGATCCTTAGCGCCCAGCTCAGGGAGGGGCCCGATGAGCTGAAGGGTTTGCTGAGTATCCCCATTAAAAGCTTCAAGATTTGGGGAACCTTATTCAGGCCATTTATCCACCTACCAGGTTGCACTGACTGAGAATAGAGCTTAATCCCCCACCTCCCCCATCCCAAGAGCTCCTGGTCTGATGGAAGAGACAGAGGAGACAGGCGTTCAATACACACAGGTCGAACCAATCTTCCCTTTACAGGTGACGGGATAGATGTGGGGGCCCCAGGGGACACAGCCTGGGTCCTGCCAGGCTTGGAACCTACAGGAAGCTTGAGGGAGAGGAAAACTGGAGGAGGTGGAGCCCTCTAAGGAGGGGGGGTTCTGGGGGCTCACCCACCTCAGTCTCAACTCCAGGTGGCAAGTGGGATATTAATTTAATTTGAGGTTAATGTACATAATCCAAATACCACATTCCATCCATCCCAAAATAAAGTGTCAGTTTGGCAGCCCTCTCTGTGTCCAAGAGGAGCAGTGGACGTTTGCCACAGGCCCTGGGCTGCATCTGTCCATCTTCAACATGAGAAGGTCAAACATGTGCTGTACAAGTCATCTCACATCACCCGCACGGACAGAAAATGACAGAAAAACATTCTCTGCAAATGAAGAGGCTTACTCAGACAGGTAAAATGACTCACCCAAGGACACCCGGCTTCTGGGCCTGGCTAATTCGAGAGCTTTCAAGCTTTCCCTTTTCCTATCTTTCTCCCTCTGCCTTTTCCTTCTTCCTCAGCCTTTCATATCCACAGGAGAACTACCCCTGTGGCCACCTGTTGGGATTCTGCACGTCCTTAGAGGCCCAGCTGAAATACTACCTCACCAGAAGGCCATCCCAGGCAATGGAGTCCAAATGCCCCTCACCTCTGAAGCCTGGAATTATCCATCAGGATATTCTAATCAGCTGCCACAAATATCTCTTAGGTATTAGGGGCTGCAGGAGGGATTCTTCCCCAGAGGCGTGACCCATAGACAAGGCAAGGCTTAATGCAGAGGGACCGCAAATGGTGGCAGGTCAGGGGAGCACTAGGCTCTCTGGGACACACGGCATGGAGGCAGAGGCCTGCACCTCTGCGTGAGCTCTGAGCTCTCCCAACCTCCACCTCTTGCCAGGTATAGGGGAGGGGGCTGCACCTGGCTAATTCGGATGGGTTCTCTTCTCCCAGGGGTTGTGGTCAAGCAAGTTATACCAATGGGCTTGTACTTTTTCTTGGTTTTTATTTTCTACACTGATGAAAATTTCACAGTTTTTGCAATCTTGAGGTACGAAGAACAAAGAAGCATGTTTCACAATTTATGTAGCTCATTCTGGAGCAATATTGATGGCTTTATCCTATTTCTGAGTTAAAAAAAAAAGTTTTCTCCCCTCTAGGAGGTTTGATGCACATGTGCTACTTCCTCTTCCCCACTCCACCCCCTGTGACTCTACTTAATGTTCCTCTGACAAGCAGCCTCCTCCTTAAAGCCTACTCAGAATGGTACCTCCCCCACCCAAACTGACAATGACCTTGGGGACTCCTAATACCCTGTCATATTCACTCTTTCACCTTAATGAGAGCCGTTCTGTGCTAGACACAGTAGCAAAGATAGCCATGAACATTATGGAGTGAGCAGTGTATGGATATTCAAGAGGTCAGGGAGCTCAGATCATGAGAAAAGAGATTCTTCCAGGGAACAGAGTGTTCCCACTGACCCACCCACACATCATATCACACATCCACCTAGAGACCTGTGTCCCCCAGATAACTCAGTTCAGGACCCTGCATATGACAGGCTTAACAAATACTCATCATCTTGGAAAGCCACTACCAAAAGGGGACTCAGATGCAAAGGCTGCATTACAGGGTGACTGGGGACCAGAGTAGGGAAGGGACTTCCCCAAGGTCACAAAGCAAGGTTAATCAAGGACCACGGACTCCAGTCCTCTGCTCTGCCCAGCCAGACAGCTTGTTGCTCTCCTTCATGGGGGTGGAGGGCCAAGGGCGTCCTCTCCCTCATCGCCAGATGAAGGGAGGCAAACCTTTTCTGCTGTCCCTTCAGAGGCAGCTCCTGGGACTTGATTTCTGGAGGCAGCTACAGCGTCAAACTTGGAAAGAGGGGCTGACTGGTCTTCAGATCAGAAACTCTTATTCTAGACCCAAGACAACCTTTAATTGAGGGGCAGTTGGCAAATCATTCAGTCAAACAGGGTTCTTGATACCCACTTTCCGGGACCGCAGTGGAGCCCGCTGACAGCCCAGTGGCTAAGAACCAAGTCAAACCCAGCTCCACACACCCCTCACTGCAAAAGAAGACAGTTAAGGCCCCTTGCCTCTCTGTGAAATGGATGCGGGGGCTGCAGTGAGGATTAAACTGGCAGATGAAAGCTGATAAAGCTGCCAGGCACGGTGGCTCACGCCTGTAATCCTAGCACTTTGGGAGGCAGAGGCAGGTGGATCACCTGAGGTCAGGAGTTCAAGACCAGCCTGGCCAAAATGGCAAAACCCCGTCTCTACTAAAAATACAAAAATTTGCCAGGTGTGGTGGCACGAGCGTGTAATCCCAGCTACTCGGGAGGCTGAGGCAGGAGAATCACGTGAACCCAGGAGGTGGAGGTTGCAGTGAGCCAAGATTGCATCACTGCACTTCAGTCTGGGTGACAAAACAAGATTCCATCTCGGGAAAAAAAAAAAAAGCTGATAAAGCTGTAGGCTCAGAGTGTAGCAGACAGTAAGTGCTCAACAAAAGCTACGTGGAATTCCCATATACATGTACAAGACTGTTAAAACACTCTGTTTGTAGTGACATGTATTGGGCCTAGTTCATCTGCAAGGATTACAGGTGGTCCCCATGATCACTCCCTTGCCCACTGACAGACTCTGACCCCCTAGCCACACCCCCTAAGGCCTGGCTGTATCCCACTTCTGCAGATGGCCCTGGACCACAGGAGCCCACCCTTGCTGACCATTCTCACTGGACAGCTCTAGCCTTCTCACATCGCTTGGCCTCAAATCTTCATTCAGACAAGCTGTGGGCCGATTACTGGCCCTCTCTGAGCCTCAGTGTCCCTATGTGTAAAATAAACTGATGATGATACCTACTTTATGGGACCCTGGGAAGGATGAAATGAAGTACGATGTTGCCAGAAAGGCAGTAACTATTAAGCAACTACACACAGTAGTAGGTTTATTGCAACCAATACTGATGTTGGCTGAGTACCACCACCTCTTTTTGCCCCAGTGGGTAAATGACCACCAAGGGTGGGAGACTGTCTGGGCTTTCCAGACAGGAGCCTGCGGGCTGTCCGGCAGGGGGGATGGAGACATGAATGAACATGCTTGCAAAATGATTCTGGAGCTACAGAATGTCATCCAAGTTTGGTAGTTTTGAACTCTTTTAAACAAGAACTTTTTTTTTTCCCTAAAGCAACCTCACAGAGACTCCCGACATCCAAAGTGCACGGGGCGGGCAGGGCTGCTCAGGTGGAGGCCTCAGCTTTCATTCACTGGAGCAAGGACTGATGTCTAAAGCTCAGCAAGCAGCTTACACAGTCCACGGGGACCCGAGGCTCCCTCCCCAGATGGGGCACTCTGCCTCTATTAAGGCAGCCCATGTCCCCGTCTACTTGTCAGGCAGCTGTGCTCAACGGCGCTGAGGTCAACTAAGGCCCCAGGGCTTTTGCACAAGGCTGCTGCCTGGTGCCACCTCCCCAGCTCATTCCCTGATGACTGGGCATGGATAGCTATGTAGCCCTCACCCCTCTCTGTGGATGGCCCACTGCCCATCTGGACATCCTTCCTATGCCAGCTGATCCTTTAGGCCCTAGGCTTCCATCATATCACTGACCAAAGCACAGGGCAGTTTGAGTGGGGGTCAGAGGCCTGGGGGTCTCTGGCTGGAAGGACCCAAGTTCTTAAGACGCTCTCCCACCCCAGTTCCTGCCACTTCACCACCATCCTGACATCTGGCCCACAACCCTGTTCCTTCTCCAGAAGGTCCTGAACGACTTTTTCAAAGGCCTTTCAGAATTCAAGATACGTGATTTCTTCATTTACTCATTTCAATGAATTCCACGTGATGATGATGATATATTACCAGCAATCAAGCTTCTGTTCTGACGAGTCACCCCCACCATAGGAGAGAACACCTAGGAGCGCCCAATGCCTCTTATCAGGAATCCCTGGGAGGATAAGGGCTTCAGAATTCAGGATGTTTTGGATTTCCGGGTGGGGAAATGGAAGCTCAGAGAAGTTAAGTCACCTGCTGAAAGTGACAGAGCTGGGACTATAACCAAGAGAGTTCTGGCCCCTGGGATGGGCAGCGTGGGGACTCCTCCATATAGGGAAACAGAATGGACAGCTCTGATCATCCTCCCCACGCTCAGCCCCAGGCACTGTACTAGGCCTCAGGGACCAAAGCCAAGGTGGGAGGGAAGAAAGGGAGACCCGCTCACACCCTAAGTGCAGAGCTGTCACACAGGGGCTCCCAGTGAATACCTGGAGGTTCCCCACACCCAGGAAGGAGAACCTTGCCCAGTGCTGTCCTTGTCTGTGCCTCACTCCCAGCCGAGGAGGCGGTCCCTAGGGAACCAGGGATCTGCATTTCAGTGCCGTCACCTAGACACCCGGGAGCCCCTTGTCACCAATGGTATCAAAGAAACTGCTTCTCACCTGAATACCAAGCACTAACTGAGCAACATGCCTAGCACAAAGTAGGTGCTCAATCAAGGGCAGGTTCCTTCCCCCAAGCCCAACATCTATTTGTCCTTGCATTCTTCCTCCAGGCCTGTCTTCATCACTCTCTCCCCTTTCAACAGATAGACCTGGGCTGCTGCAGATGGGCAGGCGGGCCTGGCAGAACTTTGTCACCCGTTGAGCCCTCAGCTGCCCACTGGGGAACCCCAAGACAGTACTCAGGATGGAGGCAGAACCCTGTGGGCCCTCCTCCGCCCAGGCCCAGCTCCTCCCATGGCTGTTTCTAAGGCCCATCCCCAAAGAGAGAGCCTTGGAGAAGGGAGACTATTTTTTTTTTTTTTTTTTTTTTTTTTTTTTTTTTGAGGCGGAGTCTCGCTCTGTCGCCCGGACTGGAGTGCAGTGGCGGATCTCAGCTCACTGCAAGCTCCGCCTCCCGGGTTTACGCCATTCAGGGAGACTATTTTGACAGGCATGTCTCTCAGTATCTTTCTGGGGCTTTGCCCGAATGCCAAAAGCACATCTAAATAAACCGGAAGGGGAGAAGATCCCATCCAGATTCTGCCACCTCTCTCAGCTCCAGGAGGGGAGAAACGCTGAGCGCACGGGCTGGCGGGCTGACCTGACACTGCAGCAGGCTGGTGGGGGCACTAGAAAAGGGCTGGGGGTAGTGGGAGTCCTGCTTCCAGAGTCACAGGGTGAGAGCCAGGAGGGCCCACAGAGGGCAGCCAGACTGGTGATACAGAGGAGAAATCTGAGGCCCGGATGGCAGTGGGACCTGCCCAGCATCACCAGTCGGGGCCATTAGAACCTGGGTCCCCTGCTCCTTGTTCAGTGCTCTTTGCATCTTCAGCATCCATGCTTCAAGAACCTCACAGGCTGCCCTCACTTCCTCTTTCTGGACCACAGTCTTCCCATCTGCAATACGAGGGGCTGGACTGGGTGATCACCAAGCTCCTTTCCAGCGCTGATATTTGATGATCCTATAAAGTCAGAGCAGCTGTCTGGCCCGCCCCAGGCTTGGCACCAACAGCATCAGGGAATTCTCTGGCTTTGCCTGAATTCTTCGGATGTGCCATTCCTCCTGCCCTCCCCTTCCCTGTTCCCGGGTCTCTACCCTCAGCAGGCTGCCCAGCTTCTCTGGCCTCCTCCCCTCAAGGGTATGCACCATCAAAGAGGGTCCCAGCTGGAGAATGACTCACTAATGGTGGAATGTCAGACACTGTGACAGGCAAAAGAGGGGAGGCATTGTAAACTGGGATTAAGTTAGCGCCTTCCTGGTGGCCACCTACTCACAGGCCACCCTATGCCCACAGAATCCTCCACGATCTCATACCAGTGAGATGGCCACATATGCCGCCTGGCGAAGGTAGCCAGACTACTTAAGTCATACAAAGAAAACCAATTCATAGGCCCTGAGAGCCTTCGGGGAAGCCCCAGGAAGGGGCTGGACCCTGACACTCCAAGGTCACTGTTATGTTAAAATATTGCCTGGAAAAACACACTTAAACATGTTCACTTAGAGAAATATACAGGGCCAGAAACATACACAAGTGCTAGGACAGGCATGCATACAAATACACACAGGAAAGGCATCCCCCAAAGAAATGCATGTGTAAGCATACAAGTACCCCGGTACCACCACACATACAGACACACACAAACACATACACATTGATCAGCACACACACAAATACACACATACACAGCCATGAAACGTACAAGCCAAAATACAAATACACTGAAACAAGCCCATAAATATACACATGTACTCAGCTATTATCAGGCACCCACAGAATTGTGCAGACACACAAACTAAACACACTGGCCCACATGTGCTCAAATTCACAACCAGGAAAGGAAGGGCAAGTGGCCCAGGAAGCTCCAGAGTTGGGAGCCCAGATCTCAGGACCAAGGCAAGAAAACAGCTCTTAACAGCTTCCAAGATAACCCCCTCTGCTTTTCTCGCAGGGCTTCACTTTCTGGCAGTCTTTGAGGACAACAACTTGTTTGCTCCTCTCACACTCAGAAAGCTTGTCTTTACAGCTCCCTGAACACGTGGCTTTTAGAGTTCTGTTCCCTGGCAAGAGCTGAAGGTCCCTGCCCTAAACATTTCTCCTTCTGCCCATTAGCACAGCTAAAATTCCACCGTTTGACACACCTCTTTAGGTCCTAAGGGTAATTCAATCTCTAAGAATCCCCAGGTAAAATGCAAATAATTTTCATACTTCCCCTGGAAGAGGGTGAGAGCAGGGGATTCCACCACTTAATGGCTATGGGGCCTTGGGCTCATGACTTAACCTTCTATGCCTGTGTCCTCTTCTGTAAAATGAGGACAAAGTGGTTGTGGAGATGCAATGAGATCATGCATGGAAGAAACTTAGCCCATTTCCCTGTATACAGTAAATACGAACTGCTGGCATTGCTGTCATGATCACTTTCATTTATCACTTCCTTTGACCACCAGAGACCAGCCCAGCCATTAGCCAGAAGGGCCTCGGCTGTTCCTCTTGCCTGGGAAGGAAGACCTTCCACACCATTAAGGTACCTCCTCAGTCTTTCCCTTAGAGGCGTCCCCCGATGTCCCCACCCTAGGCCAGGTCTCCCTGTAGACTTACCACAGTTGTAATTATGAGTGTGTTTGTTTAGTGCATCCCCACCCATACTGGACTGTAAAGCCTCCAGAGCAGGGGCCATGGCAACCTGGGTCTCCAGTGATGGATACCTGGCAGCTATCCTCTCAATATTTCCTGAATGAATCCACAAATATTTAATGATATAAAAGGAAACAGAGAAAGTGTTCTGCGGGGCTTTTTGAAAGGATTTCACGTGGAAGCAATCTGGGCAGACTTGCTAGAGGAGGCAGCTTTTGACAGCATTTTAGAAACACTGAAGGTGGGACAGCAGGTGGGACAGCAGGTGGGCTTGCGGAGATTAGCTGGGACAGGATAGCCACATACAGGCATTCCAGGCAGACTCACAGCATAAGCAGAGGTGTAGAGGTAGGACAGTGGGGAGTCTGGCTGCCCAGGGAGGCCCCTAGAGTTATCACAGGTCCCTCTAGCCTCCCAGTTACACACCACCACCTGAGCCTGGGCTTATAATCCCCTCCCCAGTGCAGAGGACACCCAAGTAAAGGGGAACCCTAAGGAACACTGAGAGTCTAACGGAGGAAAAAGAGGAGAGCCCAGATTTGAAGAGGGTGAAGGTGAAGTTGGGAGGGGAGCTGAGGATGTCAGCAGGGCCCTCCTGGTATCTGCCAGTGCCCAGCATTGGGCAGGCATCAGCGAACTGAAACCAGTTACGCATTCCCAAGATCTCAGCTTGGGATGTGACAACCCAGAGCGGCCAGGGAGTGACTCATTGTCCCATAAATCCTCCAGCTGGCACTTGCCTTAGCATAATAAGCCTGTCCCAGAGGTCTGGATGGCTACAAACACCTCATCACCTCTTTAAGCTCTCAGTCAGCCCTGGCCGTGGGATGGGGTGGGGAGTTGGACACCCAGGGCCACGTGGCTGCAAGGAAGCCGATTCCACCAGGCGGTTACACCCCTGCAGCAGGGTCTATACTTTCTCCGCCTGCCCCCATGCCCTATCATTGAGGTCCCAGCCAGTCCTCCCGGGGCCACTTGCTGACTTTAGTGCTCATTCCCCAGCAAAACTCCCCTATCCTGTGCTCTGTGCACTGCATGAATGGCAAGAAAACCACGTTTGGAGTCTACAACTCTGGGGTCAAAACCCAGCTCTGCTATTAATACTAATGAAGGCTCTTCCAACATGCTGCTGAGAATTAGTCAGATGTATTAGTAAGCCCTGACTAAGCTTCAGGCACTGTATTAGAGCTTCCCATGACTTCTCTTGTTTAATTCTCACAACCCAGTGTGCAGATGGGAGAACAGAAGTTCAGAAAGGGCAACTAATTTGCACAGCACCGCACAGCCAGGAAGCGGCAGAGCTGGGTTCAACACAGACAGGCTGCTCCAGAGCTAAAGCTCTCATGTAATCCCATTTTCGGACTGAGGCGCTGAGCCAGCACCTAAGCCGCTCTGTGACTCAGTTTCCCTGCTGTACAATGCAGGGATTAGTCTAGCTGATCTCTAAATTCTTTCCAGTTTGGGTGTGCCTCCCTGGTGACCCATTTGCAGGTGACAACACATGGGGGGAATCTTCTGGGGACAAAGGGGCACTAATTGTGGGACTTACAGACTTGCGCTGGGCCACAGGGAGCTTCAGTTGGGTAGGATCCCCCTGCACTTCCAGGCACCCAGCTGGCCCGGGTGGCCCCCAGGGCAGCAAGGCAGGAAAGAGGTGCTATCTTATTTCTCTCCCTGGACCAAGAATGGCCAAGGAAACAACAGGACCCCAGGGAGCTCCAGGCCTGAGGACCAGTAACCACTAGTGGGAGGGAGGGGCGGGGGAAACTCCATAAATCCACCCGAGTAAGCAGTGCTCTTAAAAGCCCTTTTCACTACAGAATACAAAATGCACCGTTTTGGGAGAGGATTTTATAGGCTATTTCTCCTTCTGGGTGATTTACCATCTGCGGGCCAAGGTTCACCTGGGAGTCCTGGCCTCAGAAGGCCCTTGGGTATGGGGTAGAGTATGGGGTGGAGTCAAGGTCAGTTTCTTTTTTTCTTTAAAGGTCATTTACTTTTTTTTTTTTTTTTTTTTTTAGACGGAGTTTCACTCTGCAACCCAGGCTGGAGTGCACTGATGCGATCTCGGCTCGCTGCAACCTCCAGCTTCCCGGGTTCAAGCTATTCTCCTGCCTCAGCCTCCATAGTAGCTGGGGTTACAGGCATGCGCCACCACGCCTGGCTAATTTTTTGTATTTTTAATAGAGATATGGTTTCACCATGTTGACCATGCTGGTCTAGAACTCCTGACTTCAGGTGATCCACCCGCCTCAACCTCCCAAAGTGCTGGGATTACAGGCGTGAGCCTGGCACTCTTCAAGGCAAGGGCTGGTGTCCTTGCTGGCCTCTGGTGGCCTGGGTCACTTGTCTTGACCTGTCTTCCCATGGCAGGGGGCCACTCTGACCTCAGACACACAGTGTGGGGGCTGGCAGAAGTGGAGAGATCACTGCCCACCTTCTTCCCTGCTCGCCCTGCAATTACTCCATTTAATTCGTTTACTCCCTGTCTCTCTCTGTCTCTTGCACCTTCATTCCACAAGCCCCTCATGAATCTGCCACAAGTGAGTCCTTGCTCCAGTGCTGGGAGTTCAGACAAATCAGAAACAGTCCCTGTCCTTGAGAAAGTGACCACCATCTGGTGGGAGAGACAGAAGTGATGGATCATGAAGTCACAGAGTCTGTGAGGGAGCGTGTACAGGTGGGGTGTTCTGCAGCCTGGACACAGCCCTCGATGGCGCTAGTGAGCTCTGGAGACAGAGAAATGGGGAGGAATTCTGGGTAGGAGGACCCGCCCACACAAAGGCATGGAAGCTGGGACAGCCTGGGGGACTTGAATGCCAGGCTGGGGAGCTGGATCCCCCACCCTGCTGGGAGCCATCTAAGGTGCTGGAGCAGGGGAGTAACAAGCTCAGCTCGTTTTAGACGTTCTTTAAGCAATTCCACAGGAGAAGTTACTCATCTCGATGCAGAGCCTTGTGTTGGAAACAGATGTCACTGCTGCCACCTCCACAGAGGGCCTCCTGGCTTTGGAAACAATTCCCGCCCGACAACTCAGATATAATTATGTCTGCAATCCCACCAAAATGCCACTTGATCCTTTCATTTTCGTAGCATGCGGAGGTGGGGAAATGAAGGCATCTGAGCCTCGCCCCTGACATGCAGCCCACCCCACCACCTCCCAGGAGAGGGGAGGACCTGCAGGGCCACAGAGCAGGATGGCAAGAGGAGAACAGTTCTCTCCTATCCCAGGGGTGTCTGACTCCTGGGGCCAGGCCTGCTCAAAGCAGGGGCAGGATAAGATAAGGCAGAGAGATGGGGAGGCCTGGGTCCAAATCTCAGCTCTGTCCCTGCAAGCTGTGTGGCCCAGGACAATGCACCTCCCCTCTCTGGGTTTCAACATCCTCAACTGTAAGATGGAGAGAAAAACAGCACTGGCTAGCAAAGACTGGGCTGCGTGCTGTGGGCTGGGCGCTGTGAGAACTTCAAGATCCAGGCCCGTGAGCGAAGCCATCCTAGCTAGCTCTTCACTCCCCATCTGCCTTGATTTTGTCACCTTCTGAGAGTGAGATTTGTGTTATCTGAGCCTTGGGTTGTAAGGATTAAATGAGATAATACTTAGAAAGTGCTCAGCACAGGGCCTGACCCAGAGTACTGTGCAGAACAGGATTCAAAATCCCCCATCGTAAAGATAGCAGAGGTGGTAGAGTTGGGATTCGAACCCAGGCCAGTGGGACTTGGAGTGCAAGCTCTGACCACTACCACGCCTCTCCCACAATGCCCGCCTTACCTCCTCTCAAAGCAGTGGTAGGTGGAACAGGTGCCTATAACCCATCAAAGGGTGGCAGTGACTGGTGTCTGTCGGTCCCAGCCTGGTGACCACAGTGCAGCAGCCCTGCCTGACAGATCACATACTGGTCCACCTCACCCTGTGCCCTTCCTCTTGGTGGACAGCTGTCTCGGCCCCAGACCTTGTTCCATCCAGTGTCCCTGACCAGGGTCCCCTTTCAGAACCCCTGGCTTTCTGGTCAACCCAGGCCCAGCTGGCACAGCCAGTCATGCCAGGCCCGGCCACTGACGGGTGCTCCCAGATCTAAGCTGCTCCCAGCCCCCAGCAGTGGGCTCTACAGCTTGTTTAGCACAGTGGGCTGCCTCCCTGTGGCCCCGGACACACAAACCCCTGGGAGTTCAACACTCACTGGGAGGAGCCACCCAGAAGTCCACTTGCTACCCTCTGCTGCCCCCAACTGGCGGGAAACCGCCCTGCGCAGACACCTCCATCTCCATCTGAACTCACCACCTGACAACTTGGTCTCTGGTCCCCGAGGAACCCCTCCAGCCCCTCTCCACCTTCTACTGCCAGGGCTGAGCCCTAGAAGTTCAGTCAGGGGTGATGTTGCTTTGGGGCTGTGATAGAGGGGCATGGAAGGGGGAGGGGTCTGCCCAGTTACCTGGGGCTCAGGTGGAAGTGCACCCCACACACAAGCAAGGGGAACAGGTGTGAACAATGGGGAATGTTCCCTTGTGCCAGGCACTGAGCCCTCACAGCCGCCCTGTGGGGAGGGGTTCCTGCCCGTTTTCAGACAGGGAAAGAGAGTGGGGCAACTTGCCTGAGCCATCCCATACAAGGGAGCAGTAGCCAAGATTTTAATCCCGCTCCATCCCTGGGTTTGGGGGACTATCCCTGGGAGAGGCCAGCACTGTACCCCCAGGACCCTGAGTAGGTGTGAAGAGAGGAAGAAAGGCCCCCACAGAGCATTCTACCTGCCAGTTACTGAACCTGGCAGGAATTGGTGTGGTGGCCTTTACACCTTAATGGGAACCAGTTCATCTGATTCTGTGCTGCCCAACAGGCTTAAGTGCAGGGCTGGGGAAATGAAGTTTGCAGGGATGGCCTACGGATGCATTTGGAAGACCCCAGGGCAGGAAGAGGAGGGGGTACTGAGACTGGCTTGTTCCCTTCACTTCCATCCTTCCCACTCACACTGCCCAAGCCAAGCTGGCACTTGCCAGGATAAGGCAGGAGATTCCAGGGATCCTTGAAGTGGACTCTTCCCTCTACTCCTGCACAAGGGCATTCTGAGCACAGATGTTTGGGAGTGGGAACAGGCTCCTGAGAACTTACTTAAGAAAAGCAATTTGCTTGTCCCCCCAACCCCATGCTGGATCCCCACCCAGTCTTGCTCTCTGCCCACTGAAGGAGCTCCAGACTCTCCTAGCCTGTTCAAGTATGCTGCACTCCATGTCTGCTCTGGCCTACTCTGGCCCACCTCACCTCCCTTGATGAGGACCTCATACTCCTGTTAATATGGCCTTAGATCCCATCTGCTCTGTTCACTGCCATGGATCTCTTGTCGCTTCCATTCCAGCCACTTCCTCACATTTCAGCCCTCAAACTGCTCTCATTTCCTGCTGTCATTTGCCCATGCTGTTTCCCATGTCCTGGCCTTTGCCTGGAATGTCCTTTCCCCTTCATCTGCCTGGAAATTATTTCACCAAGTCCCGGCTGACCCTTCTGTATTTCTGCAGGTAGCAACTACGTTTTCATCCTCTTTGTGTCCTCAGTGACCGGCATAGGCCCTGACACATAATTGGTAGTGATGACAAATGTATCGCAAGAAAGAATAAAGAAAGGCAAAAGGAGAGAAGAAAGTAAGTTTGTTCACACCGCAGCAAGACTCACGGACCAGAGCTAGGCTCCCACCCCTGCCACCCACCAGCTGTAGACCTGCTGGGGCCAGGCCCTTCTCCTCCCTGAGCCTGGGTTCCACAACTGTAAAACGGAGCTAATGAAACCACCTTCCTGTGTATTAATGGGGTGGGGAGACAGCCTCCCAACCCTACCAATACTGCAGCAGTCCCACCTCTGTCCCAGGCCTCAGTCTGGCCTGGTATTGGACTCAGGAGACTCCAAGACCCCCTGTCCCTAGACTCCTGCCCCGAAGACCATCCCTGCCCCACCCTGGCCACCCTGGACAACTCCTGAGGCCCACCTTCCAACACTCCTTCTGCAGAAAAGGGGGATGCCCCCCGCGGAAGGCAGACACAGACCAAAATGACAGTAATACCTTTTGGGTTTGAATAGCTTAATACCAATCAGGCTCCATGAAGGTCAGAGATGGAGGGGGTGAGGGTGGAGGGGGTGAGGGATGGAGGGGGTGAGGGCGGAGGGGGTGGAGGGGTGGAGGGGGCAGGGTTTGCTCTCCCACCACCCCGCCCATCTGCTGAATACACACCGGGTGCTGGGTCAGGAGACTGACTCACAGAGCGGAACTAAGAAAATTCCTCATAATTCAAGGAGAAAGCTGGGGCGTCCATGGTGGGACCCCACCCAGGAGTCCAGCACTACCGCCCTGTTACAGCCAGGGCTGCATGGCTGACATCCCTCCGCTGGTTGATCGGCCACAAACATAAATATGTCCCAAGTGAATGACCATCTGAGATGGACCCACAGCAGCCTGGGCCAGTGGAGGGAGCCCCAGCAAGTATCCTGGGCAAGCCGCTCCTCTGCAGGCCTCAGTTTCCCCATATAACCTGGGACAGATCTGGATCATCTCATCTGTGAGCCTGGCTGGCTTTTCTGTTCCCCATCCCAACAGCCACTTGGAGCCTCCGTAGCTTGGAAGGGGCACAAATGGGGGGTAGCGAGGCCAACTCTGCAGGGAGCAGAGAATGCCCCCTCCTGGACCTCAAGTCATGCGTTCCTCCTTCAGGCAGCCCCCAGCCCAAACTTCGGGTGCCTCTGCAGCTGGGGCTGGGGCCTGGCGGCCAGGAGGGGGCAGTGTGCAGATGAGCAGGAGGGAGCTGTCGGGGGCTCCAAAGGCAGTTGGACCAAAGAACACCCATTCCCCCCAGGAAATGTGATAGGTGCTGGGAGAAGGGCTCAGCTCAGATGGGGTGGCTGATGTCCAGGTGCCGGGAGGAGAGGACAGGAAGGAGTAAGGGGTGAGGACCACTGGATGCGGGGGAGAAGGACAGAGACCTGGGCTCAACCCCAGGCCCTACCCTAGACATGCTGTGTGACCTCAGGAAAGGACCCTCCCTTCTATGATTCTCAGTCCCTCCTGTGTATGGGGAAGGGTTGAACCAGTTAATTTCCAACAGCCTTTCCATGGTGACATAGGCGGGATGATCACCCACTAGCTGCATGTTTGTGTTCACATGCCTGTTTCTTGTGTTTGTGTGACAGAAAGACAGTTGAAACATGGGAAGGGTGCGGGGATGCTACAGGAGTGAGAAAGAGGGGTGAGCAGCTGGGAAACCTGAGGTCCACAGCCCAGAGGTCTACTGCTACCTCCACTCACAGCCATCATCCACTGTGGTTCTTGTGTCCTGCAGGAGAAAGTCCAAAGGCTTTAGCTCACCCACCAAGGTCTCTCACTCTTCTCTCCAGGCCCTGAACCCATCCAGCACTCTAATCACACAGGGTCATTAGCTTGTTTCTATTCACTTCACTAACTGAAATAATCTTCTCCCTTGGTTCCTGATGAACTCCTATATACCCCTCAAAGCCCAGCCCCAAAAGTCTCTCCTCTAAGAATTCCTTGTCTTTTCTGGCCAGAGATAACTGCTCCTTGTTCTGTCACAGGGTGTGCACAACCAAGCACCCAATAAAAGTGAGTTGTTGAAAGAAACCAAAGACCTGCTTCTAGAAGCATCCGCAATCAACCCAATATTGAGTCTATCTGCAGTTTCTGCCAGCCCCCTGGGCCTTCCCCTCCCTGACACTTCTCCTTCTCCATCTCGCAAAAAATATCCCTGAGACCTAATTTCAGCTAAACCTTCAAACATGAGTCTCCACTTTCAACTTCCCGAGGAGGAATCAATTGGCTGTCAAGTTTCCCAGAGCCTCTGCCACCTCCCACACCCCGGGTCTGCCAGCCATCCTCAAGGTTGATGGGAGGGGTGGGGGCAGAGGAAGGAGGGAGGGAGGAAGGAGAGAGGGAGGAAGGACCCAGCCTGCAACAGGGAAGGTTGGGGCCGGGGAAGGGGTCAGGCTGAGGAGCTAGTGGGGAGACCAGGAAGAGTCATCAGTTCTTTGCCTCCCAAATCAAACCACAGCTCCTCTGCCATGGAGTGGCAGGAGAGACAGAACAGCACACTGTTGCTGCTAAGGAGCCCAGGGCCTGGGGAAGCTGGGTGGGCACATGCAAAGCCCCCAGACCCAGCCTGACCATTGGTCTATGTGGATCCAGCACCCCAGCATGCTGCCTGCCACCCTTCCCTCCTTCCCTTCCAGGAGATGCTACTGGCACAGAGCAGACAGATCTGGGTTTGAATCTCAGGAATCTGAGAGCTGATGGCCACAGACGCACAGGAAGCCTCTCTAGTCATCTACTCCCAGGCCCCTTCTCCCATCCTCATTCAGGGCCCCCTATAACCTGCAGGGCACATGCCAGCCTTGTAGCACTGTGTGGTCCTGCAGAGTCACTCCCCTACCCTCCAACTCTCCCTAAAGGAGGGAGGGAGTTGTTGCAGGTGGGCAGAAAAGTTCCATTCCTGGCCAAGCCACAAAGCTGGTATGAGGCTGTGCAGGGCCTGAAACCCGGGTCAGGGAACTCTCTAGAGCCCATTATCTTAGCTACTGCACCAGAACATTTAAGCACCTATTTATGCCCAAACTGTACGCTACCTTACAAGGTCTATCCCCCACATTTCACAAAATGGGGAACTGAGGCTCTCCCAGGGTCACAAGGTCTTCAAGAGGCATGGGCGGGACTAGAACTGAGCCTTCAATGTCCTGCAGAGTGGCTGCAGGTCCTTGGCTGACTCACAAAATGATGAGGGGTGGCATGTGAGGGTGTAAACAACCCAGGCTCCTGAACCGCTGTCAGCT
This sequence comes from Trachypithecus francoisi, assembly GCF_009764315.1. Taxonomy (NCBI): domain Eukaryota; kingdom Metazoa; phylum Chordata; class Mammalia; order Primates; family Cercopithecidae; genus Trachypithecus; species Trachypithecus francoisi. The sequence goes on from NW_022681461.1 coordinate 63,897,118, forward strand.
GGGTGGTGACCTCTGACAAGCCCTTCCCAGGCCTCAGTTTCCATGAAGAAGGTGGACAGAATGAGCCTTGTAGACCTTACATACACCCTGACTCATTGATTCTCCCAAAGAAGCACCCCTGTAAGAAATGCTGACATCCCACCATCTGGGTTTGAAATGGCAGTGAAGGTGGCAGTTATTCCAGTACATCCTGTAGCATCTCCCCTGCCTCCCTGAGGCAAAACCATGTTTCCCGCATTCCCTCAAGGGTCTACACAGAGCAAAAGTCAGCTGAGCACGTGGGGACGTAGCTTTTGGGAGCCTGTAAGTGAACAAGTGTGTGCTACGGGCTAGGGGAGGGAGGCGGGTGCTTCTGGCCCTGCACAGGGTCTGTGTGAGGGTCTGTCGCCAAGGCCCAGGCCAGGCTCACCTCTGACCTTCCCCCAAACACCCTGTCCTCTGCCTGTACTCCAACCCTCCTAGATCTTTACTGATGTTTTACAGCCAAAAATGGAAACCCGATTCAGATGGTAATGATGGATTTCATCCATGAAGCACCCAGCATGGGTCAGACCTGGGCGACCACATTCACCAAGTCCACAGTCCAAGCAAAGTCTGTCATTCCACATTTTACTGTCAAGAACACAAGGCTCGGAGAGGCTGAGTGGCTACTGAGATCGCATGGGTCATGGAAGAGCTGGGATTTGAACCCAGATCCCCACCTCTGAGTTCTCCAGTGCCCCCGCCAGCTCCCAGCACCCAGCCCAGAAAAGAATCTCTAATCACACCCCTTAAAGACCAACGTGCACAGAAAAGGACACAAAACATAAATGTCTGGCAGTCCTGACTCAGCAGCTGAGTGACACCAGCTAAAGAATTTCACCTCTGAACCTCAGTTTCCTCACCTGTGAAATGGGCACACTAATAGTGCCTCCCCTAGAGGGTTGCCATGAGAAGTGGGCAAAGCAACCACCTTGAACATGCTCTCCATACTGCAGACCCTAACAGGGCAGGTGGGACTGTGAGTTGAGTCCCAAGTAGCTTGAGGTTCCCCAGGCTGGCTCTGACTCTGACTGAAGGTGGTTTCTACCCTGAGAGACAAAGCAGAGACACCACTACAGGGAAAACACCAGTCCTAGCTGTCAACTGGAGCTGCAAATTATAACAACTTTAAGGTGTGATCATACCCCTATTAGAGCAACTCAGGAAAGGGAAACAGGCAGAAAAATAATGCTGATGGGGTTCTGGGAGGGTGTGGGGCAATGGATCCTCCTCCCAGCCTGAGGATGGGTGTGCTTCATGCCCTGGGGTCAGAGAGACCTGGGTTTGAATCTTGGTTCCGCCACTTAGTAGCAGTTGGAGCTTGGACAGCAAGTGACTTTCTCTCTCGGAACCTGTTTTCTCACCTGGGAAATGAGGTAACCAATGTTTCCGCTGTAGGTCTGTCTCCTGGATGAAGAAAGGTCAGGTAGGCTGGGAGTGGTGGCTCACACTTGTAATCCCAGCACTTTGGGAGGCCAAGGTGGGAGGATCACCTGAGGTCAGGAGTTCGAGACCAGCCTGGCCAACACAGCGAAACCCCATCTCTACTAAAAAATACAAAAATAGCTGGGTGTGGTGGCATACTCCTGTAATCCCAGCTACTCGGGGGGCTGAGGTAGGAGAACGGCCTGAACCCAGGAGGCAGAGGTTGCAGTGAGCCAAGATCACACCACTGCACTCCAGCCTAGGCGACAGAGTAAGATTCTGTCTCAAAAAAAAAACAAAAACAAACAAACAAAAACAAAACAAAACAAAAAAACAGATCAGGGATGTAGGACAGTGAGCCCAGTGCCTGGCACACAGTAGGCACTTCATCAACGGAGGTGGCTACTATTACTAATTATTATTAGTAATCGTTCCCTTAAAGGCCCACCCTGCCTGCTGTGGCCCCAGGGATCCAGAGATATCAGAACTTGGCCTTCGCTCCAGCTGATAGGAGTGGGGGTCACCCTGGCCCCAGCTCCAGGTGCTCCCTGCAGGCTGGAGACCAGCTTCCTGGGACCCCCTGGCCAAACCCAGGGCCACGACCCTGAATCCTCTCAGCGCAGGCTTCCTCCTCATTGCCCACAGGCTCAACCCCCAGCTGGGGACTCAGAATCACCTCCTGAGGGAAGCTTGTCAAAATGCAGATTGCCAGGCCCTGCCCTGGCCCAATGGACTGAAATCTTTTTTTTTTTTTGAGACGGAGTCTAGCTCTGTCGCCCAGGCTGGAGTGCAGTGGCCGGATCTCAGCTCACTGCAAGCTCCGCCTCCCGGGTTTACGCCATTCTCCTGCCTCAGCCTCCCAAGTAGCTGGGACTACAGGCGCCCGCCACCTCGCCCGGCTAGTTTTTTGTATTTTTTTTTAGTAGAGAAGGGGTTTCACCGTATTAGCCAGGATGGTCTCGATCTCCTGACCTCGTGATCCGCCCGTCTCGGCCTCCCAAAGTGCTGGGATTACAGGCTTGAGCCACTGCGCCCGGCCAGACTGAAATCTTAAAGAAGGACAATAAGCTAGTTTTTAAGGCGTTGTTATAACATATCGACAGTGGGGAGAATCAGTGGCCCTGGGGAAAGCCCCATCCTTTTGGCCTGGTACTGGAGGTTCCATGTGACCTCCACTCAGCCAGGCTTCCCAGTCTCACCCACCCTGTCCTCCAGATCCCCTCAACTCCAGCTCCACCAAGCATTTCTGCATGCTACAAGCACATCAGCCGCTGACCTTATGAGCTCACATTCTCATGCTGACACTAAGTACTAGGAAAGAGAAGAGCAGGCTGCTGTGATGGGGAAAACCAAGAGGGCTTCCTGGAGGTAGTTTGGTCAGCAGCTGATATCTAAGCTGATGCCCAAGGGATGAGGAGCCAGCCCTATGGCAAACAGAGGAAATTTCTAGGGTGCCTCCATACCTTTGCAACTGCTGTTCCCCCTCTCTGGAAGTCTCTTTCCCTCTCTGTCCTTGCCTAGCCATTTTCTATGGATCCTTCAAGATGCAGCTCAAAAGCCAGCTCCCATGGGACCCCCTCGGGAATTGCCAGTCATTTCCAGCTCCCCTGGATCCCCTATATGATGCTATCCAGTGACAGCCAGGCCTGCACACTCTCTGTTCTCGCCACCGAGAACCCTCTTTCCTCTGCTCGCACACAGCAGGCATGACAGAAAAACTGATGAGCGAATGAATGGATGAACAACCCATCCAACGTCCACCTGCCCTACAGACCTGAGCTCCCTGGAGAAAGGAATGTGTCTATGTCATCACTGCATTTCTGGTGCCTGGCACAGCCCTAGAGAGAAGTACACACAGTAATGCTCCTGAATGGGGGAGCGAAGGGACCCAAAAATCTGCTGTGTGTGTGTGTGTGTGTATATACACACAGCAATGCAGAAGGGCGTGACCAGTCAGACGTTAAGGGTCACTGGGGTCTGTTACATAAAGCTGTTTAAGTTTGTAATTTTTAAAGTCTGTGTGCTGGTGGGGAGGACTCAGTTCAATAGCTACGATATATATTCTGTGTTTTGTCGGTTCTAAGCCATCGTCAATTGTAAGATACAGCATCATTTTATGTACCGCCAAGAAATATTTAAATTATGGTATGCCATGAGAGGTGTTAAAATACATGGAAACAAAAACAGTGTATCTTTTCAGGGTTGCAGAAGCACAGTGTGTGTGCGCCCTCAAGGGTACATTTATCCAAACTAAAAAGAGCCTCTTCTCTTCCTGGGCCAGCTCAGCGCTGGGTCCCATAGCCTTCGGTGCTATCTGTCCTCCACCTTCCCCCTCCCTCTCAGGATGGGACCCCCCATGTGGCCCCTGGGGCCAGGGCTGAGCCACGGAGATGGGAGCAGCTGAGGGATCGGATACCTAGAGCAAGGGAGGCCGGATGCTCTCCGGGTCCATGAGGCTCCAGGAAGGGGGGCCGCGGGGTCGCAGAGCAGCACCCCGGGTGAGGTGGTGATGGTGGTGGCAGTGGCGGTGGTGGTGACGCAGAGATAGTTACCGTAACCCGGAACGGCGTGGCAGCCGAGGGCTCCATGCTGGGGCTCTTTTCGGAGAGGCTGCCGGGCAGGCTGCGCCGAGAGCCCGGCCTTTCTTGAGGCGACTCTGCCAACAGAGGAGAAGAGAGAGGTTGAACAAGAACAGCCAAGGCCACACAGCTAGGGCCTCCTGCCACTCCCATCCCAGGCAGGACAACAGACAAACCAGCCCCTAGAAAATGATCCAGGCACTATGGAAAAGCCTGGCCGTTTCTCCAAAAATTAAAAATACAAGTGCCACATGACCCAGCAATTCCACTCCTGGGTATAACCCAAAATAACTGAAAACAAGTACTCAAATACCTGTATGCAAATGTCCACAGCAGCCAAATGATGGAATCCCAAGTGTCCATCAGCAGAAGAATGGACACACATGGTATTGACATGCAAGGGAACACCATTCTGCTCTAAAAAGGAATGAAGTTCTGATGCAAGCTGTAAAATGGTGGGACCTTGAAAACATTACGTGGAGTAACCCAAAAGGACATATTTTGTATTATCCCATTTATATGAAATATCTAGAAGAGGCCAATTTGTAGAGACAGAAAGTAGATTTGAAGTTAGCAGAGGCTGAAGAGAGAGGGGATCAGGAGTTATGGCTTAATGGTACAGAGTTTCTGTGACAGGTGATGAAGAGTTTTAGGAATTGGATAGTGGTGATGGTTGCAGAACATTACAAATGGATTTCATGCCACTGAATTGTACACTTAAAACTAGTTAAAATTATGACTTTTATGTTTTATATATTTTATCATACTTTTTTAAAAAGGGGAAAAAAAGGCCTGGCGCTGTGGCTCACTCCTATAATCCCAGCACTTTGGGAGGTCGAGGAGGGAGGATCACCTGAGGTCAGGAGTTTGAGACCAGCCTGGCCAACATGGTGAAACCCCGTCTCTACTAAAAATACAAAAATTAGCCAGGTGTGGTGTCATGCACCTGTAATCCCAGCTACTCGGGAGGCTGAGGTGGGAGAATCACTTGAACCTGGGAGGCGAAAGTTGCAGTGACCTGAAATCACACCACTGCACTCCAGCCTGGGCAACAGAGTGAGACTCTGTCTCAAAAAAAAAAAAAAAAGCGGGGGAAAGGTTCCCCTAAACCCCCACTCCTTGTGATGTAGTGGGCTCCCTGTCACTGGAGGCATACAAGCAGACAGATAACAGCCATCTCCTGGGATGCCACACTTGGGGAGCTTGATGACTTCTCAAGTTTTCTGTTTGTTTTACAGACAAGGTCTCACTCTTTCGCTCAGGCTGGAGTGCAGTGATGCAATCATAGCTCACCCAGCCTAGAACTCCTAGGCTCAAGTAATCCTACTGCCTCAGCCTCCTACCAAGTAGCTGGGACCACAGGTGCACCCCACCACACCTACCTAATTTTTTAAAAAAAGTTGTAGAGATGGGGTCTTCCTTTGTTGCCCAAAGCTGGTCTCAAACTCCTGGCCTCAAGCAATCCTCCCACCTTGGCCTCCCAAAGTGCTGGGATTACAGGGCTCAGTCACTGTGTCAGACCCCATGTTTTTTCAAACATGAGAATCTGTGACTTCTGGCTTCCAGTTCAGACCTTATTTTCTAGAGGCTGTAAACTTGGGAGGCCTACAGAGGCCAGCAGGAAATCCAGAATCCAGGAAAGCAGCCAGCCACTCGGCACTAACTGGTTAACTGCTACATCACAAGGAGGGGCTCCGGGTAGCCATCGCTTCCATGGTTCAACAGAGGCTGATAATCTGGGTTTTTCAAAATATGAAGTATTCTGATTCTTAAATGGTGACAGCTCATTGAAAACTTTTAGCCACGGCCTGAGCACACCTACACAAAACCTCCTGAGTCTGTCCAACCTGCCAACATGGCCACTTTCCTCACTGGTTTCCCCACAACAGTGTGGCACCAGCTGCCTCTTTGCCATTGCTCCAGAGGTGGCCCCCAACAGAGGACTCTCTTCCTACTACCCTTCCCCAGCCTGGTCCATCCTGCAGTCCCTGGAGAAGGTCCTGGGTGACCCCCTCTACCTCCAGCTCTTGCCTCCCTTTTGGCTCCTATAGCAATAACTAGATCTGAGTCTCCTATCAACGCTCTCATTTGCAGTATGTGTGCGTGTGTGAGTGTGTGTGTATGTGTGTGTCTGCATAACTCCTAACGCCCACGCCTAAGCTGGCTGCCTCTCCACCTCCCAGCACCCTGCATGGAGCCTGGTGCGTGGGGGGTGCCTGGGAAAGACCTGTTGACTTGCAAGGGAGAAAAAGGACAGGGCAGAGGTTTCCCTGGTAGGTGTGAACACACAGGGGTGTGGAATGAGACAGGAATGCCCAGACAAACACACTTGCATGTTTATATTCATGCAGATTCTCCAGTGTGTACACTCCCAGACCCACCCCACGTACACGTTGAGCAGGGGATGTGTGCACACGCCCAGGCCAGATGACATGGGGTTCACACAAGGAGCAGGCTTTCCAGAAGGCAGAACAGGATGCTGGGGCGCTGTGTGTTTTCCAGGTCATTCCCTCCACACAGTCACATGGACAGGAGTCCACAGAAGCACAGGCTCCATCCTGAGCCCTGGCCCATGGCCAAGAAGGCAAAGCCATCCTGAGACTGGTTCAGGCCTGCTGACCTCCAGGCAGGCCTGGGGCAGGCATTGACACTGGGTCCAGACCATCCAGCCCCAGGCGTCTCTTCCAGAAAAGCTGCCTTCCCACATGGCTCATCCTCAGCCTGGCGCCATCCGTCTCTTAAGGCCCTTGCTGTTCCTGCATGGTGCTTCCTACTTAGAACTTTCCTTGGACCTCCTCCTCCACAATCTCTCTAGTCACACTCAAGGGATAACAACTCTTTCTGGAGGTTTTGCTAGGAAAATTCTTCCCATGCTTTCCTGTGCGCCTTCATCTCTCACCCCTTCGCACCACCCAACTGGAGCACCCTCCTGTGCTCTGTGACAGCACATGCCACCTCCCTCTGGGAGGCTGTCACCCATAACCTATGTCCTACCTGCTACACTCAGCCAAGCTGCCAATGACTAGAGCAGAAGCTAGGCTCAGGGTGCAGTCACTAGCCCAAGGCCACAGGGCTACTGAGCACCAGAGCAAGAATGAGGGTCCAGTGTGTCTGGACAGAGTCCATGGCTCCTTCAGCCCTGAGTGCCGTGGGTCCTAACACCCAGCCAACATATAGGAGGTACTCAGGACTTAGTCTCAGGAGGCAAACCTTAGCCAGAGGCAGACCCCTGGGTTCAGCCACCTCTCTAGGGAAAGTGGTAGAAGTGGGAGATGGGCAATGCCAGGCACAGTCAGGACCCTGAGCCCGAGTGCTTCTAATGCCCTCAACACCCTCAGAAAGAAGGGACTCCTCACCCTGGTACCCAAAGTCATTCTACCTTACACAACTCTCTGGCTTTTCTTGCTAACCCTCTTCGCTGTACCTGCCACGATGTGGGAATGTCCCACCTCCACACCTTTACCCATGCTCTCCCCTCTCCCTAAAATTATCTTCCCTGGAATGGCTTCCTGTGGGAACTGTCATCCTTTGAGCTCTGGGGCAATGCTGGGGGCGCCCAGATCACTTTAGGCAGAATGACTCACAACCCTGCACATCAGTCAGCCTTGCAGACTTGCTACTTGGCGTCTCGGCAGGAAGATGGGTTGTCTGTTTCCCACTCCACCCAGAGCCAGGCACCCTGCAGTGCTCAAAGTTCCTCCATCAAACCAACAAACACGGGGTACCCACTGCAGTTATGGAACCTGGCTGGCAGAGTCAGGCTGCCCCACAGGGGTCTTGGGATCACCAGGACAACAGGAGCTGGAGCTTCCAGGAACTACCCTCCCTCACCTGAAACACACACACACACACACACCCCTGGCCACAGCTTTACACTTTCCTGGGTAGGTGGGCCCTCACCACTGTAGGCAAGAGGCACATGGAGTCCCCTGGTAGAACACCGGGTGCCCAGTGAGGATGTCTTTCCACTGAGACCAACACCGATGCCCAGAATCCTACCTCTTGCCTCCTGGGTCTGAGCAGGAAGCTCTCAGAGGTTGCTTGGTCCAACCTCCCATTTGATAGATGATGAAGCTAAGACCAGAAGGAAAGAAATGTGTGCATGATCCCCTCAACAACAGGTCTATAGAAAAGAGTGCTTCTGGCCGGGCGCGCTGGCTCACGCCTGTAATCCCAGCACTTTGGGAGGCCAAGGCGGGTGGATCACAAGGTAAGGAGATCGAGACCATCCTGGCTAACACTGTGAAACCCCATCTCTACTGAAAATACAAAAAAATTAGCCGGGCATGATGGCGGGCGCCTGTAGTCCCAGCTACTCGGGAGGCTGAGGCAGGAGAATGGCATGAACCTGGGAGGTGGAGCTTGCAGTGAGCCAAGATCGCACCACTGCACTCCAGCCTGGCAGACAGAGCAAGACTCCGTCTCAAAAAAAAAAAGAAAAAGAAAAAAGAAAAGAAAAGAGTGCTCCCAAAATAGTCTGAAACTTCCATTCAGAAGCCCTGGCTACACCCCTCCACCTGAGAAGATAGGAAGGCAAGCAAGGAGCCCAGGGGGCTGGAGGATAGGGGCCCACTCTCCCTCCTGCACAGGGTGGCTGGCTCTCCCCCCTGACCTCCCCACTCTCCCAGCCCACACCCAGGGCAAGGTCTGCACTCCACAGAAAGCTGGAGGGGAACCTGGAGCACCTTCTCAGGTGTCTCCTGTGTGGCCCCTGGTTCCATTCTCCACCTCTCTGCACACTGCCTTCTACTCCAGGGCACTGGCCTGTATAGACTCTATTATTTGAGCTTCTAGACCCTCAGCTTCCATGTGGTTTGGCCAAAGAGGAGCCCTGGCAAGAGATGAAGGGAGGGAGGAGAGTCGTCTGCATTGCCTGCCTCCTCCACGGAAGGTCCAGCCACCATCAGGATGACCCTCTCTTCTGGACCTTTTCCTCCCAGCAACCATGCTCTCCCCTCCTCCGCAGGGCCTCAGGGAAGCAGCCCCTGCTGTCCCTAGCTTTGGGGTCCTGTACTGCCCCTGTGGTTCCCGAGGCCTGCCCACACCTTCATAAGCAGCCCCTCTATTAAACGCTCCTCTAATCACCATAGTCTGAGGCACCACCTGCTTTTCTCCAAACCCCGAACTGATCCGCCAGGTGGGAGCTCAACTGCCTGGGAGTCACTCATGGAGCTGATGGGACCTCCTTTATCCATAGATGGGGAAACCAGGCCCTGAGAGGAGCTGTGATGTGCCCGTGGTCACACTGAACATGGAGGGCAGAGTCTGGGCCAGGCCAGGCTCTCTCCTGACCTGACACCCCAAACACCTTCCCCAAGGAGCCAGCCGCCTGCCATAAGCTCTAAACACAAAGTTAATAAACACATGGATCGCTGGGTTTCTCAATGTTTTTTCATTGTCACTCTCCCTTAAAAGTCTTCTTAGACACTTTTTTCCTAATTTCCCCTCCATAAAATTTTAATATCACAGACATACAGTATCTTTTATGTACTAAATGTGTATACTGGGCTTTGTACAGAAAGGTTTTTTTTTTCTTCATCTTCCAGTCCAAGAACCAACTTTTTGCCCACTTGGGGGCAATCTCACCTCCGCTGAGAATGCATGTTCTGGACCCTTTCAGATGTAATCCCACAGGACAACCTGGGCAGCTCTATAGTGAGTCCACTTTCCAGATGGGGAAACTAAGTTCCTAGAAGCAAAAGTGACTTCCTCTAAAAGTCTTCCAGGGAAGAAGCAAGAGTATATGCTGAGAGTTCCTTAAACTGCCCCCAAACCCACACTTCCAGCCCCAGAGAAGGTGGAGGGGACATGGAGCATGGGGTCGGGTGAGGAGCCAAGCTGACACCAGGAGCCGGGATTCAACCCTCACTCTGCTGTGTGACTCCATGGCTGCTCCTTTCCCTCTCTGAGCTGATTTCATCAATCCAATGAGTCAGGGAGTAAGAGCAATGGTCATCTCCAGTCCTTGGCACCAAGTAAAAACACACACACCCTCTATTTTAAACAGGAAAAGAAGGCAGGGAATGACCCTGAGTCCTACTTCTGGACCCTGGGAATTCAGCCTCAGGGTCCTAGGCCCCAGCATGCTGCCTTTGGCCTTTGATTTTGTAGAAAATCTTTTCTAATTTGGGCAAACAGACACTGGGAGGCCTGGCCTCATGGTCCCATAGGTCTAGCACCACAGCTGGTGCCAGTAGAAACCCACAGAGGTTAAGTGAATCTGTTAAGATCACACAGCATGAAGGCGGCATTCCTAGGGCTAAATCATGGGAAGGGAGACCCAGCCCATCTCTTAAGAGCCCGCCCCAGACCTCTGAGCATGATCCAGGAGTCTTTCCTCCTCGGCCCAGACTCATTGTGTGACTTCTGTGTGACCTCTCAGTCACCTAGTCTGCAAAATTAGGCATAGGACCAGCTGATCCTGGATCCCCTTTCCACTAGGAGGTTGAAAGGGTCTCCATTTTACCAGGCTGTCTTCCTATTCTTGGAAGCCACAGCCGGAGAAATGCATTTTAACCTTCATGTGTTTGCAAAAAATAAATAAAATCAGTTTCATTCAAATGCTGCTGGCTTGGTTACCATGGATACCACCTAATCATGAAGGATGACTGTTACTTGTTCCCATGGAAACATGGCGGCCTGAGGAACATCCTGTAATTTCAGACAAGACACCAAATTTCAGTTGTCGGGTTGCACTGCCCAGATCTTAATGCTTAAAAGCAGGTAGAGGCAGCAACCTCTAATGCTAGCGTCAGGAGAAAAGAAGTTGGCAAGAGTGTAGAACGAGGAGGTGTTGGACAGGGGTGTCCCTGTGTCCTCCGCAGTGATCGGGAAAATGCAAATTAAAACTCTCAGATGCCATTTCATACCTTTTGGAAAGGTCCTAGGCCAGTCCATAATTTAAAAGAAATTAATTAAAAGAAATGAAAAATAAACCAGCCTAGAAATTAAAAAGAACTGTGACTCCAAATGTTGGCAGAGATGCACATTACACTTTCATCACTGCTGGTGGAGTGAAAAGGGCTTGAAGAACAATTACACAATAGCCAGTAGAAACCGACAACACACATGTGCTAGGGCCAGAACCTTCCTTCCTACACATCCAGTCTAGAAAACTGCTTCATCCTGCACACGTAGAGATCTGCACAAAGATACTGACCCCAGCATTCTCTGTAGCAGAGAAAAGTTAGAAGTAATCTAAATGTCCACCAATAGGGGAACAGTCATTCAGTAGAACATCACACAGCAAGGAAGGGGGGGACAGTATTCACATGGAACACAATGGCACTACAAAGGGCCTAGAGCTATAGCGATCAACATGAATAAAACTCAGAAATATGATGTTCAGTAAAAAAATCAGTTGCAAAAGGAAACAATGTGTAATCCATTTATACACCTTTTTTTTTTAACAAGAATGTTCATAGCAGCTTTATTTTTAATAGCCCCCAAACTGGAAACAACCAAACCTCCTTCTATAGGTGAATGGTTAAACTGTGCTGAATCCAGGATGAGAAAGGCAGAATGATGGTCCCCCAAAGAAGTCCACACTCTAATTCCTAGAACCTGTGAATGTTGCCTTACGTGGCAAAAGGAACTTGGCAGATGTGGTTGAGGTTAAGGATTTTGAGATGGGAGATTATCCTGAATTATCCAGGTGAGAATAATCTAATGATATGACTTTGTTGTTGTTGTTTTGAGATGTATTCTAGGTCGGTTGCCCAGGCTAGAGTGCAGTGCTGCAATCTCAGCTCACTGCAACCTTCACCTCCCAGGTTCAAGCAATTCTCCTGCCTCAGTCTCCTGATAGCTGGGATTACAGGCATGCACCACCATGCCTGGCTAATTTTTGTATTTTTGGTTTCTTTTCTTTCTTTTTTTTTTTTTTTTTTTTGAGACAGAGTCTCGCTTTGTTGCCAGGCTGGAGTGGAGTGGCATGATCTCAGCTCACTGCAACCACCACCTCCCGGGTTCAAGCGATTCTCCTGCCTCAGCATCCCGAGTAGCTGGGACTACAGGTGTCCGCCACCATGCCCAGCTAATTTTTGTATTTTTAGTAGAGACGGGGTTTCATCATGTTGGCCAGGATGGTCTCGATCTCTTGACCTCGTGATCCTCCTACCTCAGCCTCCCAAAGTGCTTGGATTACAGGCCTGAGCCACTGCGCCCGGCCTAATTTTTGTATTTTTAGTAGAGACAGGGTTTCACCATATTGGCTAGGCTGGCCCTGAACTCCTGACGTCAGTGATCCACCAGCCTCAGTCTACCAAAGTGCTTGGATTACAGGCGTGACCCACCGTGCCTGGCCAAATGATATGCATTCTTAAATGTGGAAGAGGGAAGCAAGAAGGTGAATCAGAGAAATGTGATTAGGAAAGAGGCAGGAGAAACTCTAAGCCTGAGAGGAATTCCATCTGCTGTTGCCAGCTTTGACATAGACAGAGGTGGTCACAAGCCAAGGAATGTGGGTGGCCTCGATCTAGAAACTGGGAACAGCCCTCAGTTGATAGCCAGCAAGAAAACAGAAACCTTAGTCTTACAACCACTTGGAATTGAATTCCCCTAGCAAGGAATTAGCAATAAAATGGGTTTTTCCCTAGAGCCTTTGGAAAAGAATGCAGCCTACTGACACCTTGATTTTGGTCTGGCAAAACCCATGCCAGAGTTCTGACTTACAGTGCTGTAAGATTAAAAACCTGTGTTGTTTAAGCCACTAAGTTTTAACTCGTTACAGCAGTCATAGAAAACGAATACACACACTATGGAACACTACTTAGCCCTAAAAAAGAAACTATTGACACCTTGGATGGATCTCCTGGGCATTATGCTGAGCGAGGAAAGCCAGTATCAAAAGGTTACATAGTGTATGATTCCATGTACACGGCACTCTCAAAGGAATAAAGCAATAGAGATGGAAAACGGATTAGCGGTTGCCAGGCGTTAGGGATGGTGGGGTTAGGGCAGGCAGGTGGATGTGATGTTAAAGGGGCCGCACGAGCGAAGTCTTTGTGGTGGATGATGACTGCAGTGGTGGTTACTCAAATCTACATACATGATGAAATGGCAGAGAACTATACGTATGCATGGTACCAATGTCCATGAAAGATCTGAAATAAAAGCCCCTGACATCAGGAAACTGGCTTGGCACGCACGGCTATCCCATGTTATTCTCCACTTAGACATAATCACACAAGATACAACCTCGGACAAGGTTACTCTGAGGCTGTGATAAAGTGAGACAAAACAAGGTCACTTCATAATTTTTAAGTAACCCATAAAGACAAGGTCACGGTGCCACCCACAAAATACCGACCATCACCCTCTCTTGGCTGAAATCAGTGACTGCTGCTGCTTCACCAATCATAGCTTTAGCCCCCAACGCTAGTCTCCTCTTCCTAGTGATAGGACTCAAGCTGCGCAATTACAGACTTGCTTCTGCCTTCTGACAGCAGATGCGATTCATCTAGTGTGAAACCTACTCCCTTCAACCTCCCCCAAATCACCCAACCAAAACCCAAATCCTACACTAGGTTCTTCCTAACACACTCCTAACACCTAACACATCTCTTACCAAGATGCCCCATGGTGTGTGCTCTCCCTCACTGCAATGAGTAATAAATGCAACTTACTCAGCTAGAGGTGTGTTCTCGGTGGGTCTTTGGCTAGAAGGAACTGCAGGTGGAGGATCTGTCCTATAGTTATGTAAGATGCAACCATTAGAGAAAACTGGGTTCTTGGGACTTCTCCATACTGGTTTTGCAATTGCTTGTAAATCTATAATTATTTCAAAATAAAAAGTAAGGCTGGCTGGGCGCGGTAGCTCACGTCTGTAATCCCGGCACTTTGGGAGGCCAAGGCGGGCAGATTGCTTGAGGACAGGAGGTCGAGATCAGCCTAGCCAACACTCAGCCTGGCCAACATGGCAAAACCATGTCTCTACTAAAAATACAAAAATTAGCTGGGCCTGATGGTGAATGCCTGTAAACCTAGCTACTTGGGAGGCTGAGGCACGAGAATTGCTTGAGAGGTGGAGGTTGCAGTGAGCCAAGATCACACCACTGAACTCCAGCCTGGGTGACAAAGCAAGACACTGTCTCCAAAAAAAAAAAAAAAAGTAAGGCTTTCTATGTGATTAATATGATGTTTTACTTTGTTTACATGTGCATGCACTTACATAGAAAAATATCATATTACACAATAGCCAGAAATTTGTTATCAGACATTCTCTTTGGAGAAGGGGATGGGCTATGAATGGAAACAGATGACTGTACCATTTCCTGAATGAAAAATAATTAAGACTTCCAAAAACTAATAGTAAAATTAAAATATAAATCGGTGATATGACTCAGCACAAACTGCACTCACTGAATGCATCTGAAGGGAAAAGAATAGAAGGAAGAGAAAAAACAAGATCAGAAAACAAAACAAATTAAAACCAACAACAGCCTGGGCGTGGTGGCTCACACCTGTAATCCCAGCACTTTAGGAGGCCGAGGGAGGAAGGCTGCTTGAGGCCAGGAGTTCAAAACCAGCCCGGGTAACACAGCGAGACCACCATCTCTAAGAAAAGTTAAAAATTTAGCCAGGTGTGGTAATGCATGCGTGTCATCCTAACCGCTTGGGAGGCTGAGGCAGGAGAATCGCTTGAACCCGGGAGGCGGGAGGTTGCAGTGAGCGGAGATCACACCATTGCACTACAGCCTGGCGACAGAGCAAGACACCGTCTCAAAAAAAAATAATAATAATAAATAAAATAAAAATCAACAACAGCTCAAATGGTGATATGATTTGGCTCTGTGTCCCCACTCAAATGTCATCTTGAATTGTACTCCCATAATTCCCACATGTTGTGGGAGGAACCCAGTGGGAGATAATTTAGATCATGGGGGCGGTTTCCCCATACTGTTCTGGAGGTGGTGAATAAGTCTCATGAGGTCTGATGGGTTTATCAGGGGTTTCCGGTTTTGCATCTTTCTCATTTTCTCTTGCCACCACCATGTAAGAAGTACCTTTCACCTCCTGCCATGATTCTGAGTCCTCTCCAGCCATGTGGAACTGTAAATTCAATTACACCTCTTTTTCTTCCCAGTCTCAGGTATGTCTTTATTAGCAGTGTGAAAACAGACTAATACAAATGGCCAGTTAGAAAAAAGTGGATCTGGCTGGGCATGGTGGCTCACGCCTGTAATCCTAACACTTTGAGAGGCTGAGGTGGGCGGATCACTTGAGGTCAGGAGTTCAAGACCAGCCTGGCCAACATGGCAAAACTGCATCTGTATTAAAACAACAACAACAACAACAACAACAACAAAAAAACGAAAAATTAGCTGGGTGTGGTGACATACACCTGTAATCCCAACTACTCAGAAGGCTGAGGCAGGAGAATAATTTGAACCTGGGAAGCAGAGGTTGCAGTAAGTCGAGACCCTGTCACTGCTCTCCAGCCTGGGCAACAAGAGTGAAACTCCATCCAAAAAAAAGAAAAAGAAAAAAAAAAAAAAAGGAAGAAAGAAAAAGTGGATCAGAGAAGTCCAAACATCAGGAATCAGGAACATACCTGTGGGTGGGGAAACAGTTCGCAAGTGGAAAGTGAACTGGCTAGTGTTCCCCAAGGGAGGGGCCAGGTGAACTGAGCAGGAAGCCAAAGGTAAAAAACACCATGGAGGCCAGGCGTGGTGCTCACGCCTATAATCCCAGCACTTTGGGAGGCCGAGGTAAATAGATCATTTGAGGTCAGGAGTTCGAGACCAGCCTGGCCAACACGGGCTCTACTAAAAAGACAAAAAGTTAGTTGGGCATGGTGGCGCACACCTGTAATCCCAGCTACTCAGGAGGCTGAGGCAGGAAAATTGCTTGAACCAGGGACGCAGAGGTTGCGGTGAGCCAAGATGGCACCACTACACTCCAGCCTGGGTGACAGAGCGAGACTCTGTCTCAAAAACAAACAAAAAACACCATGCAACAAGTCATGGAATCTTTAGATTGTTAGAACTTTCCAGACAAACAGCTGTCCAGCTTATGCCTCTGTGTACATCTCTTTTGAGAGTGCGTGTGTGTGTGTGTGTGTGGATGTGTGTGTTTGTTGGGGCTGGGGATGGGGGATGAAGCCAGATAAAGAATTTGCTGAAATAATGCATTGATAAATTGGCAGCTCTCCTGGCTCCCACTGCACACTTTTTCTTTCTTTTTTTTTAAATTTTACTTTTAGTTCTGGGACACATGTGCAGTACGTGCAGATTTGTTACATAGGTATATATGTGCCACGGTGGTTTGCTGCACCCATCAACCTGTCATCTAGGTTTTAAGCCCTGCATGCATTAGGTATTGGTCCTCATGTTCTCCCTCCCCTTAGCCCCCCATCCCACAACAGGCCCTGGTGTGTGATGTTCCCCTTGCTGTGTCCATGTGTTCTCATTGTTCAACTCCCACTTATGATTGAGAACATGCCACTGCACACCTTTTCTAGCTCAGCCTTTAGGCACCCCTCTCTGGGACAGGGAGGAAAGGTGTTGCTTGGAGGTTACTCAACCTTACCCACCTGTGCTATGCAGAATAATGGCCCCCAAAGAACCATGTGTCCTAATCCCTAGAACCTATGATATGTCACCATATATGGCAAAAAGGGACTTTGCAGATGTAATTAAATTAAGGAGATGAGGAGATTATCTTAGATTACCTGGGTGGGCCTAAAATAATCAAAAGGGTCTTTACAAGAAGGAGATAGGCAGGTCAGAGAAAGCGATGTGATGATGGAAGCAGACGTGGGAGTGACACGGGGCTATGAGACAAGGAACCAGGTAACTTCCAGAGGCTGGCAAAAGCAAGGAAATGGATTCTTCCCCAGAGCCTCAAGAAGGAGTGCAGCCCTCCTGACACCTTGCTTTTAGCCCAGCTAAAATGATTTCAGACTTCTGTCCCCCAGAACTGTAAGATAATAACTTTCTGCTGCTTCAAGTTACAAGTTTCTGGTAATTTGTTACAGCAGTCACAGGCACTAATACATCCATGGATCCAGGCACAACATATTCTAGTTACATTAAAGTAAAAATAGAGGGATAGAGGTTCAGATCACCGGCTGATTCAGGACTGTGGACTTTCAAGGGCTCCCATCTCTCCTCTTTCAAATCTACAACTGCCTTAATGAAAGAGAAGAGCTTCCTTTTAGAAATATCACACTTATTCCCATATAAGGTAAGCTTTATTCTTTCTCCATAATGCACTTGTTATCAAAAGACATATGTGATAGAGCTTGAAAACCACAAAAATATAGGGTACCTTGGTTGCTTATTTCATAATACAGCTTGGAGATGTTTTCACATCTGTACACACATTATCCTTTCATACAGTCACTCCACACTCTGTGTATTTTAGCTTTAGTATAGGTACTAATTGCATCAATAATACTTCTTTAGGATATATAAGTTCTAATTATAGCACTCCAGAGGGAACTATGATTATCAAAACCTAAATATCCACATGTATTATTAAATTCATCTTATTTTTCATTTTATTCATTAACTGTAAACTATTTTCCCCCAAAATTTCCACCTTAGTAATGTCCTGCACTTTTGTTCTTTTCTTTATTTATTTTCACTAGAGACGGGGGGGGGGTCTCACTATGTTGGCCAGGGTGGCCTCCGACTCCTGGCCTCTGGCAATCCTCCCTCCAGCCTTGGCCTCCCAAAGTGCTGGGATTACAAGCATGAGCCACCATGTCCAACCCATGTTTATTTGAAATCTATATTATTAAATTAGGACAACATGACTATATGAAATAATAGGCTTATTTTTTCTAACAAATACAAACAGGCATAAAGTTTTAAGTATGTACGTATTGGTTTTTCCACATAATTTTGAAACTTTCTTTACCTTTCTGTATATGGCAACTTGGAAGTCAATTTTTAACTTATCTCCAAAGTTCTAATTTAATGACTTGATACTAAAACAAAACTGAATTTCAGTCTTCTGTGTAATTTTTAGCCTCCAGAACAGTTGACTCAGACTGTGTATCAGATCCTGTAAGGGACATGAGGTTATAATTTGGGAAAGCTACAGAGAAGATCATTTTATGTTCTAGAATAGATTATGATTTTATGTTCTAGCATAGATGATTTTATGTTCTACAATAGCCCTAGGAAGTTAGCAGGAAAGGGAACTGATATAAACCTGAAGCTTATGCTGCCTGCTACGCCATGAATCATAGAGTCCTTTGTCTCTGACCCAGGTGTCTCATATCTTCCGCCGTGTTAAACTTGTTAGCTGCAAGTAGAGTAAAATCTCAGCTGCTTCAGTGATTAGCCAAGAGCACCAAAATATACTTAATAAATTTAACACATAACAGGCTAATAACTCAGAAACTCCGCTGAGAGACACTAAGAATCTAAATAAAGAGATATACTACATTCAAGGGTTGGAAGACTCACTATTGCTTAGTTGGCATTTCTCCGCAAACTGATCCATAGAGTCAACGTAATCCCAATCAAAATCCAAAATAAAAATTTTGAGGACACTGACAAGATGAATTTTAAGTTTAGATGGCAAACCAAAGGACCCAGACAGCCAAACAAACTTGAGAAAGAAGAAACAGGTTGGGAGACTATATTACCTAGTCTCAAGAAGTACTTTGGTCTTGAAATATAGCTAATGTACAAAACAGTGTAGTATTAGCATAAGGGTAGACATATAGATCAATGGAACAGAATAGAGTCTAGAAATAGACCCATACATACATGGGGCAATTGATTTTCAAAAACAGTGCTGAGGTAAATTGATGCTCGAAAAGATATGTTTTTCAACAAATAGTTCTAAAACAACTAGCTGTCTCTAAGTCATATAAATGGATCACAAGGAAATGTGGAGAAACAGATCTAAGAGAGATAATGACTGTGCCATGTATTTGTATTTTTATCTTAAAATTGACTCCTGAATTAAGAAACATCAGCTCCCCTTTAATCTGAGGAAACTGAAGTTCAAAACATGACCTCACAGCTATGAAACATTGAAAACAGGATTCAAGCCCGGATATCTCTGAATCTAAGGGTTTCCCTAACATGGGGAAAGAATGGCACTATGCAGAGATGAGTGAGAAGACAGTGGTCCCAAGTCACTCAGGAAGCTGAGTTCGTGCCCAGCCCTTGGCCTCTCTCTATGTCCCCAGGGCCCAGCTCAGTCCCAGCTACCCGGCAGAAAAAGATGAGGGATGTTGATTTCACATTTTGTTTTCAAGATGTTGAGTTTGGAGGCGGTACAGGTACAGTGTCCCAAGGCCATGGAACTGTGATAGCCTGCTGTCTCCTTAAGGGAACTGGGATCCGAGTTCCAATGGTCCCTAAGCTCAGAAGGTGGTTCAGAGTCAGAGGACGTTGTCCACTGCTGCTGGGGGATGCCGTCTGGTGGGAGAGGGACATGGGGACAACTGTGGAGGGCTCAGCATCCAGGCCACCGTTCAAGCCCAGAGGATCCTCAACATAGAGCACTCAGGCGCAGGGCACAGCAGCTCCTCAGAGGGGACCTGTTTGGCTTGGAGCTGGTACCCCAGAAGTGGGGCAGAGGAGCTAATGAGACGCATCCTTCCCAGTTACATCCCAGGATGCTGGGTAGGGCCCTTCCGCAAGGACAGTGCAAGGGTTTGCTCGCTCACTGGCCTCTGGTTGGCCCTAGTATAGCCTAGCATAAATCCTACAAGGTTTTCAGCATCTGTCGACCTCCCCAGCTTTTCCTTTTGCTTCTCTACTTAAGCCCCCTAACAATTGCTTTTGACAGTCCATGCTTCCTATTCCTTATCTCCAGACACGCCTCACTTCCAAAGAATTCTCAGCCTTCCAAAAATCTCTGGATTTCCTGAACACTCCAAGGATGAATTCACTGGCCCAAAGTCTTCTCTCAATCCTGAGTTTCTTTTTCCTTCTTTACTTTCTGAGGATTTCTAGTAATTTGAGTCAGCAGTGTCACTTTCCCCATTTTTTATTCTGGAGTTTTCTTCCCACGATTCTTTTCTCTGCAGCTGCAGGGCCTATTCCAGGGCTGGCAGAGAGCTGGCATTTATTCCATGCTGCTGGAGTTCAGGAAACTAACGAGGTCTCAGGGTGTCCATATGTGTTTGCTCCTCTCTGCCATGTGCAATTTCACCATATCCATTTTTAAACACACAATGCAATTCGACACACTTGGAAGCATACACATAGGCTTCAATGTAAAAGCAGAAAGCACATGTAGGCAGGATACCCACCACCTTTAGGTGGCCAGTTATCCCTGGAGAGAGAGTAGGTGGCTTTAGCTGTATCTCGGGCATCATCAAACTTTCCATAAAAGGCCAGATAGAAATATTTCAGGCTTACACGTCCATATGGTCTCTGTCTCAGCTATTCAACTCTGCCATTGTAGCGTGAAAGCAGCTATAGACAATACATAAATGAATGAACATGGCTGTGTTCCAATAAAACTTTATTTATGGGCATTGAAATTTGAATTTCATATAATTCCCTATGTTCTTCTTCTTCTGACTTTTCGTTCCAACCTTTAAAAATGTAAAAACTATTCTTGGCTCACAAGTCATACAGAAACAGATGAGGGGCTGGGTTTGGCCAGTAGACCACACTGTGCCGATTCCTGGACCTGAATCATTTCTATTTCTAAGAAAGACAGAAAAGAGAAGAGAGGCAGGTATGGCAATGTTAAGGTTTGTTCAACCTGAGAGGTGACTGTCTGCAATATTATTTTCTATGCTTTTCTCTACTACTTTCATGTATTTTAGAATTTTTAAAAACTTAGAGAAAAGAAGGGGAAGGGCTGGAAATAACCCCTCAATGATCCCAGAGCTTATTGGTGGGTGCCAGATTAAAGGTGATTTTTATTTTTCTTCTGTTCTGTAATAGATATTTACTGTTTTCTGTAATCTTAGGAGTTGGGTGTTTTGTTGTTTTTTGTTTTGTTTTTTTTTTCCGAAACAGGGTCTCACTCTGTTGCCCAGGGTGGAGTGCAGTGGTGCAATCATAGATCATCATAGCTTGGAATTCCCGGGCCCAGGCAACCTTCCAACCTCAACCTTTTAAGTAGATAACATCACAGGCCCATGCCACCACAACTGGCTAATTTTAACATTTTTTGTAGAGATGGCGTCTCACTATGTTGCCCAGGCTGATTTCAAACTTCTGGCCTCAAGTGATCTTCCCGCCTTGGCCTCCCAAAGTGCTGGGATTACAGGCATAAACCATGGTTCCTGGCCATAAACATTATTATTATTGTTGTTGTTGTTGTTGTTTAATATAGATGGAGGGGTTTGGCCCAGACTGGTGGTCTGTCTCCTGGGGACCTTCCATAACTTAAGAGCCTCTTCCAGAATGTCCCCCGACACACAGGAGCCGGAGCACTCCCTGTGCTAGTAAAACTGGCCCGTGCCACTGCAGACGGCATTGCCAAAGTGGGGGGAGGGGAGGGGGACCACAGCCTGGGTTCTCTGAAGCTCAGGGTCCCAGGAGAGTTCAGAGGCTGCTGCTGATGGGGAGAGACACTCATCCCACCCTGTTTGCTGCTAAACCTACAATTGTGAACAGATTTCTAGATACCAAGTGGAACCATGACTGTATTGACAGTTAATGGGAAATCCAAGCTTTCCTTGCACCTCCATTTCCACCAAACTTCTCCAATGCTGTCCTATTCTGCACCCCACACCTGCTCTCCCCCAAATAATCGATCCCCTGCAGCCTCCAGCACCTTTCTCGCCTTCTCCTGAAGCTGCTCCCTAAAGATCCCCCTTGCCCAGTCTGATGCCACAACCCCCGCAGCATCAGCATCCAAGGCAGGCCCATCAGCCATGTCCACAGCCTGCCGGGCCCCTACCCCACCCCAGCCCTCACTGACCCTCATCCTCCCCCTTCTTCACACCTTTCCAAGGGCTTTATCTCACCACCATCTCCCACTCCTCTCGCTGTAAGGACAACCCCTGGACTTCTCCTTTGTGGGCGTCAGCCTACCATCCTGTGGCAATTCCAGGAACTAGTTCAATGTTTATAAATAAAACCTATGAAGTAGCATAATACGAGGGTGGGCCACATAGAACCACTGACTTCTTTTCTTGCCAAATACAGATGTTTTTAAAAAATGAACACAATTTAGTATGGTGCATACTAGACATTTATGCATTACATAAAAGGAATGTTCTAACTTCAAAGAATCCAAAGACCATCATCTCAGAATAAAAAAGAGGCACCAAAATGGGTTACTGAAGTGAAATGGATGTTATGGGAAACTCGCTGTAATGCCCTTACAGTCCTCATTTTACCGCAGGCCAGGGAGAGATCATGGCAGGAGGCCAGCACTGGCCCTCGGATGGTGGCAGCCTCTCTCTTGTGTCAGCCCTTCCAAACTTCCCAGCTCCTCTCCACCAGCCCTCTGCCTTCCCCATCCTGCACCTGCTGGCCTCCTTCAAGACTCCCCAGGAAGCGGACTGGCCTCCCTGCTCCCTCTTCCCACTTTCTTCTCCCTGCACCATACCAGTCTAGCTTGTGGGTTGCTAAGAGTTCTTTTCCTAAATCACAGCTCTGGTAAGTATAGTGAGGGTTAAACATCCTGGACTCTGTCACTCAGTAGCTGGGTGATGCTGAGCAAGTCACTTAATCAATCTGAGCCTCAGTTTTCTCATCTACAAAATGGAGTTGATAACGCTACCTGGGAGAATGACGATTTAAGGCAGGATGCATGTAAAGGACTTAGGAGAACCCCTGGCACTGTGTAAGTGCTCAAGACATGGAGATCACTGTTATCATTCCTGCTATTTTCAAAGTCCTTCCTTTGATTCCCAGTGACCTGCCAGGGGCTATTCTCCCCTCTTTGCTCATCACTCAAGGCCCTGCCTACCTTTCCAGTCACACCATCTGCTAACCTTATGCTAAGACTACCTTCCCCTTGGCCTCTGAGCTCCCGAGGGCGGGGGCTGGCTATATCTGCCATGGCAGCCCCTGGCACACAGGTTGCACATACTAGGTGGCGCGCTAAAGCTCTGCTGCTCTGAACAAGTACCAGTGAGACCCATGGCAGCCTTTCAGGGGAGGGATGCCGAGAAACCACCAAGGTGGGTCCAATCCCCACTGGCATCACGTTTTCTTTCTAGATCAGCCCTAACTGATTTGCAAGCAACCCCTCAGACTTTGGGTGAACAGCTAATAATGACAATTCTTCCAGCCTATAATGACATCCTATGCTGTGTCATATCTATCTGTTACACGTGCTTCTGATCCCAGAGATGTTCAGTGACTTGTCTGCAGTCACACAGCATTTATGACCTAGTCAGGACTCTGTACACACTCCCAGGCCAAACTCTGCGTCCCCAGAATAGAGGTATACATGGATAGAAAACCAAGCTTATTCCAGATTACCAATTTATCGGTTTCCAATCTTCAAACCAAAGTCTATAAATCCCCATGCCAACCAGGAAGGAGTTATCTCCAACTGCCCAGCACCCTTGGGCCCCACTCTCTCCTCTTCTCCCTTCTCTCCCTCATCAGCCAGGGGCTTGGGCGAGGGAGGAAGAGCCTCATGGCTCCCACATCTCCCTCCCTGTGCTCTGCCTTGTTCATTTCACAGCTATGTCGGCACATCGCCTCCAAAGGCCAAGGAAAAAGAAACAGCATAGCCCAGATGCGGACAGTACTCTCCTATCTGTCACAGAGAAGAGAAGAGAGAAATAAAAGCTAACAAGACTTCCAAAAGCAAAATCCCCAAACCACCTCTCAGGTACCCAGCAGCTGGCAAAGTCAACACAGGAACCTGGCGAAGGGAGGAAAACCCATCCCCAATAAAACCCAGGCAGTTGTGGATCTGAGATTCGGAGACTGAGCACTGCCGCATTTCCAAGGGCGTGATGGGCGTCCTCGGTGGCACTTCTCTGCTAACGTACAGGTGGTCTGTCTAGACCGATGAACCAAGCCTGTCTTTGCTGAGTACTGAGTCTACCTTTTTTTCATTATTATTATTTGGAGGGCTATTGAGATTCCCCTTGCTTCCTTATTTATGCAACTGGGAAATCACAGCACAGAGAGCTGCTTCCAAACTGAAGGCCACATGGGCCAATTTCAGATGGATAATTAAATATTGAACAAACGCTGAAATGCCTCTACTGAATCGGGATGGCTAAAAATAGCCACCCCGCCACTCCTAGAGCGGGCACGCGATACATGGGCATCTCGGCTGCTCATCCTCAAACCCCTCCTCCCTGCAACTGCCAAGCGCAACCTTCCCGGGAAACAGCAGAGGAGGCGGAGGGAAATAGACTCCCCAAATACCTACTTAATGGAAAACAAAACTTCAGCTCCCAGCAAGCTCTGAATGTTCCTGACCAGGAAATACTCTCCCTTTCCTGACATTTAACCAAGTGGCCCCGAGAGGGAGGTGCAGGGGAAATATCACAGCCATTGCCTTTCTCTTTAAAATAGTCACAAGGCTTCATGTCATTTCTAAAGCAAAACACGTATGCAGCCTGGTAGGTGAACGTGTGTGTGTCAAGTTCAACAGTACACGGGAGTTGAATCGCCATTCTCTCCCCCAAGAACACCCAGTGAGGAGCCCGGGCACTTCAGTTTCCATATCTGGGCTCATCTTAGGGAAAGCAACCAACTATGCCAACACCAAAACAGGATACAAAGGGATCTGAGCTCCAGATCTGGATTTCTCATGAACGTCTTTAGGTAACCACGGGCAAGAGGTCTTGGCTCTGTGGGCCTCAGTTTCCCCAGTTGTCAAGGGGAACAGTTGGCTCCTGGTACTGGAACCACAAGTACCCATCTCTCCAACCTCCCCATTCAGCAGCTGGGCAAATAGGCTCCAAGCCCCTCCCTCTACCCCCAGGGCTTAGTAAGTATGGAATTAAATAGAAGGACAGAGATAGAAGAACTGAAACCTGAACCACTGAGATGAGGAGCATGACCTGGGTCCATTCCAGCCCTCTCTGAGTTGCAGCAACCGAGAAAGTTAGAGGGAGCCCTGGGGCTTCTGAGGCATGAGCTTTTGAGTCCAGTGGCCTGGGTTCAAACCAGTTATTTCACCACCCTGAGAGGAAAATGCAGGGGAAATATCACACCCAGAGCTTGGTTTCCTCACCTGGCAAAGGAACGTAACAACAATAACCCCTACCTGCTAGGAGGACTAGAGAGCTGAGATGAGACATGAGGTTATCAGGGGAAGCTCTTGGCATGGGGCCAGGCACACATTCAGCTTGCTGAAAGGGAGCTGTTCTCTTCCTGATTATTAAAGGTGATGAGGGTGGGTCAGGAAGGACAAAGGCAAGAGGCTGACATTCCAGCAGATTCACTGGGGCCTGTGGCCTCCTTCAAGGACCTAGAAAGTTCTGGGGATTAGGCCTCAGCTGTCTGCCAGACTCCAGGGAACTCACACCAGGGGACTCTGAACCCTCAGCACTAAGGGCTTTGGTGGAGAAACATGGCTGAGGCCCTGAGACCTGTCACATGCCCTAGAAAAGGGCATGGTTGGCAGGACATGAGTGACAGCAGGATCCAGGAGGCAGGGGCAGGCCAGGGAGGTCCCACCTGAGCTATCCCAGGCAGGTGGAGGAGGCAACCAGATGCCAACGGGGCCCTCCCCTGCCTCCTTCCCAAGCTTTGACCAAGATTGTGACAGACGATTGCCATGAACACCCAGTGGAGTCACTAGCTGTGAAGGGAGGTGGCCTTCTCAAAGTCAGGGCCTGACCTCAGAAAGGTCTGCCTGCCCATGGATATCGCAAAGTGAATCTGAGGACCTGGAGGTGGGCAGAGCTGGTCTCCACCATTTCTGAGCTGTGTGGCTTTGAGCAAGGCTTTCATTCTCTGGGCTACAGTTTCCTCACCTATGAAATGAGGATAATATCAGTATCCATCTCACAGTGTTGTTCTGAACACTGCATAAGGCAAGGCAAATTCAGAGTTGAGCTCATTGCCAGGCACAGAGCAGGCATGCAGCACACAGGAGCTCTAATAAAAATGAGCCATTTTTACCCACATTACGCGACCTGAGAGGGAGTGAGCTCCCCAATCCTTGAGGTATGTAAGGAAGAGGAGGTACTGGAAAGGCTAGGGCCAAGCCCCAAATGAGAGATTGTGTCTCAGCAGAAAAAGAAGAAGAAACGAGGCAGAAAAGGGCATAATGATGATTTCACGGGTCTCATCCAAGGTGGAGGCAGAGAGCTAGGCCTAGGGCCCTTGCAGGGAACATTTGAAAACTGGGAACCACAAACCCCCCCCAACTCAGGGCTATTCTCAGGCTCGCCCAACTCATGGAGTCCAAGCTGTTGCCCCAGAGGCCTCTTGCAGACCTTATCAAAGCCAGGGTCCTGGCCAGGTGCCATGGCTCATGCCTGAAATTCCAGCACTTTGGGAGGCCAAGGCAGGTGGATCACCTGAGGCTGGGAGTTCAAGACCAGCCTGACCAACATGGAGAAACCCCATTTCTCCTGAAAATACAAAATTAGCCAGGCGTGGTGGCGCATGCCTGTAATCCCAGCTACTCGGGAGGCTGAGGCAGGAGAATCGTTTGAACCCAGGAGGTGGAGGTTGCGGTGAGCCAAGATCGCACCATTGCACTCCAGCCTGGGCAACAAGAGTGAAACTCCATCTCAAAAAAAAAAAGCCAGGGTCCCCCAAGAAGTTACCCACCCCCAATGGTGGCACACAGGTCCTTACCTAACTATTCTCTTGGTTAGGAACCAGTTGTGTGAAACCATCCTCCTCCACCATGCAGGCAAGATATGAAGGCATGCAAGAGGGTTGCCTACAGGCACGGAGGAGGACCTGACCATCTCAAGAAAAAAACATCTGCAAAACCCCCAGCTCCCAACTAGGGCCTGGCAGGTGGCTGGACCCCTACAAAAACTCAGATGAAAACATGAATAACATAATCAAAACCCCTCATGGCTATGGGTATAGGCATTCCAAGGGGCAGCAGAGCAGGATTAACCCCCCTCAACAGATGGGGAAACTGAGGTCCTATGATGTGTCCAGTCATACAACCAGTTCGAGGCTGAGCTGGAAATAGAGTCCCTGCCTCCCACTAACCCCTGCTCTGTCTCCTAGAAAGAGCCCTGTGCCCTTGTGTACCCCAACAAGCTGGCCTCCCCTACAGACTGGGGGCTTGGCGAAGGCTGGGAGCACATGTGATTCATCTCCATGTGCCCCCGCACCCAAGCTGAAGCCCAGCACATAGTAAGTGCTTAAGAGGAGCTGGCTGGCTGAATGAAACGATCAGAACTTTATCCAGGGCTACAGGAAAATTTCTGTTTCTCCTAGCAGCCCTGGGGAAACAGGGGTCAGAGACAAAACTTTTCTTGGTGTGACTAGGTGGGGAGGCACCTTGCTTATGACACCCTTTTGGGGACAGGATCCCCCCAAATACATGGGGCATGCCCAGCCTTCAGGTAGAGTCAGGGATACAGTGGAAAATGGCAAATGGCCCTCGCCCTCTGAAGGTCACTGTTTCTAACCCACTTCCAGCTACCCTCCAGCTTCGTGCTCTACCCCCCACCACAGCAGGTCTCACTCTGCCTGTTCTTCAGATGGGGAAATGGAAGCCCAGAGAAGGGTAGAGCCTAAGCACCTTATTGGGTCAAACTAGGGAGACTGCAGACACTGTCCCTCACTCACAGCCCTACCAGGGACAAAGCCCTGCTCCCTTCCCCCAACCTGGCAGCTGCAGAACCCGGCAGCAACCAACTCTTCCTTGCACTTTTCTGTTTCTGAACAAATACACAGCCTGAGTTCTTGGTCATTTGCCTTCCATACTAGTGCCAGAGGCCAGAAAGGGTGTGGGGGCAAGAGTCTGATCCAGGCTGAGATGCTAGGCACCACCCATTCCTCTGAGGTCTGATACTACCATACGATGGGACCAAGCCCCCAGATGGATGGGGAGACTGAAGTTCAAGGTCAGAAGGGACTGGCTCAAAGGCCACGGGGTAGCTCCTTCAGCCTGAGTTTCTCCCTGGGTGGGGCCCTGCCCTCAGCAGGTGGTTGTGGCTCTGGGGCAGAGTCAGGTGTCTGAGGCTTTAGTGGAGAGAGGGCAATGGCTGCCCCAGCTGCCTCCCACCAAGGAGGACAGGGTGCCTCCAGCCTCCACCCCACACCCTGGCTGCAGCTCTAACTAACTCCTTATCACTCAATGCCTTTTTAAAAAAAAACAAAAAAAACAAAAACAAAAATATTGAGACAGGGTCTTGCTATGTTGCCCAGCCTGGTCTTGAACTCATGGGCTCAAGGATTCCTCCTGCCTTGGCTTCCCAAAGTTCAAAGCCCTTTATCAAATCCAAACTACTGTTGCCTGCCCTTCCCCACCCACCCACCCACCCAACCCTCTTCCCAATCCACCCTCCTCCCCAACCCCAGTAGGAACTCTATCCTCAACACCCCAGTCGTTTTCCTTCTCCCTGACTGCGCAGTCTGTTCATTCTGTCCAGAGAGAGGACAGTAGCTCACCCTCAGCTTCAGCCTTAGTCCCGGGCACTGTCTTCTGGCCCTCACATGACCCTGTCACTGCTAGCCCCACTGACAACACGAGGTCATTGAGGCTTGGAGAGGTAACTGGCTGAAGAATAGTTGTGTGCACAGCTGAGGCTTGAACCCAGATCTGACTCAATGACGCCCTCTGCCAAGGGAAATCCTATCCATTTTGTGAGATCCCATCCAAATGTCACCTCCTCTGTGAAGCTCTCCCTGATTTCCCCAGATATAACTTCTGTTCAGAGACAGTCTCCTCCCCACTCTCTGCAGGCTGTGAGCTCCTTTAAGGCTGGGACACAAAGCAGTGATCCTGTGTATGAGCTGGGGCTCAGGTGACAGCCCCTGACACATTGATTATCCCCTGCCCGGTCAGCTGAGCAGGAGTGGGACTCCTGTTACAGTCAGGGATGGAACTGGGCTGAGGTGAGAAGAGGGAAAGGTCACGCAGGGCATTTCTGAGGCAAGGGGGGGCGGGCGGAGGGGGTGAGGTGACGTGAGGTGGGTGCAGAAGGAGAGGCCCCGGGGTGGTCTAAACAGTACTGGGCATTTTCGCAGCTCCCATTTCTCAGTTTCTTCACTGAATCCTCCGCATATGGCAGGTCCATTTTACAACCAGGAAAACTAAACTCAGAAAGGGGAGAAATGACTTGCCCAAAGTCACAAAGCTTGAGCTCAGATTCCCAGTCTCCCAGACCAAGTCCAGGGGGAGGGAGTAAGTACAGAATTAATAGTATTAAGCCTTTCCCCAGATCTTAGAAAGTACAAAATTAAATTGAAGGACAGAGATAGAAGAACCAAAACCTGAACCACTGAGACAAACCCTTTCTCCAGGTCTTCAGTACTCCCCCCCTCCCCAAGGGAGTACTAAAGGCTTAGTACTGTTAATTCTGTACTTACTAAGACTTCAGGAAAGGCAAGAGCGGGGGGATCACAGGCTTTGAGAGACCCTTGAGGACTGAATTACCAGCATACACCTGTGCATACCCTTAACCTCAGCTTGAACCCTTCTGTGCACGGGGAACTCACCACTTCCTGAGGAAGCCCTGGACTGCACATCGCTGCTCAGTCCTGACTGTGGGAAAAGTCTTCCCCATTCTGGGGGAAGCAAATGAACACTGCCTACCTGCTTCATTTACCCTCACACTGACAAGAAAACTAAAGTTCAGAGGCAGCTCAGCCCAGGTCACACATCGGCAGCCTGCAGGGTGGGAATGTGGCCACTGCATGGCATTTGTTGGCACAGGGCCCGACTTCCCACTTTCAAGAAAACCTGATGGTGTCAACTCGGCCCAGGTCTCGGCTAAGGCGCCGTCTTTCTCCTCCCTTCCACCCCACGGGCACCCTCGGTGGGCCCGAACCTCTGCCCAGGACTCCAGCCTCCCCAGAGCCCCTTTGAAGGCCTCCTCCTCCCAGGGGGCTTCCCTCCCTCCCACTCAGCCAGGGAAGGAAGTCCTGGCCCCCACCCGCCCAAACACAGCCCCCTCGATCACAGGCATTTCCAGCCGAGGATCCTGTTACTGGAAAAAGAAAATGCTGCTCGCACCTCCCCCTCCGTCTCGTCCTGCCTCATGAGCTTGATGGAGAGAAACTTTGCAAAGGAGTTGGCGCCCACCCGCTCGAGGGGTCCCGGTTCCTTCCCTGAGGTCCACCCACTTGTCCCAGCACCCAAGAGTGGGGAGCCCCTTAAGTTCCCGGAAAGGGAAGAAAGAAGTCCACGGCCAGGGCTGGGAAGGCAAGGTGCGGGAAAGCCAAGATCCACCCTAGGTTACTTTATTGCTCGGCTGCTGAGTCAACTGAGGCACAGCGGGGTAGGAGGTCTGATCTGAGGTGCGGAGAAAGATTCCAGGCTCCCCTCTCCCTGCCTGTGGCTTAAGAGGAGACCCTAGAGCCTTGGGTTCCCCTGGAGAGAGGAGTACTAGGCAGAAGCTGGGGGAGTGGGGGGTCTGGCACTCAGGAAGGGGTGGATGAGAAAAACCCCCGGCAAATGGCTGGAAGGAGGATGCCGGTCCCTAGCATCCCAGGGCATCAGGTGGCTTAGTGGCCTTGGGAGGGTCTAGGGGTCAGGGGTCGGGGTGGCGCCTACCCCTGGCAGGCCGGGTCCGGCTGCGGGATCGGCTCCTCTGTCGCTGCAACCGGGGCCGCCTCAGCAGCCGGTAGTAGTAGGAGGACCTCCCGGTGCTCTTCCTGGCGCTGCCGCCCGCGGACATGCTGCCGCCCGCCGGGCACCGGGCCGGGCCTGGGCGCGCTCACACGGGCCCCATCGGCCGCTCCGGACCGCCCGGCGGGCGCCCCTGCGTTCTCCTGCGCTCGCCCGAGCGGCCGCCAAGGCCCAGGCTGCCCCACAAAGTCGCTCAAACTCCTCCTCCGCCTACTGCCCACTCCCGCTCCCAGAGCAGCCGGCCCCGCGGCGGGGGCTGGGGACCAGGAGGCCGGGCTGGCACCGGCCCGGAAAGTCAGTGCGGGAGAAATCCCGGCCTGGAGTCAGCGGGACGAGGCGGCCCGGAGTTTCCCCGGGACCCTAGATGGGTCCCCCCGAGGGTCCTGGCTCCTACCCCCGCGCCCGAGGGTTCGACCGTCGACCTGAGGGCACACCAGGCACCCAATCTCGCCAGCGCGGGTAGACGGTGCACACCTGCTTGTGCGCCCTCCGGAGCCCAGGGCAGGATGCACGCTTGGGGACCGTCACCTTCAATTAGTGTGCGTTCCTGCCCCAGGCTCGCTGGGCTGAGAAAGGACCCTGACTGCTCCGCAGGCCCGCGCCCAGCCAGGTTGAAAGACTTCCCTGTGATGCAGGATACTTGCCTCTTCTTTACATTTTAAAGGTTGTCCCGTCTGATACACATGTCATTTTTATATAATTAAAATTATGGTGTGTGTTTCAAGCACTCAAAGCACTGAAGGCGGGGCAGAATAATCCCTACCCTACTGTTGGGACCAGAAACTCAGGGAGGCATAAGGAAAGGTGCCAACTCCCTCTATTGCATTGGCTGAAAAGCTTTCTCCAAGTCACTCCTCAGCTCAAGAACCTTCCATGGCTCCCCAGAGCACAATGGCAATACGTCTAAACATCCTTCCTTGTTATTTGGACCCAAATAATCTTGCCCCAACCAAAGTCCCCTCCAGCCTCACCTCCGCTCTCCCTAATTCTCACTTCTCTTTGCTGTGCTGCCAGCAGGGACTGCCTTCTTGGCTATTTTCTCCACCTGATCAAAGTCCACCCTTTCAGGGCCCAGTTCCTTCATCCTTCCCTGACCATGGCCCACAGTGATCTCTCTCTCTCCCCGCCCCTTATCCCTTTAGCAACATTCGTCATTTAACTTATTAAGACACCTGCCTGAGCTGCATCCTTTGAAGTACAGAGGGGGAAACCGAGGCCTTGGCAAGGAGGT
Source organism: Trachypithecus francoisi (assembly GCF_009764315.1). NCBI lineage: Eukaryota > Metazoa > Chordata > Mammalia > Primates > Cercopithecidae > Trachypithecus > Trachypithecus francoisi. Next base: position 63,929,005 of record NW_022681461.1, read on the forward strand.
CTTGCCTCAGCCACATGGAAAGTGGCAGAGGCAAGTGGTCTCAGCCTGGGGCTCTCAACATTCAAACTTAGGGGTGGGGGGTGGGTGTGAGTCACCGCAGGTGCCTGAGGCCATCTTGGGGGTCTTCTTCCAGAACAGTGGGAGAAAAGTGGGTCCCTGGAGGGCACCGGGCCGTCTGGGCAGAAATCCAGGCCGGGTTTTGCACGTCACAGAGGAAGCCCCCTCCCTAGCCCTCTCAGCCAGCGGGGAGGGCCCCTAGCGGGGAGGGCCCCTAGTCCGAAGGAGCCCGTCTCACAGCTGGAAGCCAGGCGCCTTCCCTGACAGAGGGGGGGGAGGGGGACGGGGAGGGGCAGGAGGGGTGTTACTCCAGTCTGAGAAGTCCAGTTGCCCTGGTCCCCTCTTCCAATCCCATGGGGAAGATGGAAAACCAGGGTGCCCAAGAGGACACCCTTAGCCTCCCCTTCAGGTTAGGCCAGGGGTGCCCAATCTTTTGGCTTCCCTGGGCCACATTGGAAGAAGAATTGTCAGGCCACACATAAAATACACTCACACTAACCACAGCTGATGATAAAAACAAACAAACAAACAAAAAACACCTCATAATGTTTTAAGAACATTTATGAATTTATGTTGGGCAGCATTGAATGCCATCTTGGGCCACATGCAGCCTGTAGAGGTTGCAGGTTGGACAAGCTTGGAGGCATTGCCCTATCTCCTTTCCACAGCAGACATGGTGCAGAAATGTCTTTGAAAAGAAGCTCCTGGACAGAGCCCACACGCAGTCACTCAGTCCCCAGGCAAGCTGGGGACCTTCTTAGTATGCATCCTCCTCTGGCCAAACCGCCAGAACCCAGTTCAGCGCCTCCTCACACAGGTGGGGCTCCGAGCGCCACCTGTCCACACTTTGGCACTTCCAGGGGTGACTAACCTCCACAGCCAGGTCCACAGGTTCTGGGGGTGAGGGACTCCCACCCAGGAAGTCCTGCTTAGGGCCAGGGCAATGCTGCTGCTCCCAGGGCCTAAGTTCATCTGGCCCATTTTGTTTCCCAAAGCAGGAACCCTCTGATCAGCCAGGTACTAGTCCCCCCTGGAGCGGACGGGAGGCTCACAGTCAACTCACTGTTATCAGTGGTGTGGGCAAGTGGTCTTGGCCTGGGCCCTCAACAGGATGTCTGAGGAGTATGTGTGGAGGGGAGAGGGAGCAGTGACTTGGAACTCAGGACCTCATCTGTAAACACAGTTGGGCTCCAAAGGTCTGGCATGGTCTCCCCGCTTCAGCTTTTCTGTGTTCTTCTCTGTGCCTTAGTTTCCCTACCTACAGGGAGAAGCTATGGACCCCCAATCCATCTGCCTTGTGGAGGAAGGAGGGTCAGCTAGTGAAATGGAGGAAGCTTGTGCATTTCTGCCCTTGGGACGGGAATGGGCATCGCCAACCAGCCCAGCCGAGCATCTCCATGGGCCTGGGGCAGGTACCCACCGGGTACTGAGTGGGAAGGGGGCAGGGCCGGAGCTAGAAGAGAAAGGGCCCAAGCTCCGTGGCCCTCCTCCTGGCCCAGGACCAGAGCAGATAAAGGCTGCTCCCTGCACAGCTCAGCAAGGGACCTGGAATCAATCTTGCTGGGGAACTAGCCCCCCATCTGCTGCTCCCACCTCCCACCAGCGCCCCTGTGGTTTCCTCCCTCTGATCAGGAGAAGCCCACTTCCAGTGCCCATCACCACCATTACTACCACTGCTTCCTGTGACAGACCAATAGATCGGGCTTTCCAGCCCTGCCGATGTGAGAGCCTTAGTACCTACAGGGCTAAATGTCTGTCTGGTCTTATTCTCCTACTCCAGAGGGGCTCCTGAATAGGCCCAGCTCCCACCTCTCCCATGTACTGCTTTAGGGGGGACAGGGCTGCAGCCCCCAAATCACCCTCGCTCAGTGAACAGGCATATTTCTAGGTTTCCCTCGAGACACTCAGTTCAGTGGGTCTGGATGGGGCCTGGAAACATGCGTGTTTAGTGAGTAGGGGCATGGGTACTGGGGCTGGCTAAATCAGATCTGACTCAACCCCACCAACAGCACCTTCACCCTCCCCTCAAAAGCCTCCCCAGGCAAACTCTCAGAGACCCAGCTGTGCCGCAAAGCGATCATCTCCTGCTTGTACCCCAACCCATTCCAGAGCCCTTGGTCATCCTCCAAACACTGTTTCCTACCACCAGTCTTCGCCCTGTTGGTGGGACCTGGACGGCTGCCACAAAGCTCTTCCCTCTGCACCCACCTGGTGAATTCCTGCTTACCCTTCAGGACCCAGCTCAAGCATCCCCTCCTTTATTTTTATTTTTATATTTTAAATTTTTTATTTGCATAGGTTTTTGGGGAACAGTTGGTATTTGGTTACATGAGTAAGTTCTTTAGTGGTGATTTGTGAGATTTTGGTGCACCCATATCCCAAGCAGTATACACTAAACCCAGTTTGTAGTCTTTTATCCTTCACCCCCTTTCCACCCATTCCCCAAGTTCCCAAAGTCCACTGTGTCATTTTTCTGCCTTTGCATCCTCATAACTTAGCTCCCACTTATGAGTGAGAATATACAATGTTTGGTGTTCCTTTCCTGAGTTACTTCACTTAGAATAATATTCTCCAATTCTCATCCAGGTTGCGGGGAATGCCATTAATTCATTCCTTTTTATGGCAGAGTAGTATTCCATCATATATATATATACACATACATATATATATACACAGACATATATATGTATGTGTGTATATATATATGATGGAATAAATAAAGGTCTGGTCTTATTCTGCCACCTCCAGAGAGGCTCCTGGATAGGCCCAGCTCCCACCTCTCCCATGTGCTTCTTTAGGGGGAACAGGGCTACAGCCCCCAAATCACCCTCACTCAGTACCCTATAGGTACTGAGGCTCTCACATCAGCAGGGCTGGAAAGCTTAATCTGTATGTATATGTGTGTGTATATATATTTCATATATATTTTATATATTTTTATATATATTTCATATATATAATATATATTTCATATATATAATATATATATCGCAGTTTCTTTATCCACTCATTGATTGATGGGCATTTGAGTTGGTTCCACATTTTTGCAATTGCAAAATTGAAGCACCCCCTCCTTTAAAAAGTCTACTCTGACTCCAAGGACAGATACCCACCCCCAGCTCCTGGTATACCCCACTAGTCAGTTTGAATAATGGGGACACAGGAGGCTACTTGTGATGACCAGGGAGGGATGGACCCAAAAAATTCCCCTCTGGGCAGAAAACCATCAGCATCCCTGCTGGAAAAGCAGCAGTGGGTGGCATCAGGGCTGGGCTGAAAGTCCAGGTACATCATGGGCCAGGCCAGGGTTGGGTCAGCAGGGTCAGCAGGGTCACCAAATGCAGGGGAGGGAGGCTAGCCCAAGGCAGTCTTGAATCCCTCTGGGGTGTCAGGGTTGAAGTCAATGAGAAAAGATTAAAAAATTTTAAAAAAGAGTATTGCCAAAATTACCTTTGAAAAGCCTTAAACTGCCCATAAAGCATAGTTTTTCCTCCAGTCTTAAGACAGATCACCCATTTCTGCAGCTGAGCATAAAACAGAAGAGCACAGCCTTCATCGACAGGCCATTCTGTACAGGGGGGATGATAACAGCAACCACAACCAGTTGTCTTCAAACACCAGCCTCCCCCAGGAGAAGAGAGATGGTCATGCGTGGGGCACTACAGAAACCCAAGACTTCTTAACAGAGGAGGGTTACAAGTTTGACCTCGAGAGGTTTGAGGGTAGAGTTTAGGTTTAATCCTAATCATGGTAGCTGAACTGCATCTAGCGTGCACTATGTCCCAGGTCCTGTTCTTAGCATTTTACCCACATCATCTCATTTAATTTCAGAATAATCCTAAGAAGCAGATGGTTATTTCTTTCTCCAAAAGAAATGTCAAGAGGCAGAACGAGGGTAGGTGAGTTCCCTAAAGTCACAGGGCTTGCACTAGGAGGCAAGATTTGAACCCAGGGGGCTGAAAGGAGCAAAGATCATAAGGTTGAGCAGTACGGAATGCAGAGACAGGGGAGTGGAAACAGTCTGGAACTTTCTTTAACAGCTAGCTTTGTCAAGGGACAGGAGGAGGCTAGGGGCGACAGGAGTCCTGACAGGGGAAGCATCGGAGCCCACACCAGTCCCCACACAATGGGTGTCTGGAAGGCTCAGAGCTGTCAGGTTTCCTGTTGGGACAAGGGTGGGTGGTGGTGACCGGTGAAGTCCCCAGCCAGGCAGTCCTGCACACATCCGCCTCCAAGGACAGTGTCAACCTTTCAGTCTCTGGAGCTCTGGGCAGGGGTGGGGGTGGGGGAACAGGGGACACTCATGGTTAAGGTCATGGCCTCTGCCCCAGGAGGTGGCCTGTCTGGCAGGCAATGACGACTTCCTGCATCCACTGTTCATCCAGGAATAAGGCTAGGAGCAGGATCTTCACTAGGAAGAAGGGGGAGACTGGGGCCAGGTCACCCCATTCGAGGAAAAGCATAGACAAGCCCCATGAGGTCACGCTAAAGCACTCCAGGCTGGCCAGGCGACCACCGCTGCCACTGCCCCCCTAGACTTTCTCACAAAGGCCACCGATATATTTAATGACACGACATCCTTTGCAGAAAACGGTGCAGTCAGGGACAAGATGACCCCAGGCTTGGATGGCTCTGCCCCTCTCAACACAGGCGGAAGTTGGGGACCAGTCAAGCGTGGACATCTGAACACACACAGACAGAGCCTCAGGGAGTGTGAGTGCTTTTCCAATCAAGTCACCCAGGGCTGGGCCGAGGGCAGAGCCCTCGGGAGAGGCCAGGGCTCTAAGAGGGGGTCACCATGTGATATCTCTGGGTCTCAGGTTTCCACGTGTTAAATGGAGATGAGACAGCTCTGCTCAGCTCACCTCCAGATATTCCATCAGGATCTAAAAATCTCCCCATTCCCCAAACCGCCACCTACAGGTCCCCTCCAGTCCTCCGGAAGCCCAGAGAAGAGGACACGCACATCTCCCTCGTACATGTCGGCAGCCTGTCATAAAGCCCCGGAATGTCTGAGGTAGAAGGAATCTTGAGAGAAACTGATGAACTGGGGAAGCTGAGGCCCTCAAAATCAGCTGCTTGCCCAGAGGACCCTCCCTAACCCATGGCAAGCCAGGATCTGGCATCAACTCTGCAACCAACGAGGGTCTGGCTGACTCTCTCACCCCAGCACAGAGCAGTCAGGGTGGAGCAGTATCTCTCCCTGAAGATGGGAAAGTGAGGCCAAGGGAAGGAGTGACTCACCCAGGGTCACACATGGGGCTGGGGATTAGGGTGGGCTCCACCTTGGAACCTAAATACAGCCGCCAAGACCACCTCTCCCAGAATGCCTGCTGCCTTCTGCCCACAGGAGCCCTGGGCTTCCACTCCACACTGGCTGCCCTGAAGTTGAGGGCTCCAATCCTGTGGCCCAGGGGAGACTAATCCACTCTCCAGGCCCCAGCCCCAGCCCTCTTTCCTCACCCCAACCCTAGCAGCCAGCATTTCAGCCCAGATGGCCAAGCCTGGAGCCACTCTCTCTGTGTACTTCCTCTCCCTGCCCTGACCCAGAAACGCTGCCAAGCTCCAGGTGGGCCTCGGGCCCCAGTGAGGCCCACACTCCCTCCTTTCTCCCTGGCCCAGGCCTGGGGCTGAGGTTCCAGGTCTCTGGGCTTCCTCCTCCCTCTTCAGTATGGGCCCAGACAGCTCCGCACCCACTGGGGAACCAGAGGGGGTGGCATATGGTCCCAGTGTGAGGTCAGTGAGTCCCCTCCCTTCTCAAGCAGGCCTGCCTGGTCATCTGTGAACCATTTCGTAGCTGGCACTGGCCTAGGTTCCAGGGGAGGGCCTTACTCAACTCCTGCAGAGCCCACAGAGGAGGACAGCTGAATGGGCCCCGTAGTCAGCTCTTAGGAAGCCCCCATCCAGGTGGGGCATTTGGAGTGATGAGCCTTGCCCTCTTCGCTGTGTGACCCCATATCAGTGCCTCACCTCTCTGTGCCTCCATTTCCTAAGGTGTAAAGGGGTATACAAATGTTTTGTGAGGTTGTGGAAGAGTCAAATAATATAGTGGATCAAAGCCTTGTGTATAAACTGACAAGCAGCTTCCCCTCCTGGCTCTCTTCTTTTCTCTTTTTTTTTTTTTTTTTTTTTTGGAGACAGTCTTGCTCTTGTTGCCCAGGCTGAAGTGCAATGGCGCGATCATGGTTCACTGCAACCTCCGCCTCCCAGGTTCGAACAATTCTCCTGTCTCAGCCTCCTGAGTAACTGCGATTACAGGCATATGCCACCATGCCTGGCTAATTTTTTTTTTTTTTGGTTGAGACAGAGTCTTGCTCTGTCGCCCAGGCTGGAGTGCAGTGGCCCGATCTCTGCTCACTGCAAGCTCTGCCTCCCGGGTTTACGCCATTCTCCTGCCTCAGCCTCCCAAGTAGCTGGGACTACAGGCGCCCGCCACCTCGCCCGGCTAGTTTTTTGTATTTTTTTTTTTAGTAGAGACGGGGTTTCACTGTGTTAGCCAGGATGGTCTCGATCTCCTGACCTCGTGATCCGCCCGTCTCGGCCTCCCAAAGTGCTGGGATTACAGGCTTGAGCCACCGCGCCCGGCCTACCTGGCTAATTTTTGTAGAGACAGGGTTTCGCCATGTTGGCCAGACTGGTCTAGAACGCCTGACTTCAGGTGATCCACCTACCTCAGCCTCCCAAAGTGCTGGGATTACAGGTGAGAGCCACTGCGCCCAGCCTTTCTTTCCTTTCTTTTCTTTCTTTACTTCTTTCTCTTTCCTTCCTTCCCTCCTTTCTCCATCCTTCCTTCTTTGCTTCCTCTTTTTTTTTTTTTTTTTCTTTTTTTTGACAAGGCCTCTCTCTGTTGCCCAGGCTGAAATGCAGTGGTGGAATTATAGCTCACTGCAACCTCAAGTGCTTGGGCTCATGTGACCCTCCTGTCTCAGCCTACCGAGCAGCTAGGACTACAGGCATGTGTGCGCCACCATGCCTGGCTAATTTTTTAACTTTTTGGTAGATACAGGGTCTTGCCATGATGCTGAGACTGGTCTTGAACTCCTGGCCTTAAGTGATTCTCCCACCTTATTGTCCCAAAGCACTGGGATTATAGGTTTGAGCCACCATGCCTAGCCTTGGCTATTTCTTTTCTCACTAATTTGTGGATTCGTTGAGAGGACAGTCCAGAGCTGATCAGTATAGCTCCCAGTCCAGAGCAGGCTCTTAGCAACATTGGGAGAGATGATGGCAACATTCGAAAAAAGTGGCTGAGCCTATCTGACCTGGAGTCAGCACTGAGAGAATCTGGAAGAGGGAGAAGTCCTGGAAGACTGCCTGGAGGAGGAGACACTGGCATGGAGCTAGACGACTGAGTAGGAGTTGACTGGGTAGAGAGCAGAAGAGTATATTCTTGGAGGGAGAGACAGCATGAGAAAAGCCCCAGAGATGGAAATGAGCAAAGCATGTACTGGAGACAGTGGGTAGAATGGTGAGGCTGGAGCAGAGGATACAGTGGGGACTGGGGAGCAGGCTATGTGAGGGGTGAGATCAGGGAGAAGAGACAGGGAGATAGATCCAAGTTGGGGTGAGGCCCAGGCAGCTTCTCCAGAAGGGAAGAAGAGATGTGGTAAGGACAGAACTCTGGTGGGAGATCTGGGCTTGAGGCTTAGATTTGTCACTGTGTGGCTGTGCAACCTTGAATAAGTCACAGTGCCTCTCTGATCCTCCCTCTGCAACCATGAAAGAAGGGTCTGGCTCCTTACGGCAGGCTCATAGGTGTGGGGCTGGACTGGATGCCATTAACTACATTGGGAGCATTCAGAAACAGATTCCAGGGTGCCCCTCCCAGCATTCCTGAATCCAGATTTTGATGGGTAGGACCAAGGAATCTGTATTCTTAAAAGAGCTTTCTAGTGGTTTTCTTAGGGAGCCACTGGCTAAGATAGTTCTGGACTCAGCTTGATACCTTTTCAATCTCTGAATGTGCCAAACATGGTCCCTCCTTAGGGCCTTTGCATCTCTGGTTCCTGCTACCTCATTCCCACAAACCCTAGATCTTCAGATGGGCAGCCCCTTCCTGTCATTCAGGCTTCAGCTCAAATGTCACACCCTCAGAGACCTTCCCTAGACATCTTATCTCAATTGCCTTTGCCCCAGTCTCTCCATGATATCCCATGGCCCTGTTTTATTTTCTTCCACTTATCACTTCCTGAAACTATCTAATCTGTGTATTCAGATGTTCATTAATTTGTCTCCCCAAACTTTAATGAGGACAGGATCCCTGTGAGTCCAGTTCACAGCCATATGCCCAGTGCATAGAATAGCACTCAATAAATGTGTGATGAACGAGGTGAATGAAGGGAGCTGGGCTCAAAGTTCCTGATCTGTTTTTTTTTTTTTTTTTTTTAAGAAAATAAGCTGTGGTTCCAGCACTTTGGAAAGCCAAGAGAGGAAGATCACTTGAGCCCAGGAGTTTGAGACCAGCCCTGGCAACATAGTGAGACCCTGTCTGTACAAAAAAAAAAAAAAGCCAGGTGCGGTGGATCACGCCTATAATTGCAGCACTTTGGGAGGCCGAGGCAGGTGGATCACCTGAGGTCGGGAGTTCAAGACCAGCCTGGCTAGCAATGGTGAAATCCCATCTGGAAGCTGAGGCACGAGAATTGCTTGAGCCCGGGAAGCAGAGGTTGCAGTGAGCTGAGATTGCACCACTGCCCTCCAGCCTGGGCGACAGAGTGAGACTGTCTCAATAATAATAATTTAAAAAATTAGCCAGGCATGGTGGTGTGTGCCTGTAGTCCCAGTTACTCGGGAGGCTGAGGTGAGGGGATTGCTTGAGCCAGGAAGGTTGAGGCTACAGTGAGCTATGATTGTGTCACTCTACTCCAGCATGGGCATCAAAGGAAGACCCTGTCAAAAAAAAAAAAAAAAGAAAGAAAGAAAGAGAGAGAGAGGAAGGAAGGAAGGAAGGAAGGAAGGAAGGAAGGAAGGAAGGAAGGAAGGAAGGCAGGCAGGCAGGCAGGAAGGCAGGCAGGCTGGCTGTGGGACCAGGAACAACTGATCTACCTCTTGGAGCCTGGTGTGACACATGGATGGCAGGCTGGAAAGTTTATTTTTGAGTGGCAGCTGATAATGGTCAGGAGGCCAGGGTACAAATCCTGACCGTGAAGGAGCTGGCACAGAGTTTGCACTCGGTGACTAAATGAATGGATGAATAAATGCCTTCACTTTGCTATGTGCCTTTGAACAAGGCTCCTCTGGCTCACAGCCCCAGCCTTCCCTCCTACAAAATGGGGTTGGCCTGGGTAGGTGTTCAAGGCCATTGGGTATTGACACTCAGAGCCTCTGTGTCCAGTCTGGAACATAAATGGGAGCCACAGCTGCTGTTAGAGGAGAGGCAAGCACTGCCGGAGCCATGGTTCTCACATTTACTGGCCCTTCCTGAGGATCCCACCTAGCCCATAGCTGGCATCCTAAGGCCATGTAGGTGGGAATTACATGGTGCTTCTGCCATCCTCATTCCTCACATCCCCTTGGGAGTGAGAACAGTCCTGCCCCCATCCTGGGAAGAGCATTTTGTCTAGAAATTCTACCAGGGAAACGAGGAAGGGTTGGGCCCCTATAATTTCTGCACCTGCTCAAACAGGAAGTAGCAGAAAGTTTGGGGCCAAGAAAAACAAGTTCAATGTCATCCTGGAAATCAGCATCCCCCGTAGCTAGGGACTCACCCCATCCCAGGAGGAGCTCTCTTGGCAATTAATGATTAACATAGACAGATGGAGTATGAAGAGGGGATGGCCCAGGACCCACCCTTTAGCCTGTCACCAAAGGCTTAAGAGGAAGCAAAATTCACCTAGTCTTGTCTGGCATACCTTTGGTGACAGGGAGCTCACTACCAAACCAGCCCGCCATTGCCCTGAGAAAGTATGAAAGTGAAGCTGCCTTCCCACAACTGGGAACTGCAGAAGGCCTCAAGAGATCTAGTGGTCAGGCCACTCTCAAGTCAGAGATCAAGAAGCTCAGGACTGGCCCCACCCCACACCGTAGGCCTGCCCACAGGTTCCCAGCAACTGAGGAAACTGTAGCAGGCAAAGTAAGGAAGGGCCAGTTGGGGAGTTGGGGTTGGAGTTTAGCCTGCAGCCCAACCCCTAGTCCCTCCTGACTCTGATGCTGGACTTGGGGAGGGGCCAACCTCTGACTGATCCTCATTTAAAAGCCCAGAGGATATGGTGTGGGGGAGGCGGGGAGGCCTGAATTCACCCCAATCCCACTGAGAGTCCTGGGGAGGCAGCCTGAGTGACAGAGGCTCTGTCCTCTTCCCCTGCAGCCTCTGCCCCTGGGAAGCCGTAAGGAAGTTTCCCAATGTTCTGGGCCTGCTTTCTCTGACGTCGCATTTCTTGTGTCCTCCTGGTGCTCCCTCTCTCATTGTCGCCCCCCGACACAGGCTCCCATGCACGAACAGGCCCGCCTTCCCACCCAAGCCCATACCTGCCTCTCCCCAACGGTGGGCTCTTTGTAGATCCCGGCTGCCCAGCCCAGGCCCACACAGCAGCGGAGAGCCCTCAGCAGGTGCTGATCCGCACTGCCCCCTGCTGGGCTATGGAGCCCTAGGATAAAGTCCCCCTTGCCCCAGGCATCACCCAGGACTCCCAGGGATCCTGGGGTTATGCCCAGGGTGGACCCCTGAGTGGCATGGCATAGGGTTCCAGTCTCCTAGGCAACTTGGGCCAGCCTACCCCATGCCTTCTGGGCCCCTGTTCTCCTGGTACAAAGAAGGGGATGCCCAGAACTTCAGATCTCGGACTTTAAGACGCTTCAGTCCCCTGGGATGTGGGTCAAAGTGCAGACACTTGGGCCTACCCGGCAGAGTCTAGGTTAGCCAGTCTGGGGAACAGCCCAGGAGTCTGCATTTTTCATCAGCGGGCAGTGGGCCCACAGGTGATTCCAAAGCAGGTCATCTGTGGGCCGCACCGAGCCTCACTCGCCCACCTGTTGCTCTCTCTCAGGCTTTGAGACCACAGCCCCCAATAAAGATCTAAATCTGCTTTGTCCAAACTGCAGCCTGTTCCTTTTTTTCAGCACCCCATGTCCTGCAGGCAGGGAGGGGTTATAAACCTCATGGTACAGATGGGCAAACTGAGGCCCAAAATGGAGAACACCCAGTTTGCACAGTCCCTGACCCACAGTGAAGCCCCTAGCTTCCACCTCCCTCTGCAGGCTCCCCATGTGGTCTGGATTCTGGGGCCCAGCAGGTCATCTAGGGCCAGGCAGCAGCCGTGACTGGCACCCTTTGTCCTGGTCCCTGTGTCCTCTGACCTCAGCAGGTCCTGGGCTGATTAAAATATCCCCTTACAGCTCTGATAGGCATGGTATCCCCTTACAGGGCAGAGAGGGACACGGTCCCATCTGAGGCAATACAGCTAGCTTGCTGCTGTGCTCTGACCACCCTCGGGAGCTGCACACTGCTAGCACAGGGAGATTAGAGGACTTTGGCCTGAAGGGTTTGTGGAGACCTGCTAGGAGAAAGCAAAGCTCAGAGAGGGGAGAGTTGCCCAAGGTCACTCAGTGCATACTTATTAATCCCAATTCAATGTTTCCCCTTTGTCAGACAGTGTCAATTCAGTGAGTCCTTCTAATGACCCAAAGCAGTGAATCCTGTTACTCTCCCATTTTACAGGCACAAGAGTTGATTAGCGGCAGAGACAGGATTCAATCCCACACAGCCTTGACTCTAGTCCTAGCCTAGAGTAGTGGTCAGTGGATATGGCCCCAGCCCTACTCCTATCTCCCCTCTTACCACACCCTACTCCTATCCCTTCCCCAGTCACCCTGGACCCCAGCCCTCCACTGCTTCTTTCGTTTGTGTCTTAGCTCCCATGATTCCCATCTCCTAGGATACAGGACATGGGCTGACTTTGTAGACTCGGAGCCTGCTCTGTGAAATGGGCTCTTTTGAGCTCCAAATTCCAGCTTGAGGCTGTCCACCTCATCACCTTCCCTGACATCTCCCAGAACCAGGGCATCGCCATTGCTACCTTTGGGGACCTCCATCCCCCCAAACTGTCCCCCCAAATCCTCCGCTGCCTCTTCAGTGTGGTTCTCCATAAAACAGCCAGAGTGAAATCTGAAACACAGCCCCTGCCCTGGCCGCCCTGGCCCTACTGGCCTTTGGCCACTCTTTCTGGCTCATCTCCCCTGCCACAGCTCTCTTGAGCCACCTGGCTGACTCCCATTCACTCTTCCTTTCCAGAAAAACCACCACTCCCCTCTCCCAATTCACCGCCTCCTCCACAGCCCTCCTGCAACACTCTCCCTGAACTCCATGCACCTTTCCTCCAGGGAGTCCACTGCTTTATGCAATGCCATACAGGCCTCCCTCAGTATCCCAGGGGTATTGGATCCAGGATACCAAAATCCAATCAGATACCAAAATCCAAGTCCCTGACATTAAAATATAGCATATGCATACCCTCCTGTATATTTTAAATCATCTCTAGATTACTTATAACTAATACAACGTAAATGCTATGGAGATCATTGTATTGTTTAGGTAATGATGACACGAAAGAGTCTCTACATGTCCAGTACAGATGCAATTTTTTTCTATCTTCAATCCTCGGTTGGTTGAATCCACAGATGCAGAACCCGTAGATTCGGAGGGCCGACTGCATATTTTTTGATGATTCATCTCACATCTGTCTCTCCTGGCACACTGCTCTCCCTGAGGGTCATAACCCAGTGCCCAGCTTGGCACTGTCACACAGCAGCTGCCAATGGGGGGGGGTGTCACCGTTGAGTACATAGGAAGTGTGCACATCAGAGCCCCTCGGACCCCTGGGCCTCGTGCATCGTGAACCTGCCAGGCTCACAGCAAAACACGGTCAAATGCCTTCCGCCCCCACCCCAAACAAGTCACTGCTCAGGACTTCTTAATTTTCCTCCCCACAGGTTGCAGGGCTTCTCATTCTGTGATTTATAGCCCATCAAATAAATTCCCCTATTATCTTTCACATGCAGCGCTCAGCCTCTCTGCCATTTAATAATATATTTGGCTCGCTGGGCCTCTCCCAGGAGAAATCTAAGGCTTGGCTGCAATTCGGGGGCAGGCAACGTGGAATTCCAAGGGCTCATTTCAGAACCAAACCTTCAGCAGGTCTGAGCCTCCTACTCAGGGGCTAACTGGGCAGGGTCCCAATCCCTCTCCCCTCCCTTCCTCCAACAGAGAGACCATTGGCTGAGTGAGACGTCTCAACGTCCACTGGAGCTCTAGTGCCCTGTTTTAGAGCAGGAGAGACCCTGCTTCTTCCCCTACTAGACTCGGTGGTTTACTCCACAGCCATGATCTCAATCTACCTTTCCAATTCCCCGAGCAACGCAGGAACCCATTGGAACCGTTTCACAGACGAAGTAGCTTCTCTGAAATATATGGAGGTTGCCCCAGCCCTGCACATTCCACGGGTGCATGCTAGGTTCAGATGCAGCCAGCAGAGAGTTCAAGGGTATCCTCTGTGCCAGGCACTGCACCCAGTGCTTGACTTGAATCGTCTCATTGCATCCTCACAAAAGCCTTCAGAGAGAAAAGGTGCTATTATGCCCATTTTACAGATGGGGAAATTAAGCCTCAGAGACAACAAATTTCCCTAGGCTCCTCCAGGAAGCAAAGAGCAGCTCCCTGGGGGAAAGTCTTACTGGAATGAAGCATGAGAAGGGAGAAGGGGCAGGAGGTTACAGAGAACTCATAGCTTCATGCAGAGCCCTGCATTACAAAACAAAGTGTCTAGAAGGAAAGGAGAGCTCAAGGCTTTAGGATCTGACAGTCCAGGGCATAAATCCTACCCCTGGGGGTTCTCAGTTCTGTGACCTAGGGCAAGTTCCCTAATCTTTCTGGGTCCAAACTCCCTACTCTGTAGAATCTGAATACTATCCTCCCAGAACTGTCACAAGACTTGAATGAGACTGCACTCAGGAAGCTGCCTGGTAAACTGCCCAGTCCTGCGCCATGTCATTTTGGCTTGTTAGAACAGAGGAATCAAGACATGGTGTAAAGACATGCAAAGACTCCTCCAGACAGACATGGGACTGGCAGCTCAGAACCATGTGGGGATCTGGGCAGAAGACGAGGGCTCCTCCTCAGCCCCACGTACCCACAGGCCAAGCTGCTTACCTCACTCTTACCTTACTCAGGAGGTGGTACCAGCCACCTCCTGCCCAGGCTGGGGAGAAACAAGACGGCCCTCCTGCTCCCGAGAGCACAGGTCCCAGCGTTGCTCAGCTGGGGAGGGCGGCAAGGACTGGGTGTAGGGGCATTCCAGGCTAGCCCAGGCCAGGCCTCCCGCCTCTCCTCCCACCCAGCCACCAGGTCTGCTTCCCTCCTCCCTCCTGCTCCTGAAAGTTTCTGCTTCCACTTTATAGTTTCCGTGGCAACCACTTCTCTTCCTTTGATTGTTTCCTTCTTCTCAGTCACTTTGCCATCTTATGCTAAAAGGAGAATAAAAGCAGGCCAGAGCAGGAGGTCTGGCCAGGAGGAAGAGGATGGAGAGTGACAGGGCCAGGGGTGGGGGGGTGACCTCTTCAGTGCAGCCCTGGTTCCACCCTCAAAAGACATCTGAGGCTGGGCACTGTGGCTCACGCCTGTAATCCTAGCACTTTGGGAGGCCGAGGCAGGTGGATTGCCTGAGCTCAGGAGCTCGAAACCAGCCTGGGCAACATGGTGAAACCCCGTCTCTACTAAAAAAAAAAAAATACAAAAAATTAGCTGGGCACGGTGGCACATACCTGTAGTCCCAGCTACTCAGGAGGCTGAGACACAAGAATCACTTAAACCTGGGAGGCAGAGGTTGCAGTGAGCCAAGATCGCAAGACTGCACTCCAGCCTGGGGGGACAGAGCAAGACTCCATCTCCCCATGATCCCTCAAAAAAAGACCTCTGAACAGGAGACTGTCCCTTGGGAAGGTCCTCCACAGCAGGGTCCCTCAAATGTGACTCTCCTGGGTAGACTGCCTGCCAGGCCCTACAGGGGGTGCCCACGGCTGCATCTTTAAGGCTCTGCGCGGGGCTGGGCCTAAGCCTGCTCACCACTGTCTTGTATTCACCCAGCGTGCTTTGTGTTTGAATGGCCTCCACCCTCAAGCCCCACCCTCTCTAGCTCTGGATATCCTTTACTACCCACGGCCTCGCTCCCATCTCAGTGCGCCTCCTTCCTGTGATTGCCCTGGTGCATCCTAACCTCTCTCTCTCAGGTGGCCTTCTTCCCTGCAGACAGGCCATGTTGGCAGCAAAGCCAGTGCCTCCTTCACTCCATTTCCATGCCCAGGCCCCTGCACGGGGCTAAGCACACAGTAGGTCCATAGGAGGTGGCCCTGAACCTACAGCCAGAGAGACCAGGGCTCCAGTTTCAGCTCTACCACTAGCTAACTGTGAGCCCTTCACAGATTTACTCTAGAACTTGGTGCTCCTGGTGGTAAAATAAGGATGGAATTAACTTCCTCACAGGATGTTGGAGACTGAAATGAGTTCAGGGGGGTCTGAAAGAGCCTGGAAATTTTCGAAGTGCTGTATGAAGTCCGAGGTTATTTTTAGGCACTGAATTGGTGCTGTCCACTGAACGGCCCCAGGGTCTCCTTGACCCCACACATGGCTCTCTTTCTCCACCTGCTGACCTCCTGAGGCACTGACCGGTCACACAGAGGCCTGGCCTCTCCAGCCCCGTCCACGCCATAGTCACCCTCTGCCAAGCTTCCCCTTCACACACACACACATACACGCGTGCACACACACACATATGCAGGTCTGAGGCTGGGTGGGCTGCACTGACACACAGGGCCCCATGGCATCAGGCATCAAACCTGCCTGGTGTTGGCTGTTCTGGCTGAGGGGGCTAGGGGTACACAGTCACAAGTCAGCAGGGAGCAGCCAAGCCCATGGGGTGAGGGTGGGAGTAGAAGAGCAGCTTCCTCCCAGCCTAGCCACAGGTAGTGGCTGGGGCACTTGCAGGACCGATGGAGCAGTTCACTGCCTTCTCCTATTGCCACCATCTGCTTCCTTTAGAGGCTGGACCACCAAGGACGGGGGTCTGGGTAGGCTACCCAGTTACATCTCCTGGAATTGCTCTCCCCAGAGAAAGGTGTTCCTCTTCCACACTCCCACGAGGGCCTCCCCGCTTCCTCTTTGGCGCTGACAGTGAACTCCATCCCCACTGCCCACCCATTCTCAGACCTGCGCATCACCCCTTCCAAACTGCGCACCGAGGCTGCACCTGCCCAGGCTTGTGCTGGAGTGAGGCTGCTTTCTAGGCACAAGGGGACGCCTGGGGCCACATTGGCTCAGGGTGGGGCTCCTGTGTACACTGGGGGTGGCCATTTCACCCTGCTCCAAAGACCTGCAGGATTGAAGGACTTTGAGCAGATTCAGAAAAAAATGAAGACTTGTGAAATGTCAGAACCAACAGAGTAAAGGGAGGGTCCGCTGTGGTCGGCTGGGGCCTCTGCCTCCTCCACCTCTCCTCTTTCTGGCCCTACTCCTGTCTTAAAAGCACAGGATTCCCACATTGTCACTGGGAAGCCAGGCCATTCAGCTTCCACCCCGGGGTGCATAGGAGTTAGCATGTGAAAACCAATGCAAGCCATGGTATGATCCCTGGAGAACCCTTCAAGAACTGTGTCCCTCTGTGTCCTAAGAGGGCTCTGACACAGTCCCTGTCCTCAGATAGCTGACAGTCTGGTGGGACACATAGGCTTCCACAGAGACTCTCAAGGGCCCAAGGCAGAGGAAGCACAAGGGAGGAAGCAACTAATTTTGACTGACAGGGCAGGGAGAAATCAAGGAAAGCTTCACAGAGGAGGTGGCATCTGGGCCAAGCCTTTGAATAGGACTCCAAGAGGCTGAGGGTGTTGAGGAAGGGAGCAGCAGCCCCAGACCCATGGCAGAGACCTAACTTGACCTCCCTTATCCAAATGCCAAAGACCATGGTGAAGGTTTGGGCCTGGAGGATGCTGTCCTGACATCCCCTTAACTGAGCCTTAAATCTCCCACAGTGGTCCAGAATGAGGCACATCCAGGCTAGCTCCTGTGGCCAAACCCTGGGGCAATGTCTGTCCTGGTCACTGTTGTCTCTAGGCAATGGTCTGAGAGCACCAAGGGGGACAGAGCCTGCCAGGTCTTAAAAGCCTAATGAAAAGAGTCTCCTCGAGTTCCCGGAGCAGCCCATTCCAGGATTTCACACCACCCCACAGTCAGCCAGGAAGTTCTTCCCCCTATCTAACCTACATCTCTCTTGCTGAAACGTACACCCACCTTGCTTTGGAGACACAGGAATAACAAAGCACAGACGCTGAACAGCCTCACCAGGCACTCTGCAGCAGAGGTGGTTTGGCGGGGGGGGTGTCAGTGGGCAAAGACACAATCCCCTGCTCTGACAAGAGAGAACAAGGCCCTCTTTGTGCACATGATTAATTTATAGGCCTGGGGAGGGTCAAGCGGGAATGTCCTCTCTCTGGGCCTCGAAGGCTTCCCTGACCCAATTTAGAAGCTGCGTTTATTGTATTGTTCATGTCAAACCTTGCCGATGAGGTCTCTATTCCCAGCGTGCTCATGAATTGTCTGGGAGTTTAATAGTGTACAATCTGAGAACAATTTATTAAGAAGATTAAATCCCCCAAATATGCTTCCACATGCTCTACAAAATAGCAAATTTATTCTCCGGCATCAGTGGGCTCCCACTGCCCAGAGCAGCTGGAACCCCTCAACCTGGGAGAGAGGGAAGCTGAGCAGGGTTGGGGAGCCCCCTGAAAGGGTCGGGGGGAAATGCACGTGGCACTCCAGGACCCCAAGTATCAGCCCCAGCATGAGCAGGGCCCAGAGGTGAAGCTACTCCTGCAAAATCCCACGTTCGAAGCCCCCACCTTTGTCACGCCACCTCGCCCACGGCCTCCCTCTTCAGGGAGGCTCCAGTGCTCACTCACAGCGGGACGCTGGTCTAGACACTTCCTGCTCTGAGACTTAGAAGCCCAAGTGGAGCTCCCAGCATCACTCTCTGAGGCCTGTCTCATTCACTGCACCTTCCTGACCCTGGGAACTCCTGGAGGAAAAGAACAGGGTTAGACAGCACGAGGTGTTGGAATGAGATGGAGTTTGTATTTGACCCTTCCTGGGGGGTGGGAGTCTATACTGGAGGGGTCAGAGGAGGTCTTGCTAAGGGAAAGCTGGGTAGAGGAGGTGAGGGCAGGGGAGGAGGTGTCCCTGCCCCAGCCCTTAGGGTCAGCAGGGAAGAGATCACCTGGAGAACTGGTCTGTGCTCAGATACCAGCTGCAGAGACCCAGGCTTTGGGGCTGATCTGAAACTTCAGGCTTGGCCTCATTTGTCCCTGCATCTCCTCCAGTCCACTGGGTCACCAGAACCCATCTGTTTTATCACCGGTAATAAACACAACTATAGCCATGGCGTGTCCAGGGCTTACTCTGTGCCAGGCACTGTGCTGAGCTTTAAATGCCTTGTCACATTTTAAGCTTGAAGCAACTCTGCGAGACAGGTGCTGCTATCACCGTGCGTCTTATATGAGCAAATAAATTCGCAAGCGTAACAAATACGCCTGAGGCCACACAGCTAGTAACACACAGAGGCCAGGATTCAAACCCAGGTGGTCAGTCCCAGCCCCAGAGATCTGAGCCTCCTGACCTTCCACCTCATTCCATAGCTGGGATGGCCCCTGTCTGTCCCCACGAGGACCCTGGGCTCAGTTCAGCCCTCCACATTCCCCATCAGACAACTGCAAGGTCTCAACGATGGCCACCCAGCCTCTTGCCCATCCTCTCCCATCGTCTTTCCACACGACAACTAGGGGGTCTGTCCTCGAACCCAAACCTGCCCTGCTCCCTGCTGAAAGCCCTGCCACAGCTCCCTGGGCCAACAGCAGAGTGCAAGCTGCTTCTTTTTTTTTTTTTTTTTTTGAGACGGAGTCTCACTCTCTCACCAGGCTGGAGTGCAGTGGCACGATCTTGGCTCACTGCAACCTCCACCTCCCGGGTTCAAGACATTCTCCTGCCTCAGCCTCCCAAGTAGCTGGGGCTATAGGCACGCGCCACCACGCCCAGCTGATTGTGGTATTTTTAGTAGAGACAGGGTTTCACCATGTTGGCCAGGATGGTCTCGATCTCTTGACCTCGTGATCCACCTGCCTCGGCCTCCTAAAGTGCTAGGATTACAGGCGTGAGCCACCGTGTCCGGCCGCAAGCTTCTTTGCCTTGCATTCAGGACTTCCAGCCCCACCTCCCTGTGGTCTCTCTCCCGTACCCTCTAGTTGAACCCTGCTCTTCCCTGGGCACCATTCATGCCCCAGCCTTCTGGTCTCCATTTCTTTGCTTAGTCTGGTCCCTCTCGGCCTGACCTGCTTTCCCCGTCTCTTAAATCAAAATTTTCAAGGCCCAAATCCAATGCCACCTCCTCCACGAAGCCTTCCCAGGATGGCCAATCAGGTCCCAGTGGTGGAAGTGACTTCTCTCTCCTCCAAACTCCTGACAGTGCAGAGAACTGTTTAGCTGTTTGTGTGCCTTGCCCCCTCCCGCAACCAGGCCAGGAGCTCCTGGAGGGCAAGGTCCTCTCTCACCAGGAGCTGCTGTCCCCCAAAGGCCAGCACAGAGCTGGGTACAAAGAGCAGCCTTGCCCAGTGCAGACTTCAGTCCATTCGACGGTCGGACACCTCATCCCTGTCAGTGTGGGGTAGTCCCCAGACTGTGAGGGCCCCTCCCTGGGCCTCAGCAGGAGTCCTTTACCTTTCTTTGGTGCCATGGGCCCTTTGGGCTCTGGTAAGGTCTAAGGATCCCCTCTCAGAAAAGTGTTTTTAAATACATAACAGGCCAGGTGCGGTGGCTCATGCTTGTAATCCCAGCACTTTGGGAGGCCAAGCCGAGTGGATCACCCGAGGTCAGGAGCTCAAGGCCAGCCTGGCCAACATGGTGAAACCCTGTCTCTACTAAAAACACCAACATTAGCTGGGTGCAGTGGTGCACACCTGTAATGCCAGCGACTTGGGAGGCTGAGGCAGGAGAATTGCTTGAACCCGGAAGGCGGAGGTTGCAGTGAGCCAAGATCACATCACTGTACTCCAGCCTGGGCAACAGAGCAAGACTCCATTCAAAAATATATATAAAAATTAAAAATTAATAAATAAAAGTACAAAAGTAAGCTGGGTGTGGTGGCACATGCCTGGTTATAAAAAAAAAATTATTTTTTTGAGATAGAGTCTCGCTCTGTTGGCTAGGCTGGAGTACAGTGGCACAGTCTTGGCTCACTATAACCTCCACCTCCCGGGTTCAAGCAATTCTCCTGCCTCAGCCTCCCAAGTAGCTGGGCTTACAGGTGCCTGCCACCACCCCTGGCTAATTTTTTGTGTTTTTAGTAGAGACAGGGTTTCACCATGTTGGCCATGCCGGTCTCGAACTCCTGACCTCCTGATCTACCTGCCTCCACATATTTTTAATGCTATAGCAATATAGGTGCTTCTTTATTAATGCCTTAGAGAACAAGATCTGGGGCTAATAACTACTGTAATTTTGAAGTATGGTGAACAAAAATGTTATTTTAGGATAACCATGTCAGCTGGGGATCTCATGTCCTATTCTCATGTCCACGATAATAGGACATGAGAATTTCTGCAATTCCTATGATTTCTGCAACATCATAGAATGGCTAATGCCATTGTGGTTGATCATCTACATTTATAATTGCAGGAATTATCATTTGTAATTGTAATTAGTGGTTATTGAAAATAACACTGAGATTCTTTTTTTCCTATTCCAGTTCTTGGACACTCTGGATTCCATCCTAAGACTCACTGGGTCCCGGAAGCCCTGGTTAAGAAGCCCTGGCTGAGGGGGTGGTTTAAGGGAAAAGAGGAGGATTTGTCTCGGAACCCAAATTCTGGCCTCTAGCTGGCTGCCAAGGCTCTGACTTTCTCCAGTCCTGCATCTCCATCCGCCTGCCTCAGTCACATCACAGAGGAACCCAGCCTGTGCCCACAGCCTGGTTGTCCCAGCTTATCTGAAGCCCCTCAGTGGGGTGAGCTTAGCAGAAGCCTCCAGAGAATGACTCCCTGGAGCCATTGTGCCCCAGACAGCCCAGCTTGGGGCTTCAGGGGCTCTGGCCGCCTCCCAGGCACTTATTTTATGTCCTGAAAGAGCAAAGCTGACAGGTAATAAATGGCTGAGGAGGGCTGGAGTGGGCTCTGACTGCCTGCCCGGCGCCTGCCCAGCCAGCCCACCATACCCACCACCGCCCTCTCAGGGGGATGAGAACACCATTAATTACCCAGGAAGAAAGGGCGCCATGAGGACGCGTCCAATGCTGCTTGGGGACATCATCTCTGGACACATTTTCTGAGAGAAGCATCTAGCCTGAAGCTTAGCTGTCGCCCCTACGGCCCTCTGCCATCAGCCAGCCAGGCTTTCCTCCTCCCCGGGTGCCCCAGGGCGCCTTCCAACCTAGGTCCTGCCTTCAAAGCCTCTTCACCTGTCCAGTATCCCTGAGGGATTGCTTTTTGCAGATGGGGCCCCGAGGTGGGCCCCTGGGGTGGGACCCAAGGGCGGAAGGGAGTCTATCCCATCATTTCTGTCGCCTTCGCCAGCACTTTGAGTCCATCACTGAGTCCGGGGGATTCTACTAGGGAAGTAGCTCTGGCCTCACCCAGATACCAAGGCCAGTTCCATCACTCCAGGCCCAAGTGATTGGGTCACCTTCAGGTGTGACCACACCTGTCACCTTTTGCAGGTTGGTGCCAACCATTCTTCAAACAGGAGCTCAAGCAACCATCCCACTTGCCCTGTGAAGAAGAAACTGTTATCATCACATTTTACAGACCAGGAAACCGAGGCTCAGAGAGGGTAAGTGACTGGCACAGCTGGTAACAACAGAGTCAGGGTTTGAGCCCAGTCTGCCCAGCTCCAAAGCTCCCCTTTAGTAGCTTTCTCGACATCAAGTGGTCATCCTGCAACCACAGGTAGCCAAAGAGTCCCTCTAAAGAAAGTTTGCCAGGCCCTCTGCATGCCCCTTTCCCTCCCTGCCCCTGCCCAGGGGCTCCCTTGGAGCCCAGAGACCCTGCCTCTTCATTCTAAAACCCCCACTGGGCCCAGTCCCACCTCTTCCGGGAAGCCTTCCCTGATTGCCCACACTCTGCAGATTCAAAAGTCTTCCAGTGCCTCCCACCCTTAGCAGAAGCTGTCAGCACTGGCCACCAGCAGCACCTAAGTTCTTTCCTTATCATCTCCAAGCACCACACCCATAGCCAGGTCCAGGTGCCCTACAGGGTCTCTTTTAGGCCTGGAGGAAGATTTTGCTAGAATAAGATAAATGGGTCACCCCATGGCTTGTGCCAACCTTCCACCAGAGGCAGAGTCTGTTCACACCTGGGCAGGGGGCATCTGCCTCAGAATCGCTAGGAAGGGGGGGGGCCACCTAATCCAGTCTGATAGGATGACTAAGGGGGGGCTAGGAATCACATCACAGCCACTCTCTGAGCTAGAAGAAGCCCTGAGCCAGCATCTCCACCCAGCTCCAGGAACAGTCAGCAGATTCACTGCACCCTCATGGAGCTTGAGAAAACTCAGAGAAGGGCCAGGGCCAAGGTCAAGGCCAAGGCAAGAACCACAACCTCTGCTCCAGGTGCATGGCAGGAATAACATCAGTGTCGTTTATAGCAATGATCACTTTCCTAATAAATGTGTTTCCTGCAGACAGAGGGATGCTGGCACCCGAGCCTGATGAGGCCCACAGAGGATGTTCCCTGAAGCAGAACCTCCACAGAGGGGTGGCTGAGTCAACCTCATACTGCAGATAATTCTATGCAGCAGATAGAAACAGTGAGATGGAATTCCACAGCTGAACTAGAAAAATGGGTCCAAATATCTTACTGAACAAAAGAAGCAAGTTGCAGAACGATACGTGACTTCAAAAAAGAAATTTAAACAGAATCATATTATGCTATGGATATATACATGTGCATGAAAGTGCAAGGCAGCACTGAGAAAAACGCCCTCCAAATGCCTGCCACGCATTGGCTAGGCTTTGCTGCCAGGGGCCCACCACAACTCTGCCCCAGCCCTAGCCCAGCCCCACTCTTGATACACAGGAAGATCATGACCCACCAATTCTCACATCCTGCTGCCAGGAGAGTACACAGCCACAATCTTTGCAGAGGGTGAGTGGGCAACATGGATCAAAAGTTAAAAATCCATAAACGTGCATTTTAAACTCATACATTCTCCTTCTACATGCTATCCCTCAGATGAATTCTCACAAGCGTGTAAGAACAGATGTACAAGGATGTTTAAGCACTCCTGTTTAAAGCAGAAAAAAAAAAAATGCACCAAAACTGTAAACAACGTCTGTGTCCGTCACCGGGGGCCTGGTTGAATAAATTATAGTATCTCCTGAAATGGAATCCTGTGTGACCGTTCTGCAGCACGAGGTGGAAATGTGTGTACTGACACCGTGGACCTCGAGGTGAAGATGCACGGGATACTTCAGATATGTGGGATGATCTCCTGGGTGGATAGACTCTTTTTTTTTTTTTTTTTTTTTGAGACAGAGTCTCGCTCTGTTGCCCAGGCTGGAGTGCAGTGGCATGATCTCAGCTCACTGCAGCCTCTGCCTCCCAGGTTCATACCATTCTCCTGCCTCAGCCTCCTGAGTAGCTAGGACTACAGGTGCCCGCCACCATGCCCGGCTAATTTTTTGTATTTTTAGTAGAGACAGCGTTTCACCGTGTTCACCAGGATGGTCTCGATCTCCTGACCTTGTGATCCGACTCCCTCGGCCTCCCAAAGTGCTGGGATTACAGGCGTGAGCCACTGCGCCCGGCCAGTAGATTCTTACATATACTTCTGTGTGTGTGTGTGTGTGTGTTGTGTGTGTGTGTGTGTGTGTGTGTGTTGAGTGAGGGTCAAGAAAAAAGGCTTAGTTTTCAGTCTATAATGTTTGATTTTATTTTTAGTAAACAAAATCATGACATGCCATTTCTATAGACTAAGAACCAGATTTTGGTGCGGGATGTTAATGGTGGGGGGGAGACTGTGCTTGTGCAGGGGCAGAGAGTAGATGGGATCTCGTACTTTCTGCTCAATTTTGCTGTGAACCTAAAACTGATCTAAAAAATAAAGACTATTTTTTAAAAAATAGATCAAAAGTCTTTAGAAATTCAAAACACAAGAGAACTTTTCCTCCAAGTCAGTGCTTCTCCAGGTTGAATCTCCCTGTGCCTTCATCATTCTTGAGCAAGTGCCACTCTCCGAAAGCTCAAACCAGGGTGTGCTGTCAAGGTTTCTCTTCTGGCTGGGCACAGTGGCTCACACCTGTAATCCCAGCACTTTGGGAGGCTGAGGCAGGCAGATCACCTGAGATCAGGAGTTCGAGACTAGCCTAGCCAACATGGTGAAACCCTGTCTCTACTAAAACTCAAAAATTATCTGGGCATGGTGGCAGGTGCCTGTAATCCCAGCTACTCAGGCGGCTGAGGCAGGAGAATCACTTGAACCCAGGAGGTGGAGGTTGCAGTAAACCGAGATCCCACCACTGAACTCCAGGCTGGGCAACAGAGCGAAACTCCATCTCAAAAAAAAAAAAAAAAAGGTTTCCCTTCTGAAGTTTTGCCTATACCATCTCGTCTGCCCAGAGTGCCTCACACCTTCATTTTTACCAATACAAATATCCTTCTCCATGAAAGCCCATTTTGGATGCCCTTGCCCCCTGAAGCACAGGCTCTCTGAGGACAGCCTGTGTCCTGAATATATCTCTGCAGCCACCAGGGATGCCCAGTGCCAGGCACAAGGCAAGAGCTCATTAAATGTGTGCCAAGTCACTGGATGCCCTCCTCTGAACACATTAACATTTCTGAAAGCCCCAAGCACTGTCTAGACATCTCGCTGGGGCCACTCATCTTGCCATGAATCATAACTCTGCCTGCCCTTGTTAACAGGGAGCTCCTCAGAGAGGGCTCCCAGGACCCACATTGCACATGTGCCCCAGCCCTATAGCTCACTCGGCTCAGGAATCACAAACGCAAATGCCAGTGGGAGCCAGGAGGGAAAGGAAAGGAGAGAAGCAGGCCTGGCCAGGCTAAACGGGTAACACAATCCAGGCCACATTGTCCTATTAGAATGTGAGCCCACAATGGCCAGAGGATCAAGTTTACAAGAAGCTACCAGATTTGGATGTAAAATCCTGACTGTTCAATGGAGACAACTAGATCACATATTAAAATAAACACACACCATACAAGTCATAGCAAAATACAAGTCATCACAGACTGGCCCAGACTCCCTGCCTATGGTGCCTCAGGAAGCAATAGTTCAGAATTGACATCACTGGAAAAAAAAAAAAAAGCAAAAAGCCCTCCTGATCCTGCCATCCCATCAGCCCAAACTCCAAAACCTACTCACTGCAGAGCCCAAACCTCACTGCCAAAGGGAGATTCGAAGCCCAACTACTGACCAGGCGTGGTGGCTTACGCCTATAATCCTAGCACTCTGGGAGGCTGAGGCATGTAGATCACTTGAGGTCAGAGGTTTGAGACCAGCCTGGCTAACATAGCAAAACCCTGTCTCTACTAAAAAAATTTAAATTTAAATTTAAAAAAATAAAAGAGTTCACCAGGTATGATGGTGCGCACCTGTAGTCTCAGCTACTAAGGAGGCTGAGGCACAAGAATCGCTTAAACCTGGGAGGTGGAGGCGCAGTGAGATGAGATCACACCACTGCACTCCAGCCTGGGCAACAGAGTGACTCTGTCTCAAAAAAAAAAAAAAAAAAAAAAGCCCAGCCACTTTGGTAGCATCTGTGTTGGCTCTGCAGCTCCCAGTTGTGTGACAGGTGAATGACTTCACCTCTCTGAGCCTCTCTCTCTCTGAGCCTCTACTTCCTCCTCTGTAATATATGGGGGAAAAACAATAACTTCCTATGGATGTTATGTGGACTCATCACGGAGGAGCTGACTGCCAAAGCAGGACCCCTCCCTCCCCATCTCAGCCCCTCATCCATGTCTTGGATGGGGCAGGGAATGCAAGTGCTTAGCCTCCGAGATCCTGGCCCAGGAAGGCCTGTTTATAGCAGCATGCTCCTCTCGCAGCCCCCTAAATCCCCACAACAGAAATGAATACTTATTGAAACTTATGTGCATGGCACCATGTTAAATGCTTCACGTAAGTTCCTGTCTTTTAACTTTCTCCGCAATTCCAGAAGGTAGGTACAGTTGTGTGTGTGTTGCATAATGATGGAGATATGTTCTGAGAAATGCATCGTTAGGTGATTTTGTTGTGTGAACATCATAGAGTATACTTGCACAAACCTAGATGGTGTAGCCTACTACATGCCTAGGCTATATGGTGGGTTGCCTGCTGCTCCCAGGATACAAACCAGTACAGAATGTTACTGTACTGAATACTGTAGGCGATTGTAATACAATTGTAAATATTCATGTATGTAAACGTAGAAAAATACAGTAAAAATATGGTATTAAATCTTATGGGACCACGAACATATATGCAGTCTGTCCTTGACTGAAATATCATTATGTGGCACATGACTGTATTTTTACCTCCCCGTTTTACAGATGAGCAAACTGAGCCTCAGAGAAGTGATCTGACTTGTGCAAGGCTGGTTTGTAAGTATCACAGGCTGGATTTGGCCGTAGGCTATTTCAGCAATCTCAGTCACCACTCCAGCCTGCTCCTCAGGTGCCTGCCTTCCTCCTTGCCACACACCTCTGTGATTCCTACAAGCTGCCAGGTGCTAACCTGGTCAGTCCTGGAGACACCAGGAATAACACCAGCTCCTGCCTCTGGGCAGCCCCGCTGGGTCTGTGGCACAGACAACCATAGACTCTGCCTGGAAAAGTTGCTTCATGGAGAAGTTGACACCTGAGCCAGGGCCAACAGGTGCACAGGTAGGTAGTGAGCTGGTGGCACCAGGAGTGAACCCAAGGTACCTCCAAGCCTGAAGGCTGAAGGGTGGGAACTGCAGTCCAGACAGAACCAACTTGGCTGGGCCCAAGGCAAGTGAGAGAACAAATGGATGGTTTCTCTCATGAGAAAATGTACAAACATGGAGGCAAAGGAAGGAGAGAAGCAGATCACAGATGTGAAGGAAACTCAAAACCTTAACCCGCCTGGCCAATATGGCAAAATTCCATCTCTACTAAAAACACAAAAATTAGCCAGGCATGGTGGCATGCACCTGTAATCCCAGCTACTAAAATGCTGAGGCAGGAGAATCACTTGAACCCAGGAGGCGGAGGTGGCAGTGAGCTGAGATCATGCCACTGCACTCCAGCCTGGGCAACAGAGCAAGACTCCATCTCGAAAACAAAACAAAACAACCTTAACCCTGGCCAGGCATGGTGGCTCAAGCTTGTAATCCCAGTACTTTGGGAGGCCAGGTGGGTAGACCACTTGAGGCCCAGCAGTTCAAGACCAGCCTGGGCAACATAGCCAGACCCCCATCTGTACAAAAAATACCAAAATTCGCCAGGTGTGATGGTGCATGCTTGCAGTCCCAGCTACTCTGGAGTCCCAGCTACTCTGGAGGCTGAGGTGGGAGGATCACTTGAACCCAGGAGGTCAAGGTTGCAGTGAGCAATGAACATGCCATTGCACTCCAGCCTGGGCAAGAGGGCAAGACCCTATTCCCCCCACCAAAAGAACAACAACAACAAAACTGAACTCTTAAACCTGAAAGCTTAAAAGCCCTGCCTCAAAGAGGAGGCCTCTCAAGCTAGGTAAAGTTCCCACTGGCCCTGCACCACCCCTGGATGTTAAATCTGGTGGGGCTGCCACCTGGGTCTAGGGTAGGGACTAGCCATATGGTATCACAGTGAGGACCCTGGCTTGGCAATCTGGGGCTGACCTCAGGCATGTCAAGCCAATGTCATCTGCAAAACTGAGGTGAAAAAGAGAGCAAAATTACTCTCTTAAGCAAGCATCTCACTTGCTTAAGAGAGATGGTGCGGCCCAGTGCGGTGGCTCACGCCTGTAATCCCAGCACTTGGGAGGCCGAGGCGGGTGGATCACAAGGTCAGGAGATTGAAATCATCCTGGCTAACACGGTGAAACCCTGTCTCTATTAAAAAAAAAATACAAAAAAATTAGCCGGGCGTGGCGGCGGGCGCCTGTAGTCCCAGCTACTCAGGAGGCTAAGGCAGAAGAATGGCGTGAATCCGGGAGGTGGAGCTTGCAGTGAGCCAAGATCGTGCCACTGCACTCCAGCTTGGGCGACAGAGCGCAACTCCGTCTCAAAAAAAAAAAAAAAAAAAAAAAGAGAGAGATGGCGCAAGGCTCAGATTCGGCAGATAGGACCCAGGGCGCCCCAAGTGCACGGCCCCAGGCACCCACATGCTCATTCTCAGGAATGCCTCCACCCTTGACTCTTAAGGCTATGGGCATTAAACAAGGGAATCGAAGTAAGTCAAAGCCCGGTGGCCCTGGCAATGGCACTATTCCCATCCCCCTTGCCCATATACCCCACAGTACTTGTCACTCCCTCGGCCAAACCTGCCCCAAGCTGGCTGTGAAATAATCTCCTCCAAGGGGTCAGGTGATCATTTGCTCTCCTCCCTCCTGGGGGTAGGGGGTAGGGTGATGGTGGTATTTTTCAGCTATTAACAATTGACATCTGTTAATTATTAGTTTGTGTACTTCTGTTTTGCTTTTACGCACACCATTGCTCAATCCACCCGGCAGCCCTAGCCCTGAGAAGCGGAAATCTTACCTCCTGACAGAGAGATAGGGAAGCAGAGCCCGGACACGAGGGCAGTGGAGGGCTCCCGGCCATGGAGCCCAGCGTATCTGACAAAACCCACATAACCTCCGAGACAGTGAGTCACAAGGAATAGAATTCTGCCCTGTGTCAGGTATCAGACGTTCCCATCCTGGCCTCCTCAAAGCCCACACTTCTGGAGGCAGCCATCTTGCCCCTGAGAGGTGGTTTTCCTAGAAGGCAAGATCCCTATCTTGTAGACCCCAGAGATTTCCAGGCTGCAAAGAGCATTGCTTCTATGGAAGGAGCCAAGGGGAGGGTAAGAAACACGAACAGGGCCGGGCATGGTGGCTCACGCCTGTAATCTCAACACTTTGGGAGGCCGAGGCAGGCAGATCATGAGGTCAGGAGATCGAGACCATCCTCGTCAACATGGTGAAATTCTGTCTCTACTAAAAATACAAAAAATTAGCCAGGTGTGGTGGCGGGTGCCTATAGTCCCAGCTACTCGGGAGGCTGAGGCAGGAGAATCGTTTGAGCCTGGGAGGCAGAGGTTGCAGTGAGCTGAGATTGCACCACTGCACTCCAGCTTGGGTGACAGACCAAGACTTGGTCTCAAAAAAAAAGAAGAAGAAAAAAAAAAAGAAACACAAACAGGGCCGAGCATGGTGGCTCACATCTGTAATCCCAACACTTTGAGAGGCCAAGGCAGGCAGATCACTTGAGGTCTGGAGTTCAAGACCAACCTGACCAGTATGGTGAAACCCCATGTCTACTAAAAATACAAAAAAAAAAAAAATAGCCAGGCGTGGTGGCGGGTGCCTGTAGTCCCAGCTACTTGGGAGGCTGAGGCAGGACAATTGCTTAAACCCGGGAGGTGTAGGTTGCAGTGAGCCAAGATTGCGCCATTACACTCTAGCCTGGGTAACGGAATGAGATTGGTCTCAAAAAAAAAAAAAAAAACCGCCATGCTATTCTGATGGGAAACAGGGGACTGGACTGCACGAGGACCTGCATCCCTTGTAGGCTTTGTGAATGTGATCAGATCCACAGGCAGGTACGGGGCTGAGGGGAAGGCACACCAGGCAGGGGAACTTTGAGAAACACAGGTAAGGCAGTCGAACAGGTAGAGGCCATGGAGAGGGCTCAGCCAGCTGAGCTCCTGGGCACATAGGAAGGAACTGTTGGCAAGGGGGGTCCTAGTGGAATTTGGCAGAAGGGCCCTGAAAACTGAGCTGAGAAGTCTGGATTATACCTCAGGGAAAACAGGGAGTCCCTCAAGGTCCTTGAGCAGGGGAGGGACCCCTCAGACCAAGGTCCAGAGGCTCCCCCTGGGGGCAGCGTGGAGGAAACAGGAAGCCACACCAGAAGGGGCTGTGGCTGGGCTGTCCCCTAATGGGTAGTGAGGGCAGGGATGGGGTGCGGGAGATGGTGCCCAAGGGGAACCACCAGTCTTGCAGGTAGGAAAAAGGGAAGAGAAGGAGGGAAACACGTGGGTGTGGTCCCCTGTCCCAGGGGCTGGCCAGTGTGGTCTTCTCCTCAAAGAGGAAAGTTGGGGCCTAGCAGAGCAGGTGAACGAGAGAGAGTAAGTGGTTGTTAGGGAAAAGGAAGGGCCTTTCATGTTGGACCAGTTGGTGTGCTTTTAGAGCAGCCAGTGAAAAGCACTTCTCTCCATCTGGAGCTCAGGAGAGGTTTACAGTCTGTGTTGGGAGTATCCCAGGTTCAGGGGTTGTTAATGCCCTGGGCTTGTGTGGGGCTCCCAGGTGAGAGCTGGTAAGTGAGAAGAGGGGGGTACCCAGGCTAGGACCTCAGAGGGTCAGGCGGTGTCAACAGAGAAATCTCAGTAGAGAAATATCTGAGACACCAGAAGAGCACAGTGTCTGGGAAGGCAAGAGAGGGCAGCGGGAGGGGCAGGACCCCCCCAGGGTGGCTGGCCAAGGCTCCAAGCAATAACATAATATCAAAGTTTACATATATTGAGCTCCTTTTACATGCCAGGTCTTTAACCAGGGACCTGATAGGTATTAGCTACCTCACTGATACTTCCAAGAACCTACTGGGGTTAGCACTGTTACCCATTTGACAGATGGGAATGTCAGCAAAGAGCAGCTCAGTTACTCAGCAGGTCAAGCCTCATCCTAAATCCATTCGGATTCCAGAGCTCACACACATCTTTAACTACTGTATGTGGAGCAGGGGGCTGGTTGGCGTTTGTAGACCGGTCAGTGGCTGGCATTTTTAGTGCTGAAGGAGCTGCTAGAAGCCAGAAGGTAAACAGGTGGAAGCAGACAGCCACACCTCTAGCTGGGAAGGGTGGGAGGGCAGGGGAGCCTGGCCAGAGCTCCAGCAACTTCCTCCAGCAGCTGGCCCAGGCAGCAGGAGTCGGAGCCGCCCATTTGAGCGGCTGGATCCGGAAGGCTGCAGCAGGGGGTCAGAGTCGGGAAGAACCTTTAGTTCTTGTTCTGCCTTCAGGATCCAAACTTGGAAAACAATGACCACTAAAAGTGATTCAATGATGACAATTTTTGACTGTTGCTAAGTTTAGCACTCTGGGTGGGGCAGCCACCACGTCTTACAATGCACATACTTTGGCTTCCACCACCAACCCAATGTTGTATCCCAGTTTAACTCCATTTCTACTTCCACCCAAATGGGGTTCTCTTCTTAGGGCCCTGTCATGGGAGAAAAAACAAAGAATAACTTCCTACCCAAGGAGGTCTTAGCGATGAATGAGATCCCTATTTAGTATCCCATTAGTACCTAATACCTAAGCTATTAATAGAAACGGCAATACTTACTCCAAAGGAATGAATCACTAATGGTGGAATTTCAGACACCAGAGGTGGTTTACAAGTGCTCCCGGAAATCATTACTGGGATCACAACATACTCCACCCAAGTGTAAGGACATTTTCAAGTCTTACCAAGGCCCTGCTAGGAAAATATCTTAAGAGCTACCTCCTTTTCCAACGTCCCCTCTTTCAGAAGTTTGACATATAATCCAGGATAAATTTCTCTCAATCTGCCCCAAAACTGTGCCTGATACATGGTAGGCACTGAATAAATACATGTTGACACCGTAAGCGCAGGCAGGGGCCATGCAGCTCACTTGTCACAGTTAAAGGATATGAAGGCCAGGCACAGTGGCTCACGCCTGTAATCCTAGTACTTTGGGAGGCAGAGACGGGAGGATCACTCAAGGCCAGGAGTTCAAGACCAGCCTAGGCAACATGATAAAACCCCATCTCTACAAAAATTACAAAAATTAGCAGGGCGTGGTGGCACATACCTGTAGTCCCAGCTACTCAGGAGGCTGAGGCATGATAATTGCTTGAACCTGGGAGACTGAGGTTGCAGTGAGCTGAGATCGCGCCACTGCACTCCAGCCTGGGCGACAGAGCCTGGCCAGGGCTCCAGCAACTTCCTCCAGCAGCTGGCCCAGGCAGCAGGAGTCGAAGCCGCCCATTTGAGCGGCTGGATCCGGAAGGCTGCAGCAGGGGGTCAGAGCCGGGAAGAACCTTTAGTTCTTGTTCTGCCTTCAGGATCCAAACTTGGAAAACTTGTCTCAAAACAAAGAACATGAAGCTCTCCCTGGAGCCATCAGAGTGCCTAGAGCCACAGCTTCCAACAATCACCCTTCATCATGGCCTCCACATTATAATTTATCTGTCGGTCCTTAGGATGGAATCACAGCCGGTCAGAAAGGGCTCCCAACCACATATATTTGGCTCTTTAAAGTTTGGGGAAATCTTGCAACATCATTTAGGTTCAATCCAATTGTTTTCAACTCTTAGAAGTACTTCTATAACACCAAAATTGGGACCAGATTAGGGATGCCATACACACAGCCCCTGCTCCATCACCCCCACCACCAAGGCAAAGGCACAAATCATTAAACCGATTATGATGCTCTTTTTTGCTGAACCAAGATGTGGTTTCAGAATCTTTCTCAATGCACAGGGCTTGCTCTGTTTAGTTATAGGAGCTGATGTGCACCTGGATGTCACGCTTCCAGTGTGAATTCCTTTTGGGAGGAAAAAATGTTTCTACAAAAATCCATTGAATTTGGCCAAACACGGTGACTCACGCCTGTAATCCTAGCACCCTGGAAGGACTGCCTGAGGTCAGGAGTTCGAGACCAGCCTGGCCAACATGGCGAAACCCCGTCTCTACCAAAAATACAAAAATTAGCCAGACATTATGATGGACGCCTATAATCCCAGCTACTCAGGAGGCTGAGGCAGGAGAATTGCTTAAACCTGGGAGGTGGAGGTTGCAGCAAGCTGAGATTGTGCCACCGCACTCCAGCCTGGACAACAGAGCAAGACTCTGTCTTAAAAAAAAAAAAATCCATTGAATTTACCATTCATGATATACAGTTTATGTGTTTGTGAGGCTTTTGTTATTTTTGCCTCTGTCTGCTCCCTCCTCCTTCTGGCGCCAGCACCCCAGTTTCCCTTGGGGACTCCCCTTTCCCCATTCCCAGCTCAGTGGAGAAACTGAACCCAGAACTTGGGGGAAATGGGAAGAGAGACAGACAGATAATCCCATCCTAATTCATTTGGGCCTCCTTGGGTTTTTAGATAGGTGAGCCCATAAAATCGCTTTCACTCTGGCCAGCTTGAGGGTGGCCTTCTGTCTTATACCTAAAGCGCCCTGGCTGACCTCATGCAAGCACTGAGCTGGCCACAAAAGGTGATCCCAATGTGACAAAGGGTCCCTGTCCTTCAGGGGCTTCTCGGTCTAGCAGGCGATTAAACATAGACTCAAGTAACCAGTCATGGAGCTGAGAATCCAGCTAAGAGCTACGATGGAACCAGAGAAACCAGCCTCCCTCCCACATGAGTATGCACCCCGCTCCTCCACTGGGCATCTGATGAGCTCCCGACCCCCCATTCAGGCTCACAGGAATCCTGGACCAGCTATCAGGAGACTGGGTATGAGGCCTTACCCCACTGTTAACTCACGGTGTGAACCAATCACCCTGGGCCTCGATTTCCTTATCTATAAAATAGGAATGAAAACGCCAGGTAACACCAGGCCGAAGGCCATGAAATAGAGCTTCAGTGTCCAGACCTCATGGGGAGGGTGGTCACTATGACAAAGGACAGGCTGCCTCTGGGACTGGACCCAAACCAGTGCCCCACAGGTTCCTTTCCCTTGGGTGAGGTGCAGAGAAGAAAGAGAGACTCCACGGAAACTGCTGTATTGGGCTGTCCTTCCCATAGAACCCTTGAGGTGAGAGAGCCTGAGGAAGCTTCTAGTCCAAGCTCTTCCTCCCACATCCAGAACATTCACTCATTTGAAATTGGGGCATTAGCTAGGAGGGCATTTCTAGGAGGAAATTTACCCGCTACTTCTTCCCACCCTTTTTTTTTTTTTTGAGATGGAGTCTTGCTCTGTTGCTCAGGCTGGAGTGCAGTGGCCCAATCTTGGCTCACTGCAACCTCTACCTCCTGGGTTCAAGCCATTCTCCCACCTCAGATTCCTGAGTAGCTGGGACTACAGGTGTGCGCCACTATGCCCGGCTAATTTTTGTGCTTTTAATAGAGATGGGGTTTTGCCATGTTGGCCAGGCTGGTCTCGACCTCCTGACCTCAGGTGATCCGCTTACGTCAGCCTCCCAAAGTGCTGGGATTACAGGCATGAGCCACCATGCCTGGCCCCCCACTCCCTTTTTATTCACTGAGCAGATAAACCTCTCCAGTCACCCACGCCCCTCACACTGAGGTCCACCCTTCATGATCTTCTCTGTCTCCCCATTAAGCCAGGTGCCCTGGTCAGCGCTCTCTTCCCAGGGGACAGCAGTGCCTGGGGCAGCAGGGCCAGGAGCCAGTACCTCAGTCTGCCCAGCAGAAAGGTCAAGCCAGTTGGGAGCCACTGCTCTCTTTAAAGGATCTCCAAGGAGTTTCTGCCACCTCCCAGGCCCCCTGGCAGACCAAAGGGTGAGGGTCAGGGCCAGGGTCAGGCCAAGGCTGGTACTCAGGACTGACCTGCCTGTGGCGAAGGGTGACCAAGCCCATCAGACCTGACAACTTGCCTTTCAACTCCTTACTTCCCTTCAGCAAACCTGCCCCAGTTCCACAGTCAGGAGCACTCCCATGCAACCCACACACCTTCCATATAAGTGGGGAAAAATTCAAAGCTAAAAAATACATTCTCTTTAGTCACTGTTCCATCCCTGTCACCAACCACCACCAGCAGAGCCGCTAGCCGCCAACGCCTTTAAAAACGCCTTTGTGGGTATCCCCCTGCCTCGGCAC
Organism: Trachypithecus francoisi; assembly: GCF_009764315.1. Lineage (NCBI taxonomy): Eukaryota > Metazoa > Chordata > Mammalia > Primates > Cercopithecidae > Trachypithecus > Trachypithecus francoisi. The sequence goes on from NW_022681461.1 coordinate 63,964,039, forward strand.
CCACACCCTCTCCTAAGAAACGTTCAGAAGCTCTAAATTACCAAAATCAATTACTCCAAGAGGGAGCTCAGGCAGACAGGCACTAGAATAAAGACGGTAGATAATTCCCCCCGTCAGGTAATTGCTCCCCAGAGAATTTCAGATAAAAAAGAGAACTCCAAAAGGAGCATTTTCCCCCAGAAAGGCAAGAGAAGGCTGTGCCTCGATAAACAGGAGGCTCTTCTCTTCCCTGCAGCCTTCCCGCCTCTCCCTCACCTACATCCTGCAGAAGGCAACCACAGTAGGGCCACAGGAATCCCCACGGATCAGGGTGGGAGGCAAGTGGGGTCAAATTCTGGCCAAGGTTACAGTGAGCTGAGACTGTGCCATTGCACTCTAGCCTGGGCAACAAGACTCTGTCTCAAAAAAAAAAAAAAGAGGAAGTTATTTGAGAGCAGATCCTTGGCTGCCATGTCCTACACTAAGGCAGTTAAGGTTGAGGGGCCATAGGAAATTTCATGGACAGCACAGTGCTTGAGGTAAGTTCTGAAAGGAAAAGAGGCCAGGCACGGTGGCTCACGCCTGTAATCCCAGCACTTTGGGTGGCCGAGGCTCGTGGATCACCTGAGGTCAAGAGTTCAAGACCACCCTGGCCAACATGACGAAACCCTGTCTCTACTGAAAATACAAAAATTAGCTGGGCACGGTGGCACACCCCTATAGTCCCAGCTACTCAGAAGGCTGAGGCAGGAGAACCACTTGAACCCGGGAGGCAGAAGTTGCAGTGAGCCAAGATCACACCACTGCACTCCAGCCTGGACAATAGAGCAAGACTCCATCTCAAAAAAAAAAAAAGAAAAGAAAAGAAAGAAAGAAAAAGAAAGGATTCTATGGGCAGAGACCAAGTAGGGAATGTTCCAAATAGTAGAAACTGCATAACAGAAGTGCAGAGGTGGGGCCAGATGTGGTGGCTCACGCCTATAATCCCAGTACTTTGGGAAGCCAAGGCAGGTGGATCACGAGATCAGGAGTTTGAGACCAGCATGGCCAACACAGTGAAACCCCATCTCTACTGAAAATACAAAAATTAGCCGGGCGTGGTGGCACATGCCTGTAATCCCAGCTACTTGGGAGGCTGAGACAGGAGAACTGCTTGAACCTGGGAGGCAGAGGTTGCAGTGAGCCGAGACCATGCCATTGCACTCCAGTCTGGGCAACAGAGTGAGACTCCATCTCAAAAAAAAAAAAAAAAAGAAAAAGAAAGAAAAAAAAGAAGTGCAGAGGTGGGAGAGTCCTGGACGCACTGAGTCCTGGTTATCATCTTGCAAGAAGGAGGTCAAGGCTAGAAAGGTAGGATGGGAAGGGTCTTTGGGTAAAGAACATGATGAGGATCCGTGAGTTACAAGTAATGGCTTACTTACCAGTGCTTATCATGTGCCAGGCATTGTGTGAAGCAAAACTCTTACAACATAGACCTATGAAGCCAGTTATCTTGTATCCCTTGTTTTAGAACCCAGGGAAAGTTAAGCGGCCGCAATTAATTCCTGTAGCTACTAAATGGCAGGACAGGGATCTGAAGTCCCCCAACACATCAGTTTCAACCCCATGTCTTTATCCAAACTGCTTCCCCACCCTGGAGCCACAAGGGACAGGGCAAAAGCCAACACTTATCAACACTGTCAAGGTGTGGAGAAGAGCCACTGATTTCTTGCCATCTGAAGCCTTCTCCTTGTGCCTTGATTTTTAATTTGTATGCCATTGGACAGCACTTCTCCAATAAGCACATAGGTCATTTGTTCTGAATATTTAAAGGGAGTCTTTTCAACTATCCCTCCGCGAATTTTCGAGTTGCCCAAACACCAAAAACCACACGTGGTCAAAGCATCAACACCCTCAACAAGATTTATGTTCCAAGCACGTGGCTGCTACTTGATTTATGGGGCCGGTGGAGCTGATCTAAGAGGAAGTGAACCTCTCAGGGGAAGGAGACATCATCATCATCAAATATCTCAATAATCATCTCAATCACAGTAAAGAAGGCACCGGGCCACTTCCTGCCCTAGCACTGGAAAGGAAGTGAAATTATTTGCTGTAATTCAATTTGGTAATTAACTAAACAATGCAAAGAGAAATTCCAGCAAGGATATAAATACTTTAAAAATCCCTGCATTAGTTGGTGAGGAGGATGTCAACAACAAACAGGAACTCCGGAGAAGGCAAGAGGAGAGGGCGGTCAGGTCGGGGTGAGGTGGGTCCCAGGCTAAAAACAACAGTGGCCAAGGTGGTTTCTAATTACAGGCACCACCTCATGCCAGCTCTGTGCTAAGCACTTTACACACGTTACCTCAGTTACCTCACCGAAGCCTCAAAACGCTGAGGAGCCGAGGCAGCTGGAGAAGGAAGGACCTGCCTGAGGGCACACAGTGGGAAGTGACAGACAACTCTTATCCCAAACCCGCATCTTCTCCTTCCACATCTCTCTGCTTCCTGTCCAAAAGCATGACCTAGATAAACAGGGCTCTAGGAATAGCCAGGACAAATGGGGAAACTGAGGCAGGATTTGACATCCTCCCCTCCCCCACCTCCCCAAGTGTCCTAACTGCCAAGCTTGGGGGCTGCCAGCTGACCTGCCTGCAAGACTCCGATGGAGAACCGGGTAAGCTCGTGAAAAGTGATTTTGCAATCCTGTTTGCAGAAACCTGAGCAATTGTCCTCCTGGGCCTGGCTCTAGCCTTTCTTCCTCTGAGAAACCCCCTAGACCTCTCACCTCCCCCCACCAACACATACACACAACACACAAACACACACACACTGCTGTCTACACCAACTTCACCAATTTGTGGCTTCCCCAAAGGCTGAGCAGGCTCTCTCTCTAAGGGGGACCTCAGCGGTTCTCAGGAGGGAGGGAGGAGCAGCAGCTGAGACTTGTTGGAGTTCCACCCTGCCCCACCTTAACCCAGCATGCCTGCTTCAACAAACACTCACCCCGGTGACTTACACAGCAGAAACAGGCTCACAGGGGAAAATACCATGCAAAAGATAAATTTTAAGCACCTTAAAGAAATCTTTTTCTCTATTATCCCCTTTCTCTATTCATCAAAGCAGCTTCCTTAAAAACCCATGTTCAGACACCTTTTTTTTTTGACTGATTTGAGACCCTGTGTATCTCCAAGAGAAAAATCATTTACATTAAAAATAATAATTTTTTTTCAAGGCAGGGTCTCATTCTGTCACCAAAGTGGGAGTGCAGTGGCACGATCACGGCTCCAGCTCACTGCAGCCTCAACCTCCTGGACTTAAGCAATCCTCCCACCTCAGCCTCAAGAGTAGCTGGGACTACAGGCACACACCACCAGTCCCAGGTATTTATTACTATTTTTTTTTTTTGTAGAGGTAGGGTTTTCCTATGTTTCCTAGACTGACTCTTTAATTCAGACCTTCCCCTACCCAGAACTACCTTCACCAAAGGCAGTAAGTTCTGGAAAGGGGTATGGCCAGAGGATCCCAAGACTGCTGCAAAGTGCATTAAGAAGACCATCAGTAATAATAATGCAAATAATAAGTAATAGCAAAACTGTAGCATTTATTAAATGTTTATGATGTGTAGACACTGTTCTGTGTTCTTTCTCTGCATGTATAATTTTAATCTAGGCCGGGCGCAGTGGCTCATGCCTATAATCCCAGCAATTTGGGAGACCGAGGCAGGTGGATCACTTGAGGCCAGGAGTTCAAGACCACCCTGGCAAACATGGTGAAACCCCGTGTCTACTAAAAATACAAAAATCAGATGGGTGTGGTGACACACACCTGTAATCACAACTACTCAGGAGGTTGAGGTGGGAAAATTTCTTGAACCCAGGAGGCAGAGATTGCAGTGAGTCAAGATCGCACCACTGCATTCCAGCCTGGCCAACAGAGTGAGACCCTGTCTCAAAAAAAATGTTTTTTAATTAATCTAATAACAGCCCTAAAAAATAGGCATTATTATCCCCAATTTATAGTTAAGAATACTGAGGATCAGAGAAATAAGATAACTTTGTCCAAGGTCAAACAGCTGGTAGGTAGAGCAGCCAGAACTCAAAGCCAGGTCTGTGTGATGAACCTTAGACCACACACACCTCCTTATCCTGTCTGCTGTACTTAGCTTCCTTGGGGTGGGAACGAATTACTTGGTGCTTTCCCTAGCTCCTACCCCAAGCCCAGGATTCAGTGGCCATCAACAGATTTCTGTTCCAAATCTGAATCAAAACGCTATGGTCAAGTTCGGGCACGATGGCTCACACCTGTAATCCCAGCACTTTGGGAGGCTGAGGCAGGCCTCAGGAGTTGAGGTCAGGAGTTCGAGACCAGCCTGGCCAACATGGCAAAATCTAGTCTTTACCAAATATTACAACAATTAGCCAGGCGTGGTGGCAGGCGCCTATAATCCCAGCTACTTGGGAGGCTCAGGCAGGAGAATTGCTTGAACTCAGGAAGCAGAGGTTCCAGTGAGCCAAGATTGCACCACTCATTCCAGCATGGGTGATGGAGTGAGACTGTTTCAAAAACAAACAAACAAACAAACAAACAACCTTATGGTTACTCCGCTCAAAATGAAGTCCCTTAGCAAGCCCCTGCCTTGAAGGTACCTTCTAGGGGAGGATGGGAAAGGAATTACAATCAACATCCAAAAGCCAGTGACCTATAGGGGGTGGAAAGAGATGGGCCCAGGACTGGCGGTCCATGAAATCATGTCTTCAAATGTGCCCTTCCTCTCATGGAGCCTGGATACTGCTGTACCTGCCCTCTTCTGTGCCCCTCTCTGACTATTCTTGGACAGTGGGAAGATGGCGAATGATATCAGTGTAGAAGACCCTTCATTCATCACCTTCCCACCCCTCACCTGCTTAATTACACCTGCTTTCTCCATACTTACACTTCCACAATCCCTCAGGAGGTAGCCCTGCAGCTAGAGGGCAGGGGAGCAGAGTGCCTGACACCATAGGCTTTGGAGTTGGGAAGACCTGTATTCAAACCCTGGCTCTGCCCTTCCCAGCTGGGTGACCTTAGGCAAGTCACTCCTCCTCTCTGGGACTCAGTTTCCTCATCTGCAAAACAGAGATGAAAACAGGACTTCATGGGTCTACTGTGAGAACTAAATGGGCTGATGCTTGGAAAGCCTTAAGCTGAGTGATTGACCATGGAAAGCACTCGGAAAGTGTGAGCTGCTAGATATTATCATTATAGCCCAGAGAGGTCACGCACCATGCTCAGGGTCACACAGCCAATGTGAGGCAGAGCAAATGCTAACACCAGGTTCTGGGTCTGGGCCAGGCTCCTTCCTGACACAGAGCCACTGTCCTGGGAAGCTGTGAGATGGCATAGTACAAGTGCTTATCATGCCCCAGCAGCTTCCCCAAGCCCACAGTTCATGAGCCAAGTACAAAGTCCCAACCAACAGGTTTGTTTTCCTTACACACACACACACACAAAATCAAGTGCATCAGAGTGAAAGTTCCCAAACCTTGGCATCCTCCCCTTATCCAGAGGTGAGTAGTGATCTCATCCCTGTGACTAAGCCACACTGACGCCAGGAGCCCTCTCTGGGAACCTGCAGGCTTGGTGTTGCTGGCTCCCAGGCCTAGGAGGAGCCAAGGCTGCAAAACTGTGATTCTCGCAGAGCTGGGAATTCTTGGTTCTTGGGGCTGAGAAGCAGAGTGGCTCTGAGAAGTGGGTGATGTTGAAGCCAAGGACCAAGATAGCCCTGGAGATCCAGGTTTGAATCCCAGCTCTGCCAGGAACTTGTCATGAAGTTTTAGGCAAACCCAGGCCTCTATCCCCCTAATTCTAAAATGGATGGATTGCACCAGAAGATTTCCAATGGTCTGTCCAGCTCAGATCTTTCTTAGCTCTTATCCTGCCCACCAGGGGCCTTGGCCTAGCTAGGGAAGGAGCAAAGAAGGTACAAGTTAGAGGGCCATGGGACACTAAAACGTGCAGAAAAGGCCAGTGTTGCTGAAACAATTGGTGCAGGCTCCCTGGAGAAGTTGGGAGCCGAAAGGGGGTCCCAAAGCAGGAGGAGTGGAACTGGAAAGAAGAGAAAAATGATCCTGGTGGTCTGGGAGCTTGTCAGTGGCAGGGGGTCAGATGCACCAGACATCCTGTAAAAGTTTCAATGAGTCAGGTCAGGAGAGAGGAAGAGCCTTCCTCCAGTACTTCAGCCACTACCTCCTCCCTCTCACTTAATTCCTCCCACCATGGGAAAGACAGACAGATGGACAACCAGGAGCACCTAGATTAAAAACTAGAAGACTGGGCGCAGTGGCTCACACCTGTAATCACAGCACTTTGGGAGATCGAGGCAGATGGATCACCTGGGGTCAGGAGTTCAAGACCAGCCCGGCCAACATGGCAAAACCCCATCTCTACTAAAAATACAAAGAAATTAGCCAGGCATGGTGGCACACACCTGTAGTCCCAGCTACTAGGGAGGCTAAGACAGGAGACTCGCTTGAACTCGGGAGGCAGAGGTTGCAGTGAGCTGAGATCACGCCACTGCACTCTAGCCTGGGCAACAGAGTGAGATGCCGTCTCAAAACCAACCAAACAAACAAACAAACAAAAACTAGAAAAAGCCAAGAAACCTAGTTACAGACTTTGCCCCAGAGTGGGCTCCTCCCAAAACCAAAAGGCAGCAGAAAATGGGGTGCTCCCCACAGCACGATGCAAGTTTCCATAAAGAGAGGTCAGGATGGACAGGTGTCTTCTGAGAGTTTAAAAAATATATATTCTGTCAAACACCATAAAGTAATACCTATAGCAAAGTCAGCACATCATTGCAATGCATGGTTGTTACAGCAGGAAGCTACTGTGCTCTGTAATCCTCAATGGCTCCCTATTGCCTACAGCTTTACGTTCACTATCCTTATCATGGCATTCTAGGTCCTCGATTTGGGGTCCTGATGGTACTTTTCTGCTTTATTCCCATCACTACCTTACCCCCCCAACTCCTGCTCCAACCCAGTTACAGTCCTCAGCTGCTCCCCAAGCCCATCCTGAGCCTTTGCTCCCTGGGACTTCGATTCATTCTTAGTCTCCCTGCCATCCTTGCTGCTTTGCTTAAAAATCTACACCTATTGTTTCCACCAACCCCCTTCCCTCCTGGAGCCTGTTGACTCTCATCTGGCTTCTCCTAAGAATATAAAACACAGACCCCAGGGGCTGGGGATCAGACAGGTTCTGCCACTGAATTTGGGGTACAGTCTCAAGTGAGAAACTGGGTGCACACCTCCACATGCTCGTTTATAAAGCGGGCAGCGCAACCTCTCCCCACGTCAAAGGCTGCCGAGCCACTCAAGTGAGATAATGGAGCCATAGGGCTCTGCACAGCGTCAAGTGTGACACGAACTCAAGGGATTAGGGTGTCTATTTTTAACTCCCCACATCCTGGCTGAAAAACAAATCTCACACACACCCTGCAGATCCCTATCAGAGGGGCTGACAGAGCCTTTTGGGAATTCTCTCCTCCCGGAAGCAGCACCAGCTTTGACGGCGTTCCCTCTGCCGGGAAAGGCTCTGAGGACCCTGCTCCGGCCAGGGCCTGCTTCCATTATGTCTGGCTGGGTCCTGCTGCCCCCGGCAAACAGCCATTGTCTGGTGGACTCAGTTGTCACACATTCTACAGCCAGTGATAGTCAGACAAGGTCACCAAAGATGCTGAGAAGAGTCCCTCATTCATCTGCTTATTTATTTACTTATTCACATTCCCTCCCCTCCTCTCTTAAAAGGTGGGTCTTGCTCTAGGGTCACCCAGAGGGGAAAACCATGAGGCACCTGTGCTAGGATGCTCTGTCTAGGGACAGGGGTGGGGCAGAAACAGACAAACTGATAAGGCAACAGTAAGTAGGACAGGAAGTAACAAAGGAACGATGAAGTGGTGACTCATGTCTGTAATCTCAGCACTTTGGGAGGCCGAAGTGGAAGGATTGCTTAAGTGGGAGGATTGCTTGAGGCCAGGAGTTCACCAGCCTGGACAGTACAGCAAGACCCCATCTCTACAAAAAATTTTAAAAAAAATAGCTAGCCATGGTGGTGCTTGCCTGCAGTACCAGCTACTTGGGAGACTGAGATGGGAAGATTGCTTCAGCCCAGGAGTTCAAGCTACAGTGAGCCATGATTGTGGCACTGCACTCCAGCCTAGGTGACAGAGCAAGACCCCATCTCAAAAAAAATAAGAAAAACCCAAAGGAATGATAGGAGTATCTGAACATAAAACCAGCCTATCACCAATCTCTCTCCTCTCCCTCCAGTATCCTAACATCCATCAGACCTCACTCCAAGATGAGTCTTTACTAGGTATCAGCCCCTGTCACCTACAAGGCGAGGGGGCTTCCTACTTCAGGACAGAGATCTCTGACCTGGTCACCTGGCCCCTCTGCACAGGTGTTCGCTACATTCTTAAGAACACTGCCGGCCAGGCGTGGTGGCTCATGCCTGTAATCCCAGCACTTTGGAAGGCCCAGGCAGGTGGATCACTTAAGGTCAGGAGTTTGAGACCAGCCTGACCAATATGGTGAAACCCCGTCTCTACTAAAAATATGAAAATCAGCCAGGCGTGGTGGCATGCACCTGTAGTCCCAACTACTCAGGAGGCTGAGACAGGAGAACTGCTTGAACCCAGGAGGCAGAGGTTGCAGTGAGCTGAGATCGTGCTACTGCACTCCAGCCTGGGCAACAGAGCGACACTCCATCTTTTTTTTTTTTTTTTTTTTTTTTTTTTTTTTTGAGACGGAGTCTCGCAGTCGCCCAGGCTGGAGTGCAGTGGCCGGATCTCAGCTCACTGCAAGCTCCGCCTCCCGGGTTTACGCCATTCTCCTGCCTCAGCCTCCCGAGTAGCTGGGACTACAGGCGCCCGCCAACTCGCCCGCTAGTTTTTTCTATTTTTTTTTTAGTAGAGACGGGGTTTCGCCGTGTTAGCCAGGATGGTCTCGATCTCCTGACCTCGCGATCCACCCGTCTCGGCCTCCCAAAGTGCTGGGATTACAGGCTTGAGCCACCGCGCCCGGCCGCGACACTCCATCTTAAGAAAAAAAAAAAAAGAAGAAGAAGGATGCTGCCATTCTTCCTGGTCCCACCTCCCTCACCCCCTACTGCCTGAGTTCACGCTTATCCAATGATAGTAACAGGGAAAGTGATCCCAACACAAGAATGTCAAAGAAAAAAAAATCCTTACTCTGAATTGGGAGCTGTCAATAAGGACAGCCTGCTTCCAGCACCCACTCTGAGCCCTGCCCGTGAGCACTGGACCTGGAGTGAGGGGAGTCAGGGAAGTCCTGAGCTGGGTCCCTCCAGCCATGGGAGCTGAGCTGTGTTTCCTCAGAGCCTTGGTTTCCTCAGCAGAAAGTTACAGAGGGACTGGGAGGGGACCCTCTGAAGAAAGCACCTTGCACACCAGAAAGTGTGGTATCAATGCTTTGTGTTTTAGCACACTTTTTTTTTTTTTTTTTTTTGAGACAGAGTTTCACTCTGTCACCCAGGCTGGAGTGTAGTGGTGCCATCTCAGCTCACTGCAACCTCTGCCTCCTGGGTTCAAGCAATTCTCCTGCCTCAGCCTCCTGAGTAGCTGGGATTACAGGCATGCACCACCACACCTGGCTAATTTTTTTTTTTTTTTTTTTTTTTTTTTTGAGACAGAGTTTCACTCTGTCACCCAGGCTGGAGTGCAGTGGTGCCATCTCAGCTCACTGCAACCTCTGCCTCCTGGGTTCAAGCAATTCTCCTGCCTCAGCCTCCTGAGTAGCTGGGATTACAGGCATGCACCACCACACCTGGCTAATTTTTTTTTTTTTTTTTTTTTTGAGACGGAGTCTGGCTCTGTCGCCCAGGCTGGAGTGCAGTGGCCGGATCTCAGCTCACTGCAAGCTCCGCCTCCCGGGTTTACGCCATTCTCCTGCCTCAGCCTCCCAAGCTGCTGGGACTACAGGCACCCGCCACCTCGCCCGGCTAGTTTTTTGTGTTTTTTTAGTAGAGACGGGGTTTCACCTCGTTAGTCAGGATGGTCTTGATCTCCTGACCTCGTGATCCGCCCGTCTCAGCCTCCCAAAGTGCTGGGATTATAGGCGTGAGCCACCGCGCCCGGCCTCACCTGGCTAATTTCTTTTTTTTTTTTTCCTTTTTTGTATTTTTATTAAAGACAGGGTTTCACAATGTTGGCCAGGCTGGTCTTGAACTCCTGACCTCAGGTGACCTGCCGCCTTGGCTTCCTAAAGTGCTGGGATCACAGGCGTGAGCTAGCACACCCAGCGTTCATATGTATTCTTGGTCCTCATTTTTTTCTCTCCCTTTTGGCCTCTGAGGCTCAACAGTCCCCTCTGAACTCAGGGACAGACGTTTCTGTGAACTTTCTGGCCACAAATAATGGTGCAACCCTAGAAAAGCCATGTGACTCCTCGATGTCCATGTCTGTGGGGACCATGTCTGTGGGCCCCCAACACAATCCCAATGACCCCCACAGGCCCTTCACAAGTACTTTATAAACACTCTTAAGAATTCTAAAGAAGCTGGGTATGGTGGCTCATGCATACCATCCCAGCACTTTGGGAGGTCAAGGTGGGAGGATTGCTTGAGCCTAGGAGTTCAAGACCTGCCTGGGCAATATAGTGAGACCTCATCTCTACAAGAAGAACAATTTTTAAATTAGCCAGGCATGACGGCACGCGCCTGTAGTCCCAGATACTCTAGGGAGGCTAAGATGGGAGGATCACTTGAGCCCAGGAGGTGGAGGTTGCAGTCAGCCAAGATCACGCCACTGCACTCCAGCCTGAGTGACAAAGTGAGATCCTGTCTTCAAAAACCAATAATAATTCTAAAGAACAGGTGAATTTGGCTATTCTCATTTGCGACCTGAAATTCAGCCTGTAGTTGGGGACGGACACTGACAGGTGGCTTTCCCCAACCTGCTTCTAGGCCCATCCCACTTGATGCCACACAACCAGAATAAAGTTTTTTTTTTAAGAAGCAGATCAATAACAATCCAAATGATAGGGCTGGGCATGGTAGCTCATGCCTGTAATCCCAACACTTTGGGAGCCTGAGGTGGGTCGATCACTTAAGCTCAGGAGTTCGAGACCAGCTTGGGCAACATGAGGAAACCCTGTCTCTACAAAGAATACAAAAATTAGCTGGGCATGGTGGCAAGCACCTGTAGTCCCAACTACTCGAGAGGCTGAGGTGGGAGAATCGTTTGAGCATGGAAGGCGGAGGTTGCAGTGAGTCAAGATCATGCCACTGCACTCCAGCCTGGGCAACAGAAGTAGACCCTGTCTCAAAAAAAAGAAAAGAAAGAAAGAAAGAAAGAAAGAAAGAAAAGAAAGAAAGAAGAAAGAAAGAAAGAAAGAAGGGAGGGAGGGAGGGAGGGAGGGAAAAGAAAAGAAAAGAAAAAAGAAAAGAAAAGAAAGAAAGAAAGAAAGAAAGAGAAAGAGAGAAAGAAAGAGAGAGAAAGAAAGAAAGAAAGAAAGAAAGAAAGAAAGAAAGAAAGAAAGAAAGAAAGAAAAGAAAGAAAGAAAGAAAGGAAAGAAAGGGAAAGGAAGGGAAAGGAAGGGAAAGGAAGGGAAAGGAAGGGAAAGGAAGGGAAAGGAAGGAAAGGAAAGAAAAAGGAAAAAGAAAGAAAGAAAGAAAAGAACAATCCAAACGAAGCAGATAAGTCCTCTGCAAACCATAGACATCTCTCCATCTGTTGCTTGTCACTTGCTAGAGCCAGCCCTGCCCAGAGCCGACTGTGAGGCTCCCCATTTGACTGTGTTGAGGAGCGGGGTGCAGGCACAGCAGTTGGAGCAGGAGTGGAAAAATCATGCCTGATTCAAAGCTAGTCCAACTCTACAAAGTTTTCCAGGCATTCACTAGGGCACTTACTAGAGCAATTTCTTTTTTTTTTTTTTTTTTTTTTGTTGTTGAGACGGAGTCTCGCTCTGTCGCCCAGGCTGGAGTGCAGTGGCCGGATCTCAGCTCACTGCAAGCTCCGCCTCCCGGGTTTATGCCATTCTCTCGCCTCAGCCTCCCAAGTAGCTGGGACTACAGGCGCCCGCCATCTCGCCCGGCTAATTTTTTGTATTTTTTTTTTAGTAGAGACGGGGTTTCACCGTGTTAGCCAGGATGGTCTCGATCTCCTGACCTCGTGATCCGCCCGTCTCGGCCTCCCAAAGTGCTGGGATTACAGGCTTGAGCCACCGCGCCCGGCATACTCTGGTTTCTCTTCAGATCATATAAATCTTTCGCCTTTTACTAGAGCAATTTCTAGAGCCCAGAGCCCATCACAGGGGACAGGCAAGCAGACAACGCCAGTCAAAGCAGGGCAGTTAGTAAGAAAGAGCTGCAAGCCAGGACCTCAGTGGGGAACGGCTCACGCTTAGAGGGGCAATGAGACCAAATGGAGGTGAAATTGGTGCTACAGCCAGAGGGGCAGGAAGAATTTGGGCAGTAAGCAGTGGCAGAGAGAAAAGGGCATTCTGGAAGTCACAGGCAAAGTCCAGGCAACATAAAACCTGAAGAGCAGAGAAAGAAGAGGCAGGGAGGAAAACTGGAGCCAGCCATGGGGCTGTTTGCCAGGCCAGGGAGCTTGGCTTTGATCTCGTGGTTAACAGGAAGCCACTCACATGACAGTAAGTGGCCAGCAAAGGCTGTGGTTACCAAGGGCTACTTCAGGAAGCTGTGTTGCTGGAGGCTCACCTGGGATGGGAAACAGGCAGCTGGACCCCCTCAGCCAGCTGCTTGCTCCAGGGAGAGGTTAGAATCGTTCAGGTCAGATTCAGGAAAGGCTGATTCCGGAAGCCCAGAGGAGAGATATGTGATGGCTTGGAAGGGAGACAAGGTCCTTATGTGTCCCCCTTGTCTCCTGGTCAAGACTACTCAGGGCTGAGAGGGGCTGCAGTGGGGTAGGCCCTAGTGCCCCCACACTCCCCCTTGGCTCCTGCCCTTGACTCCCCGTCATTCCCACCGTCACCTTCTTGCAAGGATCAGGGTGCAAAATACTGTGTAATTCTAAGGTAAGTGACCTCCCTCTCCCCTGGGCTTCCTCTACTACCTGTCCCACACTGGACTGCCCCTAGGTGTCCCGGCCCCACTGGCCACCATTCCCATAAGAGCCTTTCTGGCCCCTTTCGTAGTAATTCCCATGGAGCACTCTGCCCTCCAGCCCAACTCAACCCTTCACCCATGCCCTGAGCCCATAACCTCTCCCTAGAAATGCAGAGAGGAAATGTAGACAGAGTCCAACTTGTGAATGTCAAGGTGGGAAAGAACCTCAGAGATCTGGCCAAAAAGCCCCACCTCCAGTCCCTTTACAGAAGAGAAACCTAACGTTTTAAGAGATGACCAGCGCTGCCCAGGATCACACAGCCGGATCATGGCCCAGGTCTTCAAGCTTCCAGGTGAGGGCTCTGGCACCAAAGCCACAACCAGGTAGGGCAGAAAAATAGTGAGGCATGAAATAGACTGCAAAAAAGGCCAGAGTGCCTTATTGTCAAGGCACCTGGATTCAGGTCCTGACTCTTATCACCATGCCATCCTCTGCCCACATACACACATTGGGGATTGGAAATGTCACTGCAGTTTCCTGGACTCCAGTGACCTCTTTCACAAAATGGATGTTTAATAATTTTGTGCTTTCAGCAGGATCAAACAGGTCCAAGGCAGAACAAGCACCCTGTCTACAGCACAGCTGGTAGGCCAGAATTGTGACACAGTGGGGGTCTATGTGATTCCTTACCCTGTATCTCCTGAGTCAACCCAGGCCAGGCAGCCTCACATTTGCCCCAGACATTTCCCCAGAGCTGCCCAATGGCCCACAGAGCAATCCTCCAAGGGAAGGGATGGAGATAAAAAACACAGATGGGCACACAACAGAACCACCCCACTCCTCTCCCCCCGAGATGCAGACCCAACACCTTCTCCTAGAGGGCCAGAGGCCACCATAGGAGGATGGAGGAAGAAGGTGTAGAGGGGAGGGAGAGGTTTCTGCCAACCTCTCCAGGGTCCCCAGCACTGTGGGTGAAAAACCTGAGCAGAGGCTGGGTACGGTGGCTTACAACTACAATCCCAGCACTTTGGGAGGCTGAGGCAGGAGCATCAGGAACTCAGGAGATCGAGACCATCCTGAGCAACATAGCAAGACTTCATCTCTACTAAAAATTAAAAAATTAGCAAAGCATGGTAGCATGTGCCTGTAGTCCCAGCTACTAAGGAGGCTGAGGTGGGAGGATCACTGGAGCACAGGAGTTTGAGACCTCAGTGAGCTATGATAGTACCACTACACTCCAGCCTGGGCGACAGAGTGAGTCCCTGTCTCCAAAATAAAATAACCTGAGCACGAGGGCCTCATCTAAGGCACACCAATCCTAGAAAGCAGAGGCCAGTGATCTTGGGGGTGCCACAGGTCTGCCTGCAAGCACATCCACTTGTGGCAGGAGAAGCTTTGCCAGGGCTCCCATCAGCCAAGGGCCTGCTCCATTCCACCCACCAGTGGATGGAAGAGCATGCCCATCTTAACTTGGGAGAAAGCCCTAGAAAGGAAAAGTGACCAGCTCCAGAGAGTGAAGCCAAGAATAATTTCAGATATGTTGAAACCTATATTCCACATCCTCTTCCTAAGAGTACCTTAGTGCTATGGCCCTCAAACTGTGACCTGCAGGAAAATGGCCTGGGCCGGGTGGAGGGGGGGGTGGGGGGTGGGGGGTGGTTTAAAGTGCAGATCCGAGGGCCTGGAGTAGAGATGAGGAATCTGCATTTTAACAGGTGCTCCAGGTGCTTGTAATAAAAGCATTGTTGTCACACACTAGTCCCAGGTACACAGTCATGCACGTGCACATGCATGTGGGCACACACATACACACACACACACAGAGGCACGTATGCAAGCAAAGGTCAAAAGCGAAGCACGTGCTCTAAAGACAGATACAGATGCTGAGTTTGGTGCACAGCCCAGCCAGCCCCTTGCCAGTTGTAGGATCTTGGGTAAGTCCCTTAACCTCTCTAAACCTGTTTCTTATATGCAAAATGAAGATAAGAAAATAATCAGCCTCATGGGTTTGTTTTATGGGTGCAAGAAAATAATATATGTTAAGTCCTCAGGGCAAGGTCTGACATATAATAAACACTCAATAAATAGTGCTATGATCATTACCAACCTCAGTGCCTGTGTGTTGAATACTGAAGGGACGGAACAGAATGCCAGGCACCAGGGAACCACAGTGAATAATTGAGACAGTAAGAGATGCCCCAAGGGTTGTTCCAGAACCAGTGGATAGAAGTCATAGAGACACAGATTTCTGTCCCAAACAGGAAGAATGTTGCTCAATCATGAAACCAAGAGTTTCCCAATCATGAAACCAACTGTCTAGTGAATTCACTGTTACTATAGGACCCTAGCAAAAAAAGACTAGATGTTCACCAAGTGGGGACACAGCACCAGGGAAGGAAGAATGGGGGGATGGGGGGCAAGGTGATCTCTTGAAGGTGACTTTGAGCCAGGTTCTGCAGGTCAGCCCTTTTCCCCATCATGCTGGTTATTTAGTTCATTCGCTCTTCCTTGCCATTTACAATAGTTACCTCCAGGTGTCTAAAAGGGGGTGGGGAAAGGGGGAGAGACCAGGATAGACAGAAGCCTTGTACATTCTGAATAGTTCATTGCAGGGATAAGAACATGTGAGGCTGTTTAAATCCAAGCCTACAAATCCACTGAAATTGTGGGTGTGTGCACTGTGCACTTTTCTCAAAAGGACTAATTAAGAGGAGCTGGTCCTTACCAACTTTCTAGAAGAGGGGAAACTGAGGCACAAGGATGCTGGCTCTCTCAGACAGCAAGAGGGCACAAGCTCCAGGATATAGATTGGCTGCACAAGACGGCTGTCCTATGAGCCAGGCGCCTTCGACGACTCACCTTGAAAAAGCCTCCCTATATCCCCCTTGGACAGGACCCTTGAGCTCTGAGAGGTTAGGAAACCTGCCCACAGATACACAGCTAGTGAGCTGCAGGGGTCGATGTTGGAACCCAGGTTCCCTGGGCTCAAGAGGTAGGTGTTTGGTTCCATTTTTTTACTCTTAGGTGTTCTGTCTTGGGTCAATAAAACACGGAAAGGAGTTAACATTAAGAAGGAATAATGTTAAAGATTGGTCCTTATTGGTGACAAGCTACCTACTCACCCATTCACAATCAAAATTAAGGTAAAATTTCCCTCCTTAACAGCAGAAGGGGCCAGAGGGAGAGGAGTTTCCATATGGCTCACACCAGATAGCTCAAGAGTGGACCATCCAGAGACCAGAACACCCTGCAGTCATTCCCACCAGGCTGAGCATTGGAACCAGGTGGCGTTGGTCCCTGCTGAGCCCAAGGTGTTTTCACGGAAGATGGGGTCCAGAGCAGCCCAGGAAACGGAAAAGAGACCTCACTTCAACCACCCAGCCCTGTCAATCGCCTCCCTGATAATTTAGGATTGGCTAGGATTGAACAAAAATACCCAAAACTTGGGTGCCCCAGGGGGTGCCTGGCTCTGGGTGGAGAGGTTTGGTTGGTTGCCCCATCACCAATCCCCAGGGTGAGCTGAGGAAGGTCCCAAGTTTGGCAGAGCGCTGGAAGCCTTGGGGATCGGTAGGCTGGCACCCCCCATCCCCAACTCACGCCGCCCGCGGGCCCCAGCTGGGGACGCCTTCCTCGCAATCGCCTATGTTGTACTCTCCCAAGAAAACAGCGCCAGCCCTGGGTCCCGGGGGTCGAGATCTGGGCAGGGCACACAGGAAAGTTTAAAGGGTCAATGTATCGCGCAGATTTCCCTGCGGGAGAGGGGACTGTAGGGTAAAAGCGGGGTAAATACAGCAAAGTCGCCACCCCATTCCTCAGTCCCCTACCCCAACACCTCGCATCGGAGCCCCCGGATCCTCCCGAACCCGGGATGCTGCTCGGTTCCCGGCAAACCACCCGGGCCCCCTCCACCTGAGCCGCGGCCACCAGCTTTTACCTCTACGCGCGGGCAGGGCCGCTGGGCGCTGCCATCCCAAAGGCTCCGGAGCCCGAGCGGCCCAGGGCCAGGGTTGCGAAGCGGCGGAGTCGCGAAGTCGCCGGGCGGCTGCAGGAAAGTTTCCGTCGCGCCAGCTGGGCCGAGTGGAGCTGGGCGGGCGGAGTAGGCGGCTGGCCAGGCAGGAGCGCGCTCCGGCGGGCTCCGCGCCTCCCCCGGCGCCGCCGCTCTCCGGCTCCCGGGCTCCCGCGGCCACCCGGCCTGCCCAGCCCTGCCAATCGCAGGCCCAGCCGCCCACGGCTCCGCCCGCAGGCCGGGGACCCAGAGAGGGCGGGGAGCGGAGGGGCGGGGGCGCACCTGTTTGGTCAATCGACCCCCCCGCCCCGCCACCGCCCCGCCCAGGCCGGACTGGGCAGAGCCGAGGCCCTCAGCTCAGAGCACACACTCCCCAGCCAGTGGTGGCCCAAGATGCCGACCGGACCACACGCCCCCTCCCCTCCCGGAGTCCGCAGGCCTCCAGGAGTCCAGAGATAATCTCTGCTTCCGTTTCGGTGCTATGAGGGTACGGGACCGAGGAGTGGGCCGCGACTTTGCTTTACTTATCCCTCTTCCACCCTACAGCTCCCCTTCCCGCTAGAATCTTCCCTCATCCGCTGACCACTTAAAACTTTTCTGTGCACCCTGCGTGGATCTCCAACTTCAGGAGCCGAGGACTGATGGGGGAAACTAAAGCTTTGGAAGGGGACAGTGCGGGATGTCACAGGGAAGGCACCCTAGCACTCCCACCAACAGAAACTCCTGAGGACTCTGGCTGGCTGGAGGGAATTTCCCGCGAACGTCTGCGACCCGCTTCAGCAAGTCCCCAAACTTCTCTTCGGGTCACAACAAATATTAAAGCGTGACTATAATATTGACCCATTTCCCAGATAGGCACACTGAGGCCAGAGCAGGGCAAACACTTTTCGGACCGTGGTGGCGAGGGACAGCGACGTTTTCCAGCTAAAGGTGGGTTTGCTGAGAGCTCCTGCCTCCTTTTCCCAGCCCTATGTGGATGCCTGTGTTCGTTCTCACCTTGCCCCCAGCCGCGGATCTGGGGCCGAGGAGGAGAAACAGGCCCCGGGCAAGTGCACGGGTAGGGCGAGAGCGCGCCGGCAGGCGCCCGGCCTTACCTCCGCAGCAGAGCGTGTCGTCGCAGAGCTCGCAGGCCGGAGGCCCCAGCAGGGGCAGGGAGGCCCAGGCTAGGGGGCGGAAGGAGGCACCGCCAGCTCCCATCCCTGAAGGCCTCGGCAGTGCCTCGGCCAGCGGGCCTGCTACCCTCCGCGGCACCTGTGGGGCCAGCGCGGTGCCTGCGGCCTCCGCCTCCGGAGTCGTTTGGCGGCCAGGCCCGGGGTGAGGGGTGCGCAGGGCTCCCGGGCTCCTCAAGCTGTCCCGGCTCGGAATCTCACCGCGGCGCGCAGGTCGAGCTGGGCAGGGCGCTATTTTTAGCGAGAGCTGCTCTCCCAGTCGGACAGACAGAACAAGTTAATTCGGCCGCTGGGGACGGGCCTGCACGGTGAACTCCCCGAACGGCAGCCGCAGCTCTGCTGAAAGCTGATCCTTCGCATTCCTGCCTCTCGAGGCGGGAGGGCGGGAGGACGCCTGTAATTCCAGGGGGAAGCCAGCGTCCTCTCCGAAGACAGCGCCTGGGCCCAACTGCACGCCCAAAATGGGGCTCTTTAAATTGGCTCTGAAACCTGGCGGGACTTGATGCTGATCCCAAGCCGCAGACGATGTCCCATAAAATGTCCATCTACTGTCTCACCCTTCTCACCGGTCTCCAGTACTGAGAAGAGCCTCCTAGAAATGAAGTCTCAGCCCCAGCACCCGCCAGAAGCTGGCACAGCCATCACTCAGGAGCTACTTGTTGAATGAAGGCAGGAAGCAGTGAAATCCGATACTCTGAAGTCAGTAGAAGTCTTCAAAGCATATGCGATGGATGCACAGGGTGGTTTTGAAATCTGATAGAACCCCTAATCCAACATTTTCAGGCTGTGCGATCTTGGCAAATCATCTCACCTCTGTGCCTCAGTTTTATCTTCTGCAAAAAGGGAGTTTTAGAACTCCAAGAGATAGTATGCAAGAAATCCTTTTGTAAACAAAAGGGTTATGTGAATGTTCATGTAAAACGTCATGAGAGAGCCGCAAAGTTGAACAAAAGTTTCAACTCTCAGGAAGTCACTAGCACTCTTCTAATTCGAGAGAGGAGGTGCTAAGGACCCCAAAATGTACAATCACAGCATCTGGTATTAGCCTAAGGATAGATAAATTGGCCAGTGGACTAGAATAGAGGCTGCAAAAATAGACCCATACAGGTATGGAAACTTGATATGTAGCCGAGATGGCCCCGCAGGTCAGTGGGAGAAGGGTAGACTTTTCTATAAAGGGTGCTAGATCGATCTAATGTCCGTATTAGAAAAAGATTAGCTGAATCCCCACATCACACCATGCATAAAATTTCAGTTCCAGGTGTACTGAAAACTTACACACACACAAAACTCATAATAGTCAAGGATGTCTTAAAGAAGACCTCAAAAGCATAAATCATCAAGAAAAAACATCAATACATTTAATTAAAATTAAAAACTTCTGTTTATAAAAAGATACTTGCAACATGATATCCAAAATATGCAAAGGCTTTCTACAAACCAATTTGCAAAAGAGACAATGGGAGATTGGGCAAAATATATGAACAGGCAGTCCACAGAAAAAGAAACATGAATGGCCAATAAACATAGGCAAAGATGGTCAGTCTCACTAGTAATCAGAGAAATAGTAAACAAAACCACAGCAAAGTGCCACTTCACACCTGTCAGATGGGCGCAAAAACAAAGAAGTGGGACAGCAAGAACATGGAGTCTGGAGAACTGTCCCATGCTGCAGGCAGGAGGGGAAATGGGTACAGCTACTCTGGGAAACAATTTGGCAGCATCTAGAAATGTTGAAGTGCACATACCCCAGTGACACAGAGCCTTGACATGGAGACCCTCTTGCTCATTGCAACAATGATAATACTAGTAAGTAATTTGGAACAGCCTCCATTCCTATCAGAGGAAGAATGCATAAACAAATTGCGGGGTAGTCAGCAACATTCTATACTGCAGCAAAAATGAACGATTAGAAATTCATTATGAATCTCAAATCTCAAACGAGGGGAGGAAGAACATGTTGCAAAAGATCAAATTTGTATAATATCATTCATATAGTTTTGTTTTGTCTTGAGATGGAGGCTTGCTCTGTCACCCAGGATGGAGTACAGTGGTGCCATCATAGCTCACTGTGGCCTCAAACTCCTGGGTTCAGGTCATACTCCTACCTCAGCCTTCTGAGTAGCTGGGACCGGTGGCACCACATGCAGCTAGACTTTTTTTGTTTGTTCGTTTTTTTATTTTTTTGAGACGGAGTTTCACCGTTATTGCTCAGGCTGGAGTGCAGTGGTGCAACCTTAGCTCACCGCAACGTCTGCCTCCCAGGTTCAAGCGATTCTCCTGTCTCAGTCTCTCTTTTTTTTTTTTTTTCTCAGTCTCTCAAGTAGCTGGGATTACAGGCATGCACCACCACGCCCAGCTAATTTTGTATTATTTTGTATTTTTTAGTAGAGATGGGGTTTCTCCATGTTGGTCAGGCTGGTCTCGAACTCCCAACCTCAGGTGATCCACTCGCCTCAGGCTCCCAAAGTGCTGGGATTACAGGCATGAGTCACCGTGCATGGCCTAATTTTTTTTTTTTTTTTTTTTTGAGACGGAGACTCGCTCTGTCACCCAGGCTGGAGTGCAGTGGCAAGATCTCAGCTCACTGCAAGCTCCGCCTCCCAGGTTCACACCATTCTCCTGCCTCAGCCTCCCGAGTAGCTGGGACTACAGGCTCCTGCCACCACGCCTGGCTAATTTTTTTGTATTTTTAGTAGAGACAGGGTTACAACATGTTAGCCAGGATGGTCTCAATCTCCTGACCTCATGATCCGCCCACCTCAGCCTCCCAAAGTGCTGGGATTACAGGCGTGAACCACTGCGCCCGGCCCTAATTTTTTTATCTGTAGAGAGGTGGGCCTTTCTATGCTGACCAGGCTGGTCTCAAACTCCTGGGCTCAAGCGGTCCTCCCGTCCCAGCCTCCCAAACAAAGTGTTGAGATTAAAGGCGTGAGCCACTGTGCCTACCCTGGCTTCAAGTGATATTCCTGTAATTCCACAAACTATGTGACCGGTGGCATGAACCACCGTGCCCAGCCTTCATATAGATTCTTTAAACATGAAAAACAGAATACCATATATTCCATAGGAATGCACAGATATGGTAAAAGTATAAAGACATTTAGAGGAATGATAAATACACCATTCTGCAGTTTTACCTCCGGAGAAAGGGAGATGTTTGATAGGAGGGGGCTTCACACATTCACACGTCTTACTAAGTTTTCCTTCTTTCTTTCTTTTCTTTGTTTCTTTTCTTTCTTTTTTTTTTTTTTTTTTTAAGACAGCATCTCACTCTTTCAACTTACTCTTTCACTCTTTCAACCAGGCCGGAGTGCATGATGTGATGATACCTCACTGCAACCTCAACCTCCCAGGATCAAGGGATTCTCCCACCTCAGCATCCTGAGTAGCTGGGACTATAGGCACACACCACCATGATGGGCTAATTTTGTTTGTTTGTTTGTTGTAGAGATAAGGTCTCACTATTTTGCCCAGACTGGTCTCAAACTCCTGGGCGCAAGCGATCCTCCTGCTTTGGCCTCCTAAAGTGCTGGGACTACAGGTGTGAGCCACTGTGCTCATCCTAGGTTTTATTTCTTGACCAGGATAGGAGACACACAGTGTTTGTCTTATTCTTCATCACTTTTTTTTTTAAGGTGCAGAGCAGTCATGGTGGGGGGCCACATAAAACCCAGTCCTACTCTGAACTTCAATTTCCTTATGTTAATAACATGGTGATCCTTTCTGGGAAAAACCTAGCACAAAGCCTGGCTCATGAGGAAGTGCTCAGTAAATCTTAAGAACATGAATAGCCCAGTCTGCAGTCTTCACTGGGGTCCTTCACACCCTAGTCCCAGTCAGCTGAGACTGCCGCCACCCAAGCACCAGCAAACAACCAGGTCTCCCAAGTCCCCCAAGCTCTACCATGCCCCAGGGATTTGCACACACTGTTTACTCTTCCTAGAATGCCTGTCCTCCCTATCTCTACCCAGTCAGTGCCTACTTCTCTTATTATAATGCAGCTCAGGCATTCCAGCCCATGGGAAGCAGAGGGTTCCCACCATACCCACCCACTCCACCATCTATATTTATCACATTGTAGATTGTTGCGCCTAGCTGTGGGTCTCTCTCCTGGAGCAGACTGTGAGCTCTTCCAAGTCACAAACCTTGCAGCCCCACTACCTGCATGGGGCCTGGCCTCAGGAAGGTTTATTGAATGAAGAAAAGGACTGAGGGACCCAAAGACTCAGAAACCAAAAGGGATCATTCCAAACTGTCAAAAGGAAAAAGCAACCCACCACCTGCTGGACTAACTGTTTGGTCTTCATTGAGTGTTCTTGACGGGAATGTGAACTTCAAAGTCAAAGAGTGCCTATAATCCCAGCACTTTGGGAGGCCGAGGCAGGTAGATCTCCTGAGGTCAGGAGTTCAAGACCAGCCTGGCCAACGTGGTGAAACCCCATCTCTACTAAAATACAAAAATTAGCTGGACATGATGGTGCACACCTGTAATCCCAGCTACTTGGGAGACTGAGACAGGAGAATCGCTTGAACCTGGGAGGGGAAGGTTGCAGTGAGCCAAGATCGTGCCATTTACACTCCAGCCTGGGTGACAGAGCAAGACTCCATCTCCAAAAAAAAAGAGTGCTGCATTCATATCCAGGTAGACCCGCTTGCCAGCTGTGTGACCTAGAGTATGCTACTACATCCCTCTGAGCCTGTTGCTGGGTTTACATAGCCAACATTGACTAGAGATTATCACAAGGGGTTATTACAAAGATTCAGTGAGATCATAGTGGCAAAATGTGTGGCTTCGTTCTTGGTACAGGTAGCAATTATATGACTACGGTCAAGAGGAAAATGTTTGCAGGGGAGGATGGAAGGAACTTGATCAGGTTACCGTGAAAGTGGGAGGGCTGGGCATGGCGGCTCACATCTGTAAATCCAGCACTTTGAGAGGCTGAGGCGGGCAGATCACCTGAGGTCAGGAGTTTAAGACCAGCCTGGTTAAAATAGTGAAACCCCATCTCTACTAAATATACAAAAATTAGCTGGTGTGGTGGTGCATGCCTGTAGTCCCAGCTACTCGGGAGGCTGAGGCAGGAGAATCGCTTGAACCTGGAAGGTGGAGGTTGCAGTGAGCCAAGATTACATCTCTGCACTCCAGCCTGGGCAACAGAGTAAGACTCTGTCTCAAAAAAAAAAAAAAAGAAAAGAAAAGAAAAGAAAAGAAAAAAGAAGAGAAAAGAAAACTAATAAAGAAAGAAAGAAAGTGGGCAGCAGATCAAAAATTCCAGGGGGCCGAGCACAGTGACTCATGTCTGTAATCCTAGCACTTTGGGAGGTCAAGACAGGAGGATCACTTGAGTCCAAGAGTTCAAGACCAGCCTAGGCAACATGTTAAGACCCCATATCTACAAAAAAATAAAATGAAAAGACAATTAGCCGGGCATGGTGGCATGCATCTGTGATCCTAGCTTCTTGGGAGGCTGAGTTGGTAGAATCACCTGAGCCCAGGGGGTCAAGGTTGTAGTGAGCCATGTCACGCCATTGCACTCTAGCCTGGACAACAAAGTGAGACTCTGTCTCAAAAAATGCAACAACAACAACAATAAAATTCCAAGAGGAGCCAAGCACAGTGGTGAGCATGCCTATAGTCCCAACTACTTGGAAGGCTGAGGCAGGACGATCCCTTGAGCCTAGGAGTTTGATGCTGCAATAAGTTACAATCATGCCATTGCACTCCAGCCTGGGCAGCAGACGAGACTCTGTCTCAATTATTTAAAAAATTCAGGGGTGTTCTCCAGTTCTGAACAAAAACACACCCATGGAGGCTGGCCCAGGAGATGAGAAGGTCAAAAACATGCGTGAAGTTAGTGCTTCTGGTGCTCTTTCCTCCTGTTCTTTGTCCTACCCCCTGGGTGAGGTGCTGTACAACACTTCAGAACTATAGACCCTCCTCTCTGTCTCCCCATCCGCTCTGGCTCCCTCCAATCTGTTCTCACATGTAGCCCGGGGATTCCAATCTGGACCCGTCTTTGCCTTGCCAGCTTCCATCTGTAGGGGCGACAGAGCCTGCAGCACCTTCCCCAAGGGATGCGTCTGAAGTGATTTACCAAACGCATCGTCTGCACTATATCTGCAAAATCCACATGTGTCCACTTGTCGAGTTCTTCCATCAAGGCAACATACAGGATAGCAAATTGCTTATGGTTCAGGCTCTGGACGACGAATTGGCTAATGTTACATGTTGTACAAGCAAACAAATGTATAAAGTTGACAGGGCTATATGGTCACTGGAAAAGAACAACGTATACTTCAAGGGTTGCAATGAGATTTTCTGAGCTAATGTGCCAATCCTCTTTGGTTCAGATCTCTCTGAACAATGTAATATTATCCTGGTGACATGGACATTAGCCACTGGGGCACTTTGTCCCGTGCAAACGGCCATGCCAGGCAGGAAGCTGACCCAGCTTAAGATCTGCCATCTTTCTCTTTTTTTTTTTTTTTTTTTTGAGACAGAGTCTTGCTCTGTCACCTAGGCTGGAGTGCAGTGGTGCAATCTTGGCTCACTGCAGCCTCCGCCTCCTGGGTTCAAGTGATTCTCCTGCCTCAGCTTCCCAAGTAACTGGGGCTACAGGCACGCACCACCATGCCCAGATAATTTTTGTGTTCAGTAGAGACGGGGTTTCACCATGTTGGCCATGCTGGTCTCAAACTCCTGATCTCAAGTGATCTGCCTACCTCAGCAGATCTAGGATTATAGAAGTGAGCCACTGGCACCTGGCCAGATCTGCAATCTTTCCTAATGGCTCTCAGGAAGGTCACCAATGACCTCCTTGTTGGTAACACCATAGGATACATTTCCAACTCCATCTCACCTGATCTCTTGGCAATACTTAACCCCACAGAAGCTTCTGTTCCCTTCCATCTTACCATACTCTCCCAGTTTGTCCCTTAGTTCCTTGGTCACTTCTCCTTCTTGGCTACCTCATCTGACTCCACTGGGCTATAAAAGTTGGAGTTGGACACGGTCTGAGTCCCTCTTTATTTTTTGAGACTCTCTCCACAGGCAAACTGAACTATACCCAGGCCGTGGCTTCAACCACTGTCCTTAGGCAGACGATTCCCAAATGTTTATCTCCAGCCCAGTCCAGACACTGTGCTCTCTTGCCTGGACTTCACTAAGAACTGAGCCGGTTCCCTGCATCCACCTGGCCCCTCTCCATGTGGGTCCCCATCTACTAGCTCTCTTCATCAGGTTTTCAAAACACAGATCTGATCATATCACCCTCACTTCTGTTCAAAGCTTTCAATGATTTCTTGTTGCCATCATGTGCCTCCCAGATCCTGAGTAGTCAGGTCCTACCCACCTCCCCAGCCTCATTTCTTTTTTGGGTGGGAGGGAACAGGGTCTCACTATGTTGCCCAAGGCTAGAATGCAGTCGCACGATCTCAGATCACTGCAACCTCCACCTCCTGGCTTTAAGTGACTCTTGTGACTCGCCTCCTGAGTAGCTGGAATTACAGGCATGCATCACTGCAACCAACTAATTTTTGTATTTTGGGTAGAGACAGGATTTCACTATGTTGGCCTTGGCCAGGCTGGTATTGAACTCCTGGCCTCAAGTGATCCACCCGCCTCAGCCTCTCAAAGTGCTGGGATTACAGGTGTGAGCTACCTTGCCTGGCCCCAGCCTCATTTCTTGCCATCTGTCCCCTCCCTCTCTGCCTTCAGCCACTCCAGCCAACTTCCAGATCCTCAAATATGCAACCCTTCCTCCCACGACACAGCCTTTGCATACCAGGTTCCCCTCTTCAGAACACGTTTTTCCCTTCCTTGGCCCAGTTAACTTCTCCCAGTGGAAGCCTAATGTCATTTCCTCAGGTAAGGCTTCCCTGGCCTCCCACATGACACACCCATGGCTCAAGTCCCTTTCCTTCAAGGTGTTCGTTGCAGTTGGTGATGGCACCTTCATCGTGTGGTCACTGAGTGGATGTGCCATGCTCCCGGGCTGGCATGCCTGGCTTTCCTCATCTCCTCCTACCCTCAGCAAGGGCACGCAGTAGGTGCTCAATGAATGTTTGTTGAATATTCATGGAGGTGGGCAAGGATGTCTGCTTGCCCACCTCCATCAATAGGCTCTGTTTATCATTGTTGGACACTTGCTAGAAGTGTCTACATTTCTGCCCATTGCTGTGAATGTAAGTTTGAGTGTTTTGCCAGATGCTCTCTCATTTAATTCTTACAACTGCCTCTGAAAAGGCTCTAGTATCTATTCCCATTTGACAGATAAGGAAACTAAGGCTCAGAGTTTAAGTAACTTGCACAAGATCACACAGCATGTAGATGACAGAGCCTGTTCTCAAACCCCATCTATTTGATTCCAGATCCTGGGTTTTGTAACCATAACACCCTTTTCACAGATAAGCTGGGGGTGGTGGGTCCTTACCTGATGATGGAAGTGAAACTCAAAACCACAGTGACTGAAGCATCATAGGATGAAGACCCAGGCCCACAAGACCCTGGAGCAGGGATGGCGTGAATGAGAGGGGAGGAGTGGGAAGGAGGGGCCAGGAGGAGAGAGCATCTCCGATTTGTGTTGGGGGTGGGGGCATGACAGTCACGGAGCATAAACAGTAGAAATGCACAGACCTCACTTCTGCCTCTGAGGCATTGAGGATTCAGTACCCAGAGAGAATGAGATGATGTCAGATACCATGCATGGAGGAAGGACTGGGTGATACTGAACAGGAAAACAGCTGTTTCCAGCGAAGACCTGTTCTGAGGGGGCACATCCTTGTCCGAGTCTAATCATTCTCAGATGCTTCGATTCCACCTCCACAGTTTCTCTCATACCCCAGGAAGGGAAGAGAAGGGAGCAGGACTGGGCAGAAGGAGGAACTGAGCTTCCACGCAGTCAAGGCAAGCCTGAGCCCACCCTATACCTGGAGCTGGGATGGCCCTTCAGAGTCATCCTGAGCAGTGCCAAGCTCTTATGACCCTGGGTTGGTTAGTCACTGGATGCAGGACACCCCAGGAAGGAGGTGTCGCCTCCAGGGAGATGGCTGTCTTCAGCAGAGGCAACCCCCAAAGAGCTAAGTACTGAGGGACTACTTCTAGCAGCCTCCCCATACCTAGGGGAGTAAGACCTTCACTCCTGAAGAGGAGATCCCAGGTGCACACCCTACCCTGCACCAAACCCAAGGCATTCCCCTCCAGGAACCATCCAATCTCTTATCTTCCTTCTGACCTAACCCTTCCTGTCCTCCCTTCCCTGCCTCCTACTCACTCCTCAGATTTTCGTAAAACTCAAGAGTTGGCTCTATCCCTCCCCTGGGGTGATATGATTGGGTCTGTGCTTTGAAAACCTGATGAGGACAACTAGTAGATGGGGATCCACATGGAAAGGGGCCAGTAAGGTCACCCAATAGCTCCCTTAAGGTCTCTCAGTAGCCCCCTAAAGGCCAAGCTCCTGTGCATGGCATGTAGGGCCCCTCATGGAGCAGCCCTGCCTCTTCTCCTGCCCCCTCTCACGGCTGCTCCCCTCACTTGAGGCTCCAATATATTTGACTGCAATTCCCCGAGCATGCTGGCTGTTTCATGGTGCCATGCTTTTTCAGGGCTGTTTCCTCTTTGCCTGGCTAACTTTTCTTTCTTGCTTCCTTAAAGACACACTCAGGTCATCTCCTTGGAAGCCTTTCCTAGAGCCATTCCTGCCCCGCTCCCAAGGCTGCTAGCAGAGCCCCATAGCTGCCTCCTCTGTCTTAGCCATTACCAGCAGTGCTTAGCAGCATATGGGAGTGTCCTGCTTGGGGACAACCTGATGACATTGTTACCTGTCTCTTCCCCCTGCATCTGTGTCTCCAGCACCTAGCCCAGAGCCTGGCACGGAAGGAACCCAATGACACTGACTTAGGCATGTGGAGAATCCACGGACAACCACCTCCCCAGAGGTGACACCTCCTTCCTGGGGTGTCCTACATCCAGTGACTGATCAACCCAGGGTCATAAAAGCTCGGCACTGCTCAGGATGACTCTGAAGGGCCATCCCAGCTCCAGGTGTAGGGTGGGCTGAGGCTTGCACTGACTGTATGGAAGCTCAATTCCTTCTTCTGCCCAGTCCTGCTCCCTTCCCTTCCCTTCCCTTCCCTCCCCTCCCCTCCCCTCCCCTCCCCTCCCTTCCCTTCCCTTCCCTTCCCTTCTCTTCCACAGGTGTTGAGCCTGAGAGCAGTCCCTGATGGATCTCCTATGCATGAATACCTCTCAGAGTCTGCTCCTGGGGAACCCCACTGGGGATAAGGAGGACCGGAAACACTTGCTAGGTGCCCAGCTGGTGGGAATGACCCAGCAGAATGTCTGATTTGGGGGCTTCCAGTGAGAGACGTGTACAGTACTCAAGGGATCACGCAAGGTCGCAGGAGGGATGGACAGGCCGTCTCGTCTTGAGACAGAAGCAGAAGCTGGAAGCAACTTGGGGTGGGGAGGAGGTCAGGAAATAGAGGGACTCACAGACTTGACATTTTTTCCCCTGTGCAGCCAGAAGTAAGGTTGGCTGCTGAGGGGATGGGTAGATAGTAAAACAATTACCTATGAAAGTAATCACCGTAGTGCATGATAATTATTGCCACAGCTGTGGTAAGGCGTGCAGGGCTTCAATGCATGGGTAGGAGTTTACCAGGCTGTGTGCCCTCAGGGGAAAGTCATCATGGGCAGAGAACCCAGCTGGGCACTGATGTGAGGAGATGGGGGTAGAATTGCCAGATGAAATACAAGATGGCAGGTGAACGTAAATTGTATATAAACAATCAATTTTTTCTTTTTAGTATAAGTATATCCTGTGCAATATTTGGGACACACTTATACTGAAAAAACTATCCATTTTTTATCCCCTTCTGGCCCCGTCCCTGCAAGGAGCCTTATCTAACAGTGGGTCCCCCACACTTCCGCCCAGGTATTCTCAGGTTCCTTTTTATTCCTCCTTTACTCAACCACCTCTGGTGGCTCCCCATTGTCCAAACCGTCAATTGGTCATTTGAGGCCCTCTGTTTCTTTCTGGACCTTCAGCTACCCTCTAAACCCCATTCTTTTTTTTTTTTTTTTTTTTTCCTTTTTGAGACAGGATCTCACTCTGGTTGCCCAGACTGGAGTACAGTGGTGAGAACTCAGCTCACTACAACCTCAACCTCCCAGGCTCAAGTGATTCTCTCACTTCAGCCTCCCAAATAGCTGGGACTATAGGCATGCGCCACAATGCCTGGCTAATTTTTGTCTTTTCAGTAGAGTCAGGATTTCATCATGTTGGTCAGGCTGGTCTTGAACTCCTGGGCTCAAGCAATCTGCCTGCCTCGGCCTCCCAGAGTGCTGGGATTACAGGCATGAGCGACCGTGCCTGGCCTCAACCCCATTCTTGCACCTCTACTTTAATCCCCTGCCTCCGGGCTGTTTCCTCTGCCTACTCTGCACTCTCCCAAATCCACTCTTCCAGGAAGTCTCCTAGATCTAGATTGCCTGTGGGTGGATAGAAGTAGTCATTTCCACTGATTAGCAGCAGTAGCACTATTTCGCTTCTCTGAGCCTTCATTTCCTTGTCTCTAAAATGGGCACAATACTGTCTCTCTCATCAGGTTACTGAGGGGACAGGAGACTGTTTAGAAAGCATCAAGTACACCCTTGAATGCTGGCACCCTCCCTGACTGTGTCTAGATCACTGCCTGGCACCCAGTGGGCACAGAGGCATGTTTGCTGAATCAAATCAACTCAGAGTTCCTGAGCTTTTACAGTTTTTAACTTGCTTCTTGGAATTACCATATCCAACAGTGGAACTTGGACAAACTCAGTTTCCTGTATTAAGATGATCTTAAAAGGGATGCTTAATGAGGCCACCGTAATTTTTTGTTTTTGCTTTGTCACCCAGGCTGGAGTGCAGTGGTGCAATTGTGGCTCACTACAGCCTCCACCTCAAGCAATCCTCCCACCTCAGCCCCCCAAGTAGCTGGGACTGAAGGTATACACCACCTTGCCTGGCTAAATTTTGTATTTTTTTTTTTGTAAAGAAGGGAGTCTTGCTATGCTGCCCAAGCTGGTCTCGAACTCCTGGGCTCAAGTAATCTGCCTGCCTCAGCCTCCCAAAGTGCCAGGCCACTGCAATTCAGGCTGCATAACAGATTTCTCCCTTGTAGACAGGGGCCAAACCAGCTCCCTGCAAAGGGCCCATTTTGGACCCAAACATGGTGCCCAGTCTCTCCAGCTAGAAGCAGGTAATATCTGCCACTCATGTGTCTGTCTTAAGCCCTCCCAATCCCAGACCACAAAGGATGATTTCTTATAACTATTACCATAATTACCCAACTGCAACACTATAGAGAAGCGATTCGATGAGCCTGTGATTTTCGCAGTTTCTTGTCTCAAATAAGTCACCTGAAGTTCATCTGCCATCAGGATTCATGGCTGTGTTCGGTAATCGTAGGGAATTATTTTGCTAATAACAGAGGTATCTTGATCTAATTTAGTTTTAATGCCAGGAGGTGCCCTCCCAAAATAATCAGCTGCAGGGCAATTCCAATTTCCAGGTTTGTTACACGTTCTGGATAGAAGATTCAATTCAAGGAGGCTGAAGTTACTTCTTTATCACTCAAAGTCATCTACAGGCGACATGGTATCCTACCTCTACGTGTGTGCAGAAGAATGTAGGGAGAGGCCCAGCGACAGCAAGCCAGGGTGGGCTCCCAGCCAGAGGAATGGCTGGAAGACACTGATGGGTTAGGACTGTGTCAAGTTAGATCCATAACTAGGGTTCCTGGAAGAACCCTAATTTTTCTTACACCCATTCATTAACCCTTTCTATTAAAACAAACAAACAAACGAAAAAAACCCTAACCCTCAACCAGGCTGGAGTCCAGTGGCACGATCTCAGCTCACTGCAACCTTTGCTTCCCGGGCCCATGCGATCCTCCAGCCTCAGTTTCCTGAGTGGCTGAGACATCAGGTATGCACCACATGCCTGGCTAATTTTTGCATTTTTTGTAGAGACGGGGAGCTTGCTGCCCTGGCTGGTCTCGAACTCCTGAGCTCAAAGCAATCTGTCTGCCTTGGCCTCCCAAAGTGCTGGGATTATAGGCATGAGTCACCGCTCCCAGCCAATTAATTATCTGCATTATTTTATTCCATTTCGACCATCTCTCCCTGGCAAAACCTAATCTTTACAGTTATTAATAGAGTCTAAATAATGATAACAAACCCTCGTGCAGCTCTGTTTTAAGTGCTTTAATCCATATCAACTCATTACATCCTGTGAGGGAGGTGAATGCTACTGTTATCCTCATTTTGCAGATGAGGTTAAGAAACTTGCCTCAAATCACATATCTAGTGAGGGGCAGAACTGGGATTTGAACCTTTCCCAAGTTCCTATGCAAGGAAGAATCCTGAACCCACCAGGAATTGTTCAGCCTCGACTCTGTGCTCTCATTGACCCCTCGACATTCTGGGACAGAGGTGTTGTTAGCCACATTTTACTGAGGAAGAAACTGAGTCTCAAGAGGTCATTGATTTGGCCAAGGTCAATGCAGTGAGTAGAGAAATGGAGGAGTTGGGACTTGAACTCTGAGATTCTGATTCTAAACCTAGTGCTGCTGGGCACAGTGGCACGCGCCTGTAGTCCAAGCTACTCAGCAGGCTGAGGCAGGAGGACAGCTGGAGGCCAGGAGTTGAAGGCTGCAGTTGGCTAGGATCGCACCTGTGAGTAGCTACTGCACTCCAGCTGGGGAAATGCAGAAAGACCCCACCTCCAAAAATAAGTAAAAATAAATAAAAATAAACCTAGGGCTGCCTTGTCCAAAGCTGGGAAATTTATGACGTGTTTTTGAATGGCTTTGCCAGCAGGCTAGCTATCATTAATTAACTAAGTGCATGGTGATTGTCCTCCCACAAACCCCTCTCCAGCCACTCTGTGCCCCGCTTCCCACTTTGGTCCTCTTTTCTATTTCCCATCCCTTGCTCCAGAAACCAAGTGTCCTTTGTTGCTATTCCCTGTTACCCAACAAAACCTACTTTCAGATTCCTGATCTTTCCCTCATATGTTTATACTTTCAGCAGAGGGCTGTGTGGTCCAGCAGGAGGGGCCAGGAGCTAGAGGTAGCTCTGTCACTCTGTCCTCCCTGGGCACTTAGGATGAAACCTATTTGTCTCTAGGCCTTGTCTTCCAATCTTTACAAGGGAAAGAGGTTAGACCAGTGTTCTTTAAACTACTTGAGCCACGGAACTCTCATTTTATTTATTTATTTATTATTTATTTAGAGACAGGGTCTTGCTCTATTGCCCTGTCTAGAGTGCAGTGGTATGACCACATTATAATTCACTGCAGCCTCAAATTCCTGGGTTCAAGTCACCCAGAACCCTCATTTAAATGAAAATGTTCAGGCAAGCCCAACATTTGTATTACTATTATTATTATTATTGTTATTGTTATTATTTTGAGGCTGGGCATGGTGGCTTATACCTGTAATCTATCTCAAAAAAGACTTCATTTATTTGTTTGTTTTGAAGCAGAGTCTCACTCTGTGGCCCAGGCTGGAGTGCAGTGGCACGATGTCAGCTCACTGCAACCTCTGCAGGACCAGGTTCAAGCGATTATGCTGCCTCAGCCTCCCCAGTAGCTGGGATTACAGGCATGCACCACTATGCCTGGCTATTTTTTGTATTTTTAGTAGAGACGGGGTTTCACCATGTTGGCCAGGCTGGTCTCAAACTCTTGACCTTGTGATCCACCCGCCTCGGCCTCCCAAAGCGCTGGGATTACAGGCATGAACCACCACACCCAGCATCAATGTTTATATTGTATCAGATGCCAGTGAGCTGCTCTAGTCCAAGTTGGGTTCAAGGAAGGAAGTGTCTCCTACATGCCAACTTCTTTTTTTTTTTTTTTTTTTTTTTGAGACGGAGTCTCGCTCTGTCACCCAGGCTGGAGTGCTGTGGCCGGATCTCAGCTCACTGCAAGCTCCGCCTCCCGGGTTCACGCCATTCTCCTGCCTCAGCCTCCCGGGTAGCTGGGACTACAGGCGCCGCCACGTCGTCCGGCTAGTTTTTTTTTTGTATTTTTTAGTAGAGATGGGGTTTCACCGTGTTAGCCAGGATGGTCTCGATCTCCTGACCTCGTGATCCGCCTGTCTCGGCCTCCCAAAGTGCTGGGATTACAGGCTTGAGCCACCGCGCCCGGCCCATGCCAACTTCTGAGCTTCTCCTTGGACATGATGGGAAAACCACTGGCCTAAACAGAGCCTACAGGCTCTTGGGGCTCTTAGAGACAGGAATCTGGGATCCACGGATGGCAGGTGATGCCCAAAGTGCTATGTGGGCAGCTAAATGCCCACCTGGGACCCCCCCACCCATCCCCCCACCACCTGTCCTGCCTTGTTGGCTAAACTGTAGAGGGGCCTGCCAGCAAAGCCAGCCTGTGCCCAGGACCCTGCCTCTGGGGCACTGAGCTGTCCAGGGGTCTTGCCACAGAGAAACGGTATCTGTTCTGATGCTCAGGGTGTGCGGTCTGTTTGTTCTGGCACGTTCCTCAGTGGCCAGAAGAGTTGGCTACTCTCCTACCCCTGTTACCCTTTTGTTTTCTTTCTTGGCCTCTCCCTTTTCTTTTTTGTTTTTTAAACAGAGTCTCACACAGTTGCCCAGGCTGGAGTGCAGCAGTGTGATCTCAGCTCACTACAAACTCCACCTCCCATGTTCAAGCAATTCTCTTGCCTCAGCCTCCCAAGTCGCTGGAACACTACAGACACATGCCACCATGCTCAACGAATTTTTTTTGTATTTTGTTTAAAGACGGGCTTTCACCATGTTGGCCAGGCTGGTCTTGAACTGCTGACCTCAAGTGATCCACCCACCTTGGCCTCCCAAAGTGTTGGGATAAGGGATGAGCCACCGCAGCTGGCCAGCTTCTCCCTTTTCTAAAAATATGTTTTGTTTTGTTCTGTTTTCATTGCTCCTTCCCCTTCCCCTTCATCTTTCAACAAATGCTGGCTGATTCCTGGTCTCAAGCTTTCTGTCCCAAGCCTAAGGCTACAGGGGAATGAGACAAACATGAGGGCTGCCCCCAGGGCAGAGCCTTCACCTGGAGACAGCTGCGTCCTGCAGTGACTGTGGCCCCCACTGCACGAAGAACTCAGTCACAGGGCTGGGAAGGCTTCTGGAGGCAGTGGTGAGCAAAGGGGCACCAGCAGGTGAGCAGGAGTTTGTCCCGTTTGTGGGGTGGGAATGAATGCAGGTAGGGAGGAGTTAGGTGTTTCTGGCTCAGAAGAGAGGCATGGAAACCACGGAGACTTAGCCAGCCCAAGCGTTTGAGGAGCTGTCAACCGCTAGATTTGGCTGAAGCATAAAGTGGTCATTGGGGGGCTATCAGGAGTGGGACATGGTAAGTTGCCCAGGGCGCCAGTGGCCAGGGGTCCGGAGAGGCTGTTCCAGAGCTGGGAATAGATCCTGAGGACCACCGGGGCGCCAGTGGAGGTTTGCATCAGGGGATGTGGGGCCAGAACTGTATTGTAGAAGTGCACCTGGCTGCCCACAGTTGGGGGTGGGGAGACAGTGAAAAAGGGGCTTCCCTTCCCTTCTCACCCCCCACAGCCTGCACCCTCCTCTGAATGCTCTGAGCAGCCCTGGTTCCCTCTGAGACTCAGCATGGGGACAGAAGGAAGGGGGCTTTGGGCTGCCGGCTGCTCATCCCTCCCTGGCCTGGCCCCCACCTCAAGGCAGTCCCTGACCTCTTCACACCCAGGACCACAAGTCAGGAAAAGTTCAAAGCTTGCTCTCCCCCAGCTGGGATGTTTTGATTTCTGGGCCCTCTGAAAATGGCCCGTTTGTGCTGAGATGCTCAGGCAGATTAGCTTCCAACCCCCTTTCAGCCCTTTCTATCTGAATCCTGGCTCTGACAAGCCCCTTCCCCAGCCCTGCAGCCCCTCTTGGCCCCAGATGACTGTCCTCACTTCCCCCCACGGCCCCCCACCGTGGTGAAGGAGGGGGAGGTCCTATCCCCAAACACAAGCTCTTTTGTTCCAACTGGCAGCTTGGCCCTCAGCCCTGCACCCGCTGCTGGTGGGGTTTCCTAGCACTTAATGAGCCCGGGGTCAGCTGAAGGATGGGGAGTTGGCATTGAGGGGCTGGGGACAGGGGCTGGAGCACAGGCGATTTCTGGTTGCAGCTTTGGACCTGTCCCTCCTCTGCCCAAATCTCTCCCATGGTTCCTGCCTACTCTACTGGGACTGCTGAGGTGAGCAGAGATCCCAGGCTCCTTGCAGCTCTCACATAGCCTCTCCTGCTCCAGGGAGAGCCCTGGAGCAGGACTAGGTATGTGGGCTGCTCAATGCAGACTCAGAGCAGGGATGCACACAGTGGGAAGCACGCAGGCTTTGAAGCCAGCAGGACCAGAGTTCAAATCCTGACTCTGCCACTTCCTGGTAGTACGACCAGGGGCAAATCACAAATCTCTGTGTGCCTCAGTTTCCTCCCCGTAAAATGGGGCTACATTTTCCAACCAGAGTTCTGTGAGTTCCAGCACAAAATGCTCATGCACTTTCCCTTCCCTTTCTCTTGTTCCTTAAGAGTCTGGTTGGCTCCCCTCCTGAAGGTACAAGGTACAAAGAAGATAGGCAGAGCTGTCTTCCTCCTCCTCCCCCTCAAGTTGAGCATGCACTGGGCTGCCAAGGACAGTGAGGGATGGAGACCTTTAATGCCACTAGACAGGGAACTGGAGGCTGAGCAGGCCTGGGGTCGGGGTAGCCAGTCCAGGAACCCACTGTCCGCTTGGCTCTGGGTCTTCTTGGCCCCCCTCCTTGGGCTAGGCTTCTCCTGCTGGGATTGTGAGCTCCCAGAGGTGGGCAGCCACCCAGCCTCACCTGAGCTGGCTCAGGGGTGGTTTGGGTCTTAGGAATTCCAGGGAGACGCAGCACAACCCTGCTCCTCCCTGCCTGAAACTATTCAGGGCTCCTCCAGGTGCAAGATCCCCAATCTCCTGATCCGGCATTTGAGGCCACTACCCCAGCCCGGCCGACCTCTCCAGGCCTGCCCACCTGGATTTTGGGGGACAGCCTCACTGAATCACTCAAAGTTCTTAGATGGGCTGCCGGACGCGGTGGCTCACGCCTGTAATCCCAGCACTTTGGGAGGCAAGGTCAGGAGATCGAGACTACCCTGGCTAACACGGTGAAACTCTGTCTCTACTAAAAATACACAAAAATTAGCCGGACATGGTGGCGGGCGCCTGTAGTCCCAGATACTCGGGAGGTTAAGGCAGGAGAATGGTGTGAACTCGGGAGGCAGAGCTTGCAGTGAGCCAAGATCACGCCACGGGACTCCAGCCTGGGCAACAGAGGGTGACTCTGTCTCAAAATAAATAAATAAATAAATAAAAGTTCTTAGATGGGCTGCTCTGTAGTTCTCAACTCCAGGCCTTTCCTCTGTGGTTCCCTCTGCCTGTTCACTACCTCCATCCACCAGGCCAAACTCTGGTGTTTTGTTTTGCTTTGTTTTTAGAGATGGGCTCTCCCTGTGTTGCCCAGGCTGGTCTCCTAGCCTCAAGTGATCCTCCTCCTTTGGCCTCTTAAAAGTGCTAGAATAGCAGGCACGAGCCACTGTACCTGGCCTTAGGTCTCTGGTTATCTTTAAGGTCAGCATCTTCTCCTTCCCACCTACCCCCAGAGGCCTCCCCACCATGGGATGTCACTGTAGCCTTGAGTGCCTATTCTAAGCGATTCCTTAAGGCAGAGACCCACCCTCATGCTTTCCTGAGTGCATGCTTCCCCTCTAGCACCCAGCATGGAGCTGGCACAGAGAAGGCACAAATTAAAAGAAGTGAACCCTGGCAGTGAACAAAGACCAGGACTCCAACAGTCCTCCTCCAATTCCAGCAGCTGCCCTTTAGAGTCAACTGGTGGCGCAAGGGAGGAGGGAAAAAAGAAGGAAGGTTGTAGACATTCCAATATCCAGGCCCCTTCTAGACTACACTGAATCCAAATCTCTAGGGTAAGACTGGGCATCGTTCCTACCCAGAATGATCCTGAGGCATATCAAGGATTAGAACTTTCTGGAAGATTCAGGTCTCCCTCCCCCCACCCAGGTGCAGTGGGCAAAGTGAGGCCAAGTCCTGTGGGAGGCTTTGAGTGCTCCTTAATACCCCACTGTGTGTTGCATTGATTGGAGAAGCGCTTTATAGCTTGCAAAGTACTTTCACTTGCATCGCGTCATTCATTCATTCATTATTCATTGAACAAATATGCAGCAGAAAGAGCCGGGGCCACAGAGATGAAGCTCCAAGATGTGTGGCAGAGACAGGTGCGTGGACTGACAGATTGATGAACAAGGCCATAAGGTGTGACAGGGCTGCCCCCAGAGCCCTTAGCAGAACCGGTCAGGGGCACAGAGGAGGAGGGTATTGAGCCTATGTTAGGGAGGTCCCCTGCTCTGGGTGGTACTGGCAAGGCAGAAGGTCCAGGTAGGGGCCGGCAGGGGTATGAGGACACACAGATGTGAGAAGGGATGGTGGGGACTGCAGAGGGCCTGGCCTGGGCACCTGGTGGCTTAGCTGGGAGCCTGCAGGAACAACCGAGAAGGGATGAAGAGAGAGGTGAGAGGAATCCCAGGAGAGGAGATGGTGGGGTCCTCGTTGCGGGGGTGGGTTGGTGAGAGATTCAAGCAATGGCAAACACAAATGATTATAACAACAGCTGAGATCAACTGAGGCCTCATTCTCTGCTAGAACTGTTCTCATAATTTTTAAAATAAGCATGAACACTGTTACTCCTCTCAGTAACCTGTGAGAGGAGTACCAGGTTAACTATCCCATCTCACATGTAGGAAAACTGAGATTCAGAGAACATCATTTCCCCTGGTAAGGGGCAGAGATCTGATGGTGTGGGGCTCCAGGCACCCTGCCCTGACCTACCCGCCACCAGAGCCTCCGCCGAGAGGACTGTAAAATGATGCCCCAGGAGAAAGCCCTGGATTCTGCAGTTGGTATTCCATTGGTGGGCCCGGTCAGAGCAGCTTTGAGGCAGGGAGTGGTGTTGAGTTGCACGATGCCAGTGGGGAAGCAGAGATCAAAAGAATATGGGCTGGTAATCCCAGCTACTCAAGAGGCTGAGACAGGAGAATAGCTTGAACCTGGGAGGCGGAGGTTGCAGTGAGCCAAGATCGTGCCTCTACACTCCAGCCTGGGTGACAGAGCAAGACTTCGTCTCAAAAAAAAAAAGAAAGAAGAAGGACATGGGCCAGAGAGGATGAGGCAGTGAGGATGAGATGGGAGAGACTTGGGCTCTTTTCAGGGCTGGAGAAAGGGCCAGCAAGGGGGTCCTCATACAGGTAGGAGGGTGGGCAGGAGATGTAGAGCCCAGGGAGCAAGGTTGACCTCAGCTGGGGAATTGACAGAAGGAGAGGAGAACTGAAGCAAAAATCCCCTGGAGCTTGGAAGGGCCCCGGAGAAGCTGTCGGGGGCTTGAGCCTCACTTCTCTCTTGCTGCCGGGCACAGTAGGCCCTCGGCCAAGTCTGTGTGGACCCCATTCTGCTGGGGAGGGGAAGGTTTGCAGGAGTCACTAGGGGGAGAGGAGGGGAAGCGGGGAGCAGGGGGAGCCCAGTAGGAGGGAGAAAGAGAGACAGAGGCAGAGATAGAGATATATAGAGATGACTGAGACAGAAAGACAGAGAGACAGGAACAGAGACAGAGAGACAGAAAGACAGAGACAAAACGAGACAGAGATAGACCTAGAGAGAGTCTCTGAAAGGACTGCCCAACCCCTCCCTGCTGTCAGGGACCAAGTCTGAAAGAAGAGGCTCAGAAGGGGTTGGGGGACAGCCACCCCTACCCCACCCACCACAGAACTGGCAAATGAGAGACTAAAGGGTCTTCTGAGCAGGGCACCCACCCCCCAGATTCCCTGGTGCCTTGGCTTCAGGGCCACAGAGTCAGCTTAGCTTCTCAGCCAAGGACAGGCCTTCCCAGGAGGGAGGGATCTTCACCTCTACCCCCGCCTGGGGGCAGGAGAATCCCGACCTGGGACAGTCCCTGAGGACCCCTGAGTGACGCTCTGACCTCGGGCTGCAGGGTCTAGAGTCTGGTGCCTGCTCCCTCTGCTGAAGCACCTGCCCTACTGACCTCTGGCTGCCGTATGGCTCCCTCGGGCTGTGGTTTGAGGTCCCTGAACTCCACCACCACCTAAGAGCTGTGTCCTCCATTTTCCATGCCTAAACCCCATAACACCCCACCATCAGCAAAGGGCTGTGTGAGGCCATTTGTCACAGAGACAGCATGGGAAGAGAGAGAGAGGGTCTTGGGCAGAGCTGCAGGTGGCACAGGCACCCCCAGCCATGTCAGTTCTTGCAGTCCCTGGTGCTGGCTTTTCTGGGGCACAGACCAACTCCTTCTGGTGCAGTGTCTGTAGAACCCCAGAGCGGGAGTGTGGGCCCCACGCTCTCACGTGCTCACTCACGGGCTCCTGAGGAGACAGCCTGCCGAGACAGAGGCCCACTGGCAGGCACACCGTGGAGCTCCTGCACTCACACACGCCTGCCCGTGTGGGCACACACAGAGGCGCCCTGGGAATGTAGGTCACCGGCTGGAATGCTTCCAGCCTGGGGTGCTGGTGATCCGGCCGTCCAGCACATGCTTCCAGATTGGACAGAAATCCACCCCCTTCCACCCGCCTCTTTCCCCGCTCTCCCGAGACAATCTGACCCAAAGCTCCTCAGGCTTGTGTTTTCTTTCCTCCAGAATCCCACTGGCTGGGGCTCCATCCAGGGGAGGGGGCAGGGCTCCTTGTCCATGCAGCTTGTTCTCTGTGTCTGTCCCTGTGCTGGGCGATGCGGAGTCTACAAGACATGGAGGGATGTGGCTCCCACTTTGAAGAGGACATCTCTAAGGCAGAGTCCAAGAGATGTCCTCAGACCAGAGGTGAGTAATGGTCAAGGGGAGAACAGAGCACTGCTTTGTCAGGGCCAGGCTGGCTTCCTGGGGAGGTGACAGGACCCTGATTGGGCAGTTGAATAAGGGCTTCTGCAAGCCTGGGAAAGGGAGTGGTTCTGACACACACCGGGAAGGCCCCAGCGGCTTCCCTCCCTCCCCTCTGGAATCCAGGCCTCTCTCAAAGGTGACTGTCACCAACTCCTCTAGAGACAGCCACTGGAGGGCCCTGCAGGCCCTTCAGACACAGCAAGCCCAGAACATCGTTCCCCCTTCCACCCCAGAATCTGCCCTTCCACCCAGGTTCCCCTGTCAGTGTGGACACCAACATCTCCTGCCACACAGGCCAGAGATCAGGGTTATCCTGACTTCTTTCTTTACCCGCCCTGCCTCCCCTCCAAGTTTTCACTGTGGCTCACCAAGCAGCTCACAGCTCAGAGATGCAAATGGACTTTACTCATCAAAGTGCAGTGGGGTAGCAGAAAACCCAGGGTGCCTAGGCAGCCCAAATAAGCTAGTCAGGGAAGGCTTCCTGGAGGAGGTGACCTGAGCTGAGACTTCAGAATGGGCAGGATGGACCAGGTTGGAGGGGTAGTAGGGAAGGCTAAGATGAAAGAGTGTTTTAGGCAGGGGTAACAGCAAGTACAAAGGTGAGGGAGAAAGGGAGGCATATTCAAGGCAGAAATTAATTCATGATGGTGAGAGTGGCAAGAAAGAGGGGTGTGGCTTGGAGATGAGAGCAGAAGTGTATCTGCAGGGTCAGACCATGAACTGCGTTAAGCCCTGTTAATGAGTTTGCATTTTATCCTGCTGCAGTGGTGGGCCTTGTAAAGTTTTTTGAATGCCTATGTGTGGTCCCTTCTGGCTATGCATGAAGGATGAGTTGGGGGGACAGGTAGAGATGGAGAGCCCCAGGAAGAGGCAAAGCAGCTGTGCAGGTGTCCAAGGTGCGGCCTGGCCTGAAGTGGGGGCTAGGAGATGGAGAGTCGGAGTGGATCTCTGGACCTCTTAGGAGGTAGCATGGACCATAAGCGGGCCTGGTTTCATCTTCTCTGACCTCCATCTTCCCATGATGTAACAGGGAATGGGCACGAGGACCTTGGGAGAAACTTCCCCTGGGGTCTCCCCATGCCTTGGCCATTTACTATTTGTTCCAGCCTCCCTGGGCTTCCAGAGGTGAGAGCTTGGGAGGAATCCCAGCTGGCAGGACCACAGCTCTGGCTTGGGAAGACCCAGGGTGGGCTCAGCGGCTCAGGGCATTCTACCCAGCAGAAGGAATGGACTGGACAGTGGGAGCAGAGGGCTGTACTCTGGATATCCTGCAGTCAGCCTTGGGAGGCAGTGAGGGGAAACTGGGGACACACTGGGCCTGATGCATGGGGTCCACCTGCCTCTTTGGAATAGGGAGGGCTGCGGCAGCCATCCAGCAACCTGAGCATGAGTCAGGCCCTGTTACTTGAAAGACTGATACTCAAGCGAGTGTGTCAGTTTCTTCCTCTATAAAACGGGAATTGAACAATATGCCAAGAAACACATTTGGTGGTAGGAAAGCTTAGGGGACCCGGATCATGCTACTGATTGACTTAAAGATCTGCGACTCTGCACCAGGTCCCTTGGTGGAGGAGCCAGCCTGAGGCAGTGGCTGTCCAGGACCACAGAAGGAAGGATTTATCCTGCTTAGTCCTCAAGAGAGGAGCCCTGCGTGGTGGCTGCTGTGGTCCCCATCCCTCTGAGGCTCTGAGAATCAACAGGCCTGGCTCACAGGTCACATGGAGGCACAGCAGATAGAAGCCCAGGCCTGAGGGTGTTAAGTGCAGTTCAGGAGGGGCTCTCCAGGAGCCTATGGGAAGTGAAATGTCCGCGTCCTATGCACACAGGCGCTCCCTCCCTTTCCCTGTCCCTCTCTCTGGGGACACCAACTCTTCTCTCTTGAGCTTTATCCTGGCTCTTCCCCGCCCAGCTCCAGGCACAGGGGCTCCCTCCTCACCCGCCACCCCTTGCTGCAGCCTCAGCCCCTGACCTTGTTATGAGGCCAGCTGCTCAGGCTTGTGTGCGGAAATGACGGGAGCCTCTCCCGAGCTGGCCTCTTTGTTCTTTATTGTCTGTTCTTCCTGATTGAGCCTCTTCCCAGAGTCTCAGGGCAAGGGGAGGGGGCATGTGGCTCTACCACTCATCCACCTGCCCAGCTGGGCAAGTTCAGAAGCCCCCCGCATGGCTGGCCAGCAGAACTGAGGCTCCCCTGAGCATGGGAATGGGCCCTGGATTGGGGACCAGGAGACCCAGGGCGGGTGGTGGGAGCAGCCCAAAGTGGAGAAAGCGCACAGGAGTCTGGGAGTCCTGGGTTTGAATTACAAGTGTTCCTCAGTTGCTGTGTGGCAGGGCCCTTCTAAGCCTGGATTGTCTCATCTGAGCTGTGGGGTTGTTCCTTCCTCTGTGAGGAGTCAATGGAGACTATTTAGCAGGGAGCCAGGCACACAGTAAATGCTCATAAACAGGACCCCAGCTCTGCCTCCTTGGCCTAATTTTTTCACTTATAGAAGGGCTCCAGGTATGAATGTGGCATCTCTTCCTT
Organism: Trachypithecus francoisi; assembly: GCF_009764315.1. Lineage (NCBI taxonomy): Eukaryota > Metazoa > Chordata > Mammalia > Primates > Cercopithecidae > Trachypithecus > Trachypithecus francoisi. The sequence continues at coordinate 64,006,743 of NW_022681461.1, forward strand.
GATTTTTCTGAGACCCAGGCAGCCTGGTCTAGGACAGAGCCCTTGAACTAGATGGAAGGAATCTAGATTCTGGCATCCCTTCCCCATTCCAGACAGGCTAGGCTGGTGTCAGTTTCACAGATGGGGTAACGGAGGCTCAACAAGAGCCCAGGTCTTTGGCTGGCACCTGTTGAGTGAGACGAGTGGCAGAGCCAGGAGGAGGCCTCAGAGGAAGGGCAGGCCTAAGCAGGAGAAGCGAGATGATGAATGGGAGGCCAGTGGCCGGACACATAGCTGTTATTTTTTACGATTATTATCTATCTGTCACCAGTTGAAGCTAATCCCTTTGCCTCTCAAAGGAAGGCCCAAGGAGTCAGAGTCATGACGTCAGGCCCCCTGATGACATCAGGCTATTGTGGCCTCAAATTGTCCTCTCTTCAGACTGTCACAGGCCCACAGCTGAGTCTGCCTCTCGCCTTGCCCAGCCAAGCTGACATGGCTCCTGCCACATCTGAGCTGCTTCAGTGAACGTTCCCCAGGAAAGAGAATTTTCCACTGACACAGAGAGGGGCCTCCAGGTGGCAGCTTTGGCACACAATGGCTCTCAGGACTGCAGCAAAATAAAGACATCAGGCTTTGTAGCTGGAGCGAGCTGGGTTCGAATCAGTGCACTCACTATGTGATCAGGGCCAGTCATGTAACCTCCCTAGGCCTCAATTTTCTCATCTGGAAAATGAGGCTAACAGCAACCCATCAAGTGTATCACAAGGATTCAGAAGACAATGTAGGCCAGATGCGGTGGCTCACACCTGTAATCCCAGCACTTTGGGAGGCTGAGGTGGGCAGATCACCTGAGGTCAGGAGTTCGAGACCAGCCTGGCTTGCATGGCAAAACCCCATCTCTACAAAAATAGAAAAATTAGCTGTGCATGGTGTTGCATGCCCGTAGTCCCAGCTACTCAGGAGGCTGAGGCAGGAGAACCTCTTGAACCCAGGAGGTGGAGGTTGCAGTGAGCCGAGATCATGCCACAGTACTCTAACCTGGGCAACAGAGTGAGACTCTATCTCAAAAATAAAACAAAACAAAACAAAACAAAAAAATGCTGGGCACGGTGGCTCACTCCTGTAATCCTAGCACTTTGGGAGGCCAAGGCGGGTGGATCACTTGAGGTCAGGAGTTTGAGACCAGCCTGACCAACATGGCAAAACCCCGCCTCTACCAAAAAAATCAAAATTAGCCGGGCTTGGTGATGCATGCCTGTAATCCCAGCTACTTGGGAGGCTGAGGCAGGAGAATCGCTTAAACCTAGGAGGCAGAGGTTGCAGTAAGCCGAGATTGTGCCATTGCACTCCAGCCTGGGCAACAAGAGCGAAACTCCGTCTCTAAAACAAACAAACAAACAAAAACAGAAGACAGTGTAGATAAAGTGCCTTCAGATCCTGGCATGGAGTAGGTGCTTACCAAATGGTACTGGTTATTACAGCAGCAGCACTTGGAAGTTTTCAAGCTCACATCCACCTGCTTCTCTGCTGGGATCTCCCAACAACCCTGGGGTAGATGCCCATGCTGGTTGTCATCAGGAAGAAACAGAAAGTTCTGAGCTGTTGAGCTGCCTGCTCCACCTCCATGATATCCAAAGCAACCATCCCCTTCTGGAGGGTTTATCCCAGCGGGCTGTCTGAGCCCAATCCCCTCCTGTACGAGTCACAGACTCCCCCTGACAGGTGTCCAACCTCACACTCTTTTGCCTCCTTACCCCTCCAGAGCTCCAAGACCACCAGGAAAACAGGCAAGACAAGGGTGAGTCTGCCCATTTGTCAGATGAGGAAGCTGAGGCTAAGTCAGGGCAGGGACTTTGTCCAGGCCACCCAATAACAGAGAGAGCTGGGATGAGATGCAGGCCTGCTCTCTTGGGGCATGGGGCCCAGCGCCCTCAGCTGACAGCTAAGGAACCAGAAGTCCGGAGTCGGGGAGGATGCCTAAGGATGCGGAGCAAGTTAAGGGCAGGATCCAGCTCGTGCTACTCATTAATTCACTCACTCTCGCTCACTTATTCATTCATTCATTCACTCATCCACTGAGTATGTATCGAGCGCCTTCTCAGGACCAGTGCTGTGCAACACCCTGGGAACCCAGTGGCGGACAAGATACAGCTCCTGCCCTCAGGGGCCTTATAGTCTCAGGTGGGAGTCAGGCCGGTGAGCAGGCAATGAAAATACACCCTGGCGGAGGAAGCACCAGGAGCTGTCGGCAGGGTACAGGTAGGAGGTGGTACCCATGAAGTGGGAGAAATAGCAGGACTCCAAGAGAACCTGGAGAAAGTATATTTTGCAGGGCAGAGCTTTTTCTTTTATGCTGGCCACTGCCAGGCCTCCTTCTTGCCCCCTTCTTTGGAAATCACAAGGCAGACAGAAAGGACATGCTTCTCTGAGCTGGACTTTTCACATAGCTCCAAGGGGCTGGCACCAGAGGGGAACAGTCACATCTTGTCTGGCCGTCACCCCAATTTACACCTGGGGAAACTAAGGCCAATCACAAGGGCTCTGCAGGGGTTAGTGCTGAGTTTCCAAGCTCTCCTCTTCTCCTCACCTTCCTGCCTCTGACTGTCCTGTAAGAAACCTCTGCACCTGTGTCTGCTCCTCTCTGCAGCCGTGTCTGAGCCCTTCTTGGCCTTGCTCTAAGGGGCTCCCAGTGCCAGACCACCCAATAGGGCTCTGCTCAGTCCTGCCTGCTAAGAGGCTGAGGCCTCCAGAACTTCAGTGCCAGTGGCTGCAGATTCCCCACCATGCCATGGCCAAACCCTTTCAGCCTCTGAACACCTGATAGATGCAATCGGAGCTGGGATCTTCACCAGAAGGGCGCTTTGCTCAGCTTGAAGCAGGGAGAGGTGTCCAGAGCCTCACCCCCAGCTTTGCAGTTCCCAACCCTTCCCCATACCCATCAATGTTCCCTAGCCCCCTAAAGGAGCTCAGCTTGCCAACCCCTGACTGAGATTGTAAGTATCAGAGAATGTGCCGAAGCATCATCAGTCTCCATGCCTTTTCACCCACTGTTCCTTCTGCCCTGGATTGCCTTTCCTCGCCTCTTTGCCTGCACCAACTGCATTTGTTCACTCACTCATTCAACAAGCATTTGTTGGATGCTTACTCCTGACAGGTGGAGAACTATGCTCTGGGGATCCAGAGAGCTTAGAGACTCAAGGGAGACACAGGTGAAACATATCAGCATGCAATAATGTGTAGTGCACATATGAACACGTCCGTAAAGGAAAAGTAGGGCTATGAAAGTGAGTCTTATTTGATGCATTGGGGGAACATAGTTTAAGGAGGGCTTCTCTGAGGAGGTGACTTTTTAGTTGATACTGGGAAGAGGAGGAGGAGTTAGCTTAGGAAAGAGAAAGAGGAAGGGTGCCCAAAGGCCCTGAGGGGAGACTCAGCTTGGGGACCTGAGGAAGGTCAGATCCAATGGCTGGAAGCGAGGGAGTGAGGGGTGAGGGAGAAAGAGTTTAATCATGAAGGAGCAGAGAAGGCAGGCTCTGGCGAAGGGACCCTGTGGGCAACAGCAGGAAAGAGAGCCCCAGGAGAAGGCACCAGCTGGAGAGAATGGGAGGAAGCTCCGAGAGCACCCTGTCCCAGAAGCCAGGCCAGCACTGGCTCATGCCTGTAATCCCAGCACTTTGGGAGGCCGAGGTGGGCAGATTGCGAGATCCCAGGAGTTTGAGACCAGCCTGGGCAACATGGGCAAACCCTGTCTCTACAAAGACTACAAAAATTAGCCAGGCATGGTGGTGCATGCCTATAGTCCAGCTACTCTGAAGGCTGAAGCAGGAGGATTGCTTACACCCAGGAGGTCGAAGCTGCAGTAAGCTGTGATCATGCCACTGCACTCCAGCCTCGGTGACAGGGAGAGACCCTGTCTCAATAAAAAAGGAGGGTGTGGTGGACTGAACATGCGTATCCCTCCTACCCTCAAGTCATATGTTGAACTCCCAATGTGGCTCTGTCTGGAAATGGGGCCTCTAATGAGCAATTAAGGTTAAATGAGGTCATAAGGATGGGTCCCTACTAGGATTAGTGTCCTTACAAGAAAAGACAAAAGGATCCCAGCACTTTGGGAGGCTGAGGCAGGTGGATCACTTGAGCTCAGGAGTTTGAGACCAGCCTGGGCAACATGGCGAAAACCTGTCTCTACCAAAAATACAAAAAATTAGCTGGGCATGGTGATGTGCACCTGTGGTCCTAGCTACTCGGGAGGCTGAGGTGGGAGGATGGATTGAGCCTGGGAAGTGGAGGTTGCAGCTGAGCCGAGATTGCACCACTGCACTCCAGCCTGGGTGACAGAATAAGACCCCATTTCAAAAAGAAAAGAAAAAAGAGAGAGAGAGAGAGAGAGAGAAGGGCTGACTGCTTTGGCTCACGCCTATAATCCCAGCACTTGGGACCCTGAGGCATTGGGATTGCTTGAGCCCAAGAGTTCTAGACCAGCCTGGGCAACATAGCAAGACCCCATCTCCACACCAAAAAAAAGTTTTTTTAATTAGTAGGGTGTGGTGGCATGCATCTGTAGTCACAGCTACTCAGGAGGCTAAGACAGAAGGATCCCTTGAGCCTAGGAGTTCAAGGCTACAGTGACATTTGACCACATCATTGCAAAATGTTGTTATTATTTTTGAGACCGAGTCTTGCTCTCTGTTGCCCAGGCTGGAGTGCAGCGGCGTGATCTTGGCTCACTGTAGCTTATGCCTCTTGAGCTCAAGTGGTTCTCATGCCTCAGCCTCCCGAGTAGCTGAGATTACAGGCATGCACCACCACGCCTGGTTAATTTTTTGTATTTTTAGTAGAGATGGGGTTTCACCGTGTTGGCCAGGCTGGTCTCACACTCCTGACTTCAAGTGATCCTCCTGCCTCAGCCTCCCAAAGTGCTGGGATTTCAGGCGTGAGCCATTGCGCCCAGGCTTCTGCTTTAATTTCTGTGTCTGAAAATTTTGTTGTGTGAGTCACTTTGTCTATTTTGTTACAGCAGCCTGAGCTGACCAATATAGAGGGAATCATTGACTTCTTTGGTGGAGGAGTCACCTCTGCCAGGAAGTCTTTCTGGAATCCAAGTATGGGGTTAGGGCTTCCACGTGCCTTGACTTCCCCCATCAGAGCACCTGCCTCTCTCTCAGATTAGCCTAGGAATGTCACAAGGTTTGATTTGTTCTTGAACCCCAAAGCCCAGTCCAGAACCTGAAAGTAATTGTTAAATGAACGAATGTAGAACCAGGGCTCAGACTGGGGAAGTGACTCACTGAGACCGCAGTTTTCCTGTGCTGCCCGGACCCAGGATGGCCTCCTTCAGCTCTGGACCCCTGAGACTGGCTGGGTGGGAGACCTTGGCTGGAAAAGCCAGACCCCTCTCCAGCTGGGCCGGGGACTTCTCCCAGAGACAGCCTGGGCTCCACTCCATGCCTGCCCATCCCTTTCCTAAGGCCCCCTCTGTCCCTTTCCTCTTCCTCTTGAATCCCTTACCTCCCTGCCTGGCCAGCTTCCAGGAGATCAGCAACCGGCCTCGTGACAGGCCAGGACAAGGAGTTGATTGTGCACAGGATCTTTCCATGAGGGTGGAGGCAGCCTCAGTTTCCAGCCTTGCCCAGCCCAGAGGCTGCTACTAGCAAATCTGGAGGACAGCAAGTGGGGGCTGTAGGTTCCTGAGATATCCCTGGCTGGGGCTGGTCCTCCCCACTCCCTCGCCTGCCTCTTCAAAGGTCAATGCCCTCCCTAGGGGAGCATTCATACATCCAATGAGCCAATACCCATCCCTATGCCATGCTTCCAGTGAATAGCTCTGGAGGCAGGCAGGCCTGTCCCACACCCTCAGGCTGTCTGCCCCTAGCCTCCCCAAGGACCACATCACTCTGAATTTAGTCTGGGATTGTTTGTCTGTCTCCCATTCCATACTGGGAGCTCTTCCAGGCCAACGGCTGCTCTCCCTAATTTTTCCCACTCTCCTCCCTTTCTCTTCTCATCCTTCCATTCACTAAGCACCAATTATTTGTTAGGACTGAGTTCCTCATTCCTACACACTCCTGACCCTGACACGGGGTTTGGCACACGGAGGTCACTCTGCATGCATCAACTGCCCCCCACCACCGAGTGCCCAAAGATGCCAGGTCTGTGGGCTAGGCCTTGGCAAGCTTCCCTGAGGGCTGCAGCTCCAAACGTGGCAAAGGGCCCCTCTCCTTGGAAAGGGCTGAGCTCCTGCAGGAGGAAGGAAATTTGGCCTTGGATCTGTGCCAGGCAGCCAGGCCTGGATGTGGTCGGGGAATGTCCAGAGAAACAAGAACTTGGTTTTCTTAGTAAAACTGTGTTCTCAGGAGGACCTGAGCCCCTGGAAGGCTGACCTGACCCAAGCTGGGATGAGGTCACCCTGCAATTACCACCTCTTCCAAGGCCAACAGGCCTTCTCCCTGCTGAGTCCTAAAACCTGCTGCCCCACCCCCCTCCCCATGCCCAGCCTTGGTCCCTCCGCCACACTTTTGCACTCCTGCATCCCTCCTTGATTGTCCAGAGACAGCCAGGCTGTGCTGGGCATCCCAGCCAAAAGTGAGCTCTCTGGCCAGGCTGAGCAGTGCAGGAGCTGAGTTACTGCATCCCTGAAGCCCCAGGCCCGCAGAAACCGCCACAAAGGAACCCTTCCGAGTCTTATAAATCCCTGTTCCGTATTCTGCATGGTCTCTGTCCCAAGCAACTTTTCCCCAATAATGTATGCAGGGCTTCCAGTGGTCTGGGCAGCTGCACAGGGGCAGCTCCCCGGTGGCAGCCACTGGGGCCCTGTCACACGGGGAGTGCTTTCAGCATGAGCCCCGGCCTTTAATTACAAGGTATGTTCCTGTTGCCTCTTCCATCTATATTTATCTGCAGGATCGCACTAATTGAATTCCCCACAGCACAGGGCAGGCCTGGCGAACAGCGAGGCAGGCAGACAGGCAGGGGGGCTGCAAAACTTCCTTCGTTTCCTTCTTGGCCAAGAGCAAAACAGAAGCAGCTGAGAAACTCTCTCTCCCTCCCCTGGACCTTGTCAATGCCTGGAGTCTGAGGGGCTGCCCACTCCAGGGACCCTCCAGCCCTGAGCCTCATAACCCAAGGCACCCATGCCCACCCATGGGTCCCAAGATCAGACAGTGCCCAGATGCCTGACCGCCTCCCCGCTTCAACTCAGATTCCTATAGCAGAGAACAGTCCGTTGAGCAGAGAGGCTGAAACCCCCAACTCTGCACTTTGCCGGCACCGTCTTACCGTAGGAGTCGTCTTGGTCCAGGAGGGAATCGGGCTCCATGGCATGTGGGCCCCCAGCCCCTGGCCCCACCTGATTTATGAACCGAGGTTGTCTCCATGAGCGTCTGGGTTCCTCCTTTTGTATTCCATCTGGCGGCTTTTCCAACTAGATGACTGGGTATTCCTGCAAGCAGGCCCCTTTCCAGCCCTCGCCTTCATACAGTACATTTAAAGTAGCAGTAACCTCTTTTTCCTCCCCCCGCAGCCTGACTGGAAACATTAGAAGGGACTGAGGCAGTGAGATGTCTAAAATAGGAAGACGCCGGGACGGTTGGCCTGGCTGCCCGTGATGCTGGCTGCCGGGATCTGGCCCGGCTGTGCAGATGGAAAAGCTAAGAGGTGAGGCTGAGATGGGCTTAGCATCTGGAAGCCGCCTCTGGGGCCCAGGGGGTTTGCAGGATGCAGGGAGCCCAGCCCTCCAGGGGAGGGGTTGGGGGGTCTGCTCTGTTTACCCCCAGTGCCCAAACCCCAGGGGCTTCTCCCAGGCCCTGCTGGAACCTCCCACTCAAATCTGTTCTACAGACATTTCCCGCAGTGTGGGGGATGCAGAAATTGACTCATCCATCCATTCAGTTAGTCACTAAATATTTTTTGAGCATCTAGTCGGCACCAGACACTGTGCCCGGTGCTGAGTTTGCAGCAGGGAGCGAGGCACAGTGCCTGGCTTCTTGGAGCTCACAGGAAAACAGGTCATTGCAGCGCAGTGTGTGGTGCAAGAGCTGCAGGAACACACAGAAGGGGCACCTCACCAGGATGGAAGAGGTGGTCAGGGAAGGCTTCCTGGAGGAATGGGCACGTAAGCTGGGGCCTAAAGGATGAGCAGGAGTTAGCCAGGTACAGAAGGAGAGAGTGACCTGTGTAATAGCCCTGAGGTGAAAGGGTGCATGGGGCATTCAGTGTCCCCCTAATAAGTTCTAGGTGGTTGGTGAGAGATGGGATCGGGGAGCCAGGGAGAGAGGCAGGAATGGGTTGGATTCCCTGTCCAGGGTTGGACAAGGCCTTTGGGAATGGCTCCAGGCCTGCCCAGAGAAGGGTCCATTAGAATGACATGATCCGGACTGTCCTCTGGGAAGGCCTCCCTGGTGACCTTGTAAAAGAGGGGAAGCCGCCAAGCCACCAGGGCAGAGGGAGATGCAGGCTCCACAGCCACAGCTGTAGGATCCCTGGGTGCTATTTATTAAGCAGACACCAAAGGTGGGCACGGTTTTGCGTATTGCCCACATTGTCTCATACACTCCTTACTCTGGTCCCTTCCAGGAGAAACTCTGGTTCTCCTATTTTACAGATGAGGACAATGCAGTTTAGAGAGGTGATGTGACTTGACCAAGGCCACAGTTGTGAGTGACCTCCAGGGCAGGCGTGGACCCCAGAGAAGGCATAGCCTTGGTGCTGGGATGGTAGAGAGGACAAAGATGCATCTCAATCAGTCTGCATTCAATCTGCATCTCCTGACCGGGCACGGTGGCTCACACCTGTAATCCCAGCACTTTGGGAGGCTAAGGCGGGTAGATCACCTGAGGTCAGGAGTTCAAGACCAGCCTGGCCAACATGGTGAAACCCCCATCTCTACTAAAAATACAAAACATTAGCCTAGGGTGGTGGTGTGTGCCTGTAATTCCAGCCACTTAGGAGGCTGAGGCAGGAGAATCACTTGAATCTGGGAGGTGGAGGTTGCAGTGAGCCAAGATCGTGCCAGTGTACTCCAGCCTGGGCGACAGAGTGAGACTCCATCTCAAAAACAAAGTCTGCATCTGCCTCTCCCACAAGCCCACCCAGACCACAGGGCAGTACCGTGGGCTTATGGGAGACAGCTTCATTTGGGCTCAATCAGGGAAGGCTGCCGAGAGGAGGAGGTGTTTCAACTGGGCAGAGAAAGAAGAGCAGAATTTGATGGGCCAAGCAGGAAAAAGTGAAGGAATTGCACAAGCAAAGGCATGGAGGCAGGAAGGTAACACACAATGGAAATGACAGGTGACTGGGAGGACGTCAGGGCTGATAAGCAGATTTGGGCTAGATCAAGAAAGGGCCTGGAGTGCCAGCCTGGGGGTGTGGGCGGGTTCCAGAGGGTGATACACAGCCCCAGCAGGCATTTGTTCCAGGGAAATGACCTCCTTCTCAATGGCTGCCTGTGAGCTCCTGCAAGCGGCTCCTTGCAGCCTTCTTAACGCTCTGCTCTGAAAGCAGGAGAAATCCTCTGTCCCCACAGCATGGCTAGAACACGAGAAGCCAAGCCTTGGTGACCTGGCTTTTGGAGACATGGCTCTGGTGCTGGGGTGGAGGAGACATTTAGAGAAGGGAGATACAAAGAGACAGGGAGTCAAGGCAGAAGGCTAACAGGAGGGTCCAGGCCAGGGATGGCAGGGAGGTAAGATCCCACCGGGCTTGCTGCCGGCCACCCACTGCTGCCCAGCGGCTCCCAGAGCAGCCAGTGGCTGCTGACGTGGTTGACCTGGCTACAGGGAGGCTCCTTCTGTCACTCGTCACCCCTCCTCCCCCACCTCGGATGACAGGGATTCCAGCTCCCAACTTCCCGCTGCCTTAATTATGGGGAGACTGGCCCTACCCAGGCTAGCTGCAGGCACCAGGCTCCCTAGCTCTAATCAGTGGGTAGGGCAGGCTGGGGGTTGAGGAGGCAGAAGGGGGAAATCAGGTCCTTGAACCACTAGCCAATAGATGGATTCAGGTACAGCTCTCCCTAGTCCTCCAAGGCCCCAGGGGATATGCGTGCCCATTTGTACATATGCACACGCGGTCTCTTTTCAGATAGAATGCAGTGGTTAGCAGGATGGGGCTGAAATTGACAACCTGGATTTACATCCAGGCTCTGCCACCAACTAGCTGGGTGCCACTGGGTGAGTTACTCAACTCTTGTGAGTCGCGTTGGCAGAATGGGGCTACTCAAGCCCTTACTTCAGAGGGTTATTGTGCAGACAAAAGGGGTAATGTGCATCAAAGCCTTAGGTCAGGTCTGGGTGTGTCTCAAGCACTCAGTAAAGGGCAATGCTCATCCTCATACAGATTTTATCATCTCCACAACCTAGTAAAGGAAGCGTGGGAGAACATGGGCCCATTTTACAGATGAGGAAACTGAGGCTCCAAAAGAAAGGACTCAACTTGAGGGTCTACGTGGAGGCTCAGGATGTACCCTCCACTTGGTTGGCTGTCATCCCAGAACCTGCTGAGAGCAGAAGTAAGTCTTAGTGGGAAGAAGATCTGGACCCCAGCTCTGGCGGTGCCTCCAGGCAGTGGTGTGACCTAGGGAGAGGGTCTTGCTTCCCTGGACCTCACTTTCTTCACCAGTCAAGGTACGGACTTTGATGACCCTGGCAGTTCCCACCTCCCAATCCATTTCCCTCTTGTTATGAATTAGACATGTTTAAGTGCAACCAGAACTCCTACCCTCCAGGGATTAATTGTATTGAACATCCGGCACTAGACTCTGCTTCCCTCCCTTTGTGATAACAGACACGTCTATTTAGTGGCTGCATAACATTCCACCCTTTGGCTGTGCCACAGCTGCTTTGAGCCAATCCCCTATTGCTGGACACCTAGGCTGCTGCCAGTTGTCTGATGACAAGCAACACTGCAAGGACTATCTTGACTGTACTGTGCCCATCTGTCTACTGATCTTAGAGGAAAACCCTAGACACCAAATTGCTGGGTCAAAAGGCGCCTGTGTTTGCAAAATTCCCAGCATGGTGGCAAAGGGCCTGCAAGTCCCCTCTGTTCTTTTATTCATTCCACCAGCCATTGTTGAGTCTGATTTTGTGCCTGGCCCTGTAGAAAGCCTGGGATGATGGGTATCCCTGCTCCTTTGAATTTCCACTCTAGCTGGGGGGAGACACACACTGTCTGGTAGAAAGGAGTGCTGTTCAGAGAATTAAATGGGGGCCGCACAACAGAGGGGGTGACATCCAAGCAGCAACCTGCCAGGCAAGCAGGAGCTAGCCATGCAGAGTTCAGGGGCTGAGCACCCAGGAGTGGGCAGAGCTGCTGCAAAGCCGGGGTGAGAGTGAGCTGGCTGAGCAGGAGGGTAGGAATGATGGCCAGCATGGCCAGGGCTGGGAACAGCTGGAAGAGTAGTCCAGGAGAAGAGGGGAAGGTCATAGAGGCCACCTCTCCAAGGACCTTGTGGGCCAGGGGATATGGGAGCCATTGCAGGTGGAAGCAGGACAGTGACATGGGAGGTTCCCTGGCTACAAAGGGAAAGTGACTGGAGGAGTGGCCAGAGAGGATGCAGGAGGCCAGTGGGACACTGCTGTCGTCTCTAAGGAGAAAGACCTCAGCTGGGGTGTTGGTAGCAAAGATGGGGCAAAGTAAACAGATTCAGGATACACATGGGGGCCGGGTGCAGTGGCTCACGCTTGTAATCCCAGCACTTTGGAAGGCCAAGGCAGGCGGATCACCTGAGGTCAGGAGTTCAAGACCAGCCTGGCCAACATGGTGAAACCCCATCTCTACTAAAAATACAAAAATTAGCTGGGCGTGGTGGTGGGCATCTATAATCCCAGCTACTTGGGAGGCTGAGGCAAGAGAATCACTTGAACCCAGGAAGCAGAGGTTGCAGTGAGCTGAGATTGCACCAATGCATTCCAACCTGGGTGACAAAGCGAGACGCCGTCTCAAAAAAAAAAAAAAAAAAAAGGCACAACCTGACAGATGTGGAGGAGGGGAAAAGAAACATGTCCAGGCAGACTCTGAGGCTCTTGGCCTGAGGAATTGGATTGGTCCATGGAGCTGGGAGAGGCTAGAAGGAAAGGGGTAGGGCTGGGCAGAGGGAGCTCTGCTGTGGTGATGTTGAGTTTGAGAAATGTAGACAGACATGTGGCGATGTCCGGCAAGTCACTACTGGCTGCGACATCAGGGCTCAGTGGAGTGGTGGGGACAGAGGGCATAGATCTGGGAGCCATAGCTCCCACCAACCCACTGCATGATTTTGCTCCAGCAGCAGCAGCAGGAATTCCCAGGTTCCAGACATGACCTGTCACTCCATGTAAAGGAAGGAGCTGAGGAGTCAACGGTGGCAGCTGGCCCCCCAAGTCTGGCTGCGTTGAGGGATGTCAGCAGGAGGGAGTGGGTAGACCAGGGTCCCTCAGTGGGCATCAGGGAGAGACAGCAGCATCTGGTGGTCAGGTTGTTCGTTGGCTGCCCTGTTGGGGAGGATGCGGCCAGTGAGGCTGGCACAGCGAGATGTGGCATTTGCCCCACTCTCCCCCTCTGCCCCTGACAAGCCCTGGGCTGGGTGGAGATGGGGGAGCCAGACACAAAGGAATGATTGAAACCAAAACCCAGGCGCCTAAAAGCTGTAAGAAGACAGGTCTAGGGTAAAGCAGCAGCATGAGAGAGGAGTGATCTGCTCAGCCGGATCCAGAAAGCCTTTGCAGAGGAAGGGCCAACCCAGTTGGACTATGAGGGATGAAGAGGAGCTCATCAGGCAAACTGGAGGAGGATGGGCATGTGGCACTACTATGTATCAAGGCATGCAAATGTGTGACAGCCTGGCTGTGTATGCTTTCAGGTTATTTTCCTGCTGTGAGTTCTGATTTTTGTTTTGTTTTGTTTTGTTGAGACAGAGTGTTGCTCTGTGCCCCAGGCTGGAGTGCAGTGGCGCAATTTCAGCTCACTGCAACCTTCGCCTCCCAGGCTCAAGCAATTCTCATTTCTCAGCCTCCCAAGTAGCTGGGATTACAGGCACACACCTCCGCACCTGGCTATTTTGTAGAGATGGGGTTGCACCATGTTGGCCAGGCTGATCTTGAACTCCTGGCCTCAAGGGATCTGCCTGCCTCAGCCTCCCAGAGTGCTGGGATTACAGATGTAAGCCAATGAGTAAGCCCCTGATTTTCTAGCTACATCCTGCTATTGAAGGCCAAATGGAGCCCATAGGGGGCCCAGAGTGTCTTATTCTTCCTGAGATTCTGAGCCAGGGTGGGGATTGACCTAAGGCTGGGGCACTTCCCTTGACCCAGCACCACCCATCTCCAGGACACAGACTCCAGCCATTTAGCCAGACCCACGTGGGCTGGAATCCAGCCTCAGCTCTGGCTCCAGTGCTCCCCGGCTGGTTTTCTCACCCTGAGGACAGGTAGCAGAGCTTATTGATTTGGAGCTCAGGATCTCACATCAGCCTGTCTGGGTCCAAATCCCAGCTTCCCATTTTCCAGCTGGATGACCCTGGTGATTTCACTCCTTAGTGCCTCAGTTTCCTCATGTGTAATTGAGGATAAAAATAGGCCATGCCTGGAGGGCCATTAGGAGAACTAATGAGTTAATTCAGGTAGAACTTAAATAGAACTTGGGGCCAGGAGCAGTGGCTTATGCCTATAATCCCAGCACTTTGGGAGGCTGAGGCGGCAGATCACCTGAGGTCGGGAGTTCAAGACCAGTCTGACCAATGTGGAGAAACCCCATCTCTACTAAAAATACAAAATTAGCCAGACATGGTGATGGGCGCCTGTAATCCCAGCTACTCGAGAGGCTGAGGCAGGAGAACCACTTGAACCCGGGAGGCCGAGGTTGCGGTGAGCTGAGATCACGCCATTGCACTCCAGCCTGGGTGACAAGAGTGAAACTACATCTCAAAAAAAAAAAAAAAAAAATAGAACCTGGACCAGAGGAGTGCTCAGTGAATCTAAAATCCATAGCCCATAGCACAGCCTGCCAGGCCTTGCAAAATCTGCCCACCACCTCATCTCCCCCTCCTTCCATCTCTCTCCCCTCTCTCCTTGTGTACCTCCCTCTCTCCTCCTTTCCACTCTCTCCTTTTCCTTTCCCCCTCTCCCTCTCCCCCATCCCCAACCACACGGCCTCCTGGTTTTTCTTTGCGCTGCATCTCACCTCAGGGCTTCCCTATTTCTTCTTCTTCTTCTTCTTTTTTTTTTTTTTTTTTTTTGATAGTGTGTTGCTCTGTCACCCAGGCTGGAGTGGTGCAGTGGGGCAATCTCAGCTCACTGCAACATCTACCTCCCAAGTTCAAGCGATTCTCCTGCCTCAGCTTCTTGAGTAGCTGGGATTACAGGTGTGCGCCGCCATGCCTGGCTAATTTTTGTATTTTTAGTAGAGACGGGTTTCACCATTTTAGCCAGGCTGGTCTGGAACTCCTGACCTCAGGTGATCTGCTCAACTCGGCCTCTCAAAATGCTGGGATTACAGGTCCCTATTTCTTCTGCTTGGAATAAGACCCCTCTCCCCCACGTTCAGGTCCTGGCCATATGCTGCCTCCTTTAGAGGTTCCCCTGATCACCCTCCCTAAGATATCATGAGCCCTGCATCCCTGCCCCTCCCATTGCTCTATCTGCCTCTGTCCCAGCTTCAGTTTTCTTCCTGGCCCTTCGGATCCCACTTGACATTATTTATATATTTATTTGTGTATCATTCTCCAGCCCCTGCCTTCATGGAAGCTCCAGGCTGTATCCCCAGCACCTAGAACAGTGCCTAGCACAGTGGACTCTCAATAAACATGTTTTGAATAAAATATTTGAATATTTGCCTGAGCGTGGTGGCTCATACCTGTAACCCTAACACGTTGGGAGGCTGAGGCAGGTGGATCGCTTGAACCTAGGAGCTCAAGACTAACCTGGGCAACATAGCAAAACCCCATCTCTACAAAAAATACAAAAATTTGCCAGGCTTAGTGGTATACACCTGCTGTCCCAGCTACTCAGGAGGCTGAGGTGGAAGGATCACTTGAGCCTGGGGTGTTGAGGCTGTAGTGAGCCATGACTGCACCATTGCACTCTCACCTGGGTGACAGAGCAAGACCCTGTCTCAAAAGAAAAAAAAAAAGTATTTGTGGAATGACTAAGCGTTGGCTGAATTATTATTTTTTCTCCCCACTCCCTCCTGCCTTGTATGCACTTCATCCAGGAGTCCTTATTGAGGTACCAGATTCCCTCTCTATCACCCAGGCTGGAGTGCAGTCTCGTGGTGGAGTGGCACAGTTTCAGCTCACTGTAACCTTCGCCTCCCAGGTTCAAGTGATTCTCTTGCCTCAGCCTCCCAAGTAGTTGGGATTATAGGTGCGGGCCACCACACCCAGCTAATTTTTGTATTTTTAGTAGAGACAAGGTTTCACCATGTCGGCCAAGCTGGTCTCAAATTCCTGACCTCAAGTGATCCGCCCGCCTTGGCCTCCCAAGTGCTGGGATTACAGGTGTGAGCCACTACGCCTGACTGTCCCTGCATCTTAATGCTTTTCTGGTTGGACTGGGTCCCTCCCCCTTCTCATTCAGGGCTGGTACCCGGGGACCCGAATGGGAGGAGGGAGAACAGAGAGTCTTGTACTCAGAGAGGCCTGGTACTCTCCATGCACCTCATATATCAACCTTTTAAAAAGGTTTTCTGAGCCCAATTTCACAGATGGGAAAACAGAGGCATTTAAGGGACCTAGAAGCAGCAGAGCTGGGGTTTGAATCCAAGTCTGCCTGACAGGAAGTCATTATTTGCCCCACATAAACACCCAGTTCCTCTTAGCCAAGGAGGGCAGAAGTGTGTCTGGGTGGGGGTGACAGGGAGGCATGGAGGTGGGAAGGGGCCTTCAAAGAGAAATGTCTGAGCCAGGCTTTGGTCTGCTCCCTGGTGGTCTCGCCTTACATCCCGGGCCCCTCCCACAGCTGTCCTTCTCCAACCCCCCCATTTAGGGAGGGGGAGGGCTCTGCTTTATTATTATTTTTTAAACTTTTCTTTTAGGTTTAGGTGTACACATGCAGATTTGTTATTTAGGGAAATTCATGTCACAGGGGTTTGTTGTACAGAGGCTTTCTTGACTCATCTAAAGGCCTTGAACCAAAGATTGGCACCACCTTAGGAGTTCTGAGCCAGCCCCAGGGGACAAGGGTGCATTGCTGGCGGCTGGGTCACCGGCTCCCCAGGGCCAGTGGGGGCCACAGCCAGCCAGCTGCCCCGTGTGTGTGCCTGCCGAGGGTCCTCGTGAGTTCCCACGTCCTCTCAGGGAATCCCAGCCATCCCAGGGAAACCCAGGCTCAGAGGAGGAAATGGCTAATCAGCCTCACAGAGGGAGGATGTGACAGGCACAACGCTTCTGGGGCTGGGTTAAAAATTCCAGTCCTCCGCTGTGGCTGTGGTGCGGCTAGGAAAGTTATATAACTTGGCACCTCCTCCCCCATCACACAGCTGATTCCAGGACCCAGACTCTCAGCCACAATGCCCTGTGGCCTCCTCCTAGTGCCACGCAAATGTGAGGTGGAATTATCATTAAACAACCTCAAACCTTTCCAGGAAAGGAGGCAAGCTATAAATAAATGCCTGGAGTTAGGGGATTTCCAGGGCTGAGTGGACGGAGATGATGGTCTGGGGTCCTCAAAGTTCCTGGAAATCATCAGTTTCATGATGAACTATGGGGCTGGACTTGAGATGTCTCGGCTGCTGGGTCCCACGGCCCTGCCTTGTGTTCCAGGAAGCTGTCCCCAGGATTCCCGTAGCAGGCACATAATTGCAGGAGGTCAAGACAGGGATGAGACACAGGCTTGTGTGGATGGAGTGGGATCTTCAGCAGCTGACAGGAATGGGGCTCTCCATCCCCTTTCCCAGCCCCCAGAGCTTGGCCTTGGTGAGGCACAAGGGCCTGGCCCTCATCCAAGAGAACCCCAGGCTTCCTGAGCTCTGGGTTGGAAGCAACTGGAGAGCTCATCCAGTAAACCCTCCAACAGAGCAGCAATCTCCTCCATGACACCTTGATCTAAACTCTGCTTGCTTACCTCTCAAAATGGGGAGCTCCCTACCTCCAGGCAATCCTGGTCCTAGGTTTTCCTTTTTGACTTTTTCTTTTTTTTTTTTTTTTTTTTTTTTTGAGATGGAGTCTTGCTCTGTTGCCAGGGCTGGAGTGCAGTGGCACGACCTCGGCTTACTTCAACCTCCACCTCCTGGGTTCAAGTGATTCTCCTGCCTCAGCCTCCTGAGTAGCTGGGACTATAGGCACACGCCACCACGCCCGGCTAATTTTTGTATTTTTAGTAGAGACGGGGTTTCACCATGTTGGCCAGGCTGGTCTTGAACTCCTGACATCAAGTGATCCACCTGCCTCGGCCTCCCAAAGTGCTGGGATTACAGAGGTGAGCCACTGCGCCCTGCTCTAGCTTTTCTTTTTTGTTTCCATTTGTACAAATGTATGAGGTACATGTGCAATTTTGTTATATGCGTAGATTGCCTAGTGGTCAAGTCAGGGATACTTACGTATCCATCATGTGAACAACACCCATTTTACTCAGTAACTAATCTGTCATCGTAGTTTTATTCTTTGTGGTCACAGGGAGTGGTTTTGCCCCGGGGAAGCCCCTGAGGTCATCAGAACTCCCCACATGAGCTCAGCTCTCTGCATTCCACCTGACCCCCCTCCCCAGCCACCCTTCCCCATGCTTCTTGGATAGTTTTCAGGTTTTTTCAGGTTTTGTGGTGAGTCAGGATAAACCTCAAGAAGCCTGGAAGCATTTCACCAACCCGGCAATGACAGCAGTTCATGCAATTCAGCAAACTTTCACCAGGGACTACGCCAAGTGCTGGAGACACAGAGATGAATCAGTCAGGCATTGCCCATGAGGCTGTCCACTCAGATGGGGATCGGGAGGGTGGGGAGGGACCAGAGGCATTGGCCAGGAGGGGACTGGATCAGCAAAGTGAGCCCACCTGGTGGAGGGAAGGGTTCGAAAGGATCCTTTAGGGTGGCTAATTTCCCAGTGATGGAGAGGGCATTTAGGCTAGGCAGACACAAGAGAAAAAAAGCCAGACAGGCCACAGAGCTACTGTTTGACCCCAAGCAAGGTATTACATGTCAGGGTTGGCAAACTTACTCTGTAAAGGGCCCAGTGGTATTTTAGATGCTGCGGGCCATGTAGTCATGGATGCAACTGCTCAACTCTGCCACTGTAGCTTAAAAGCAGCCATAGACAGTGTGTCAATGAATGAGCATGGCTGTTTACCAATAAAACTTTGTTGACACTGAAATTTGAATTTCCTGTCATTTTCTTGTGTCATAAAACAGTACAGTATTATTTTGACTTTTTTCCCCCCAACCATTTAAAAATGTGAAAACAGGCCCTGGGTGTTGGTTCCTGCCTGTAATCCCAGAGCTTTGGGAAGCTGAGGCAGGTGGATTGCTTGAGGCCAGGAGTTGAAGACCAGCCTAGATACAAAAATTAGCTGGGTGTGGTGATGTGTACCTGTAGTTCTGGCTACTCGGAAGGCTAAGGCAGGAGAATCACTTGAACCTGGGAGGCGGAGATTGCAGTGAGCCGAGATCACACCATTGCACTCTAGCCTGAGTTACAGAGTAAGACTCCATCTCCAAATAATGATAATAATACCAGCCTAGGCAAATAGTGAGACCCCATCTGTACCAAAAATAAAAAAGTGAGCCTCAGGTGTGGTGTGTGCTAGCTGAGGCAGGAGGATCCCTTGAACCCAAGATTTCGAGGTTACAGGAAGCTATGATTGTGCCACTGTATTCTAAGGCCTGGGTGACTCTGTCTCTTAAAAACAAAACAAACAAACAAACAAAAAAGCCAGCCTGGGCCATCTAATGAGACCCTGTCTCAACAAACAAAAAATTAGTTGGGCAGGTGTGGTGGCATGCACTTGTAGTCCCAGCTACTCAGGAGGCTGCTGAGGTGGGTGGATTTCTTTGGTCCGGGAAGTCAAGGCTGCAGTGAGCCATGATCACACCACCAAACTCCAGCCTGGGCAACAAAGTGAGCCACTGTATCAAGAAAAGAAAAAAAAATGGCTAGGCGCTTATCTGAGCACCTTAGGAGGCCGAGGCGGGCAGATACATTGAGCTCAAGAGGTTGAGACCAGCCTGGGCAACATAGCAAGACCCCTTCTCTACCAAAAATACAAAAATTAGTCGAGCAAAGTGATGTACACCTTTAGTCCCAGCTACTCAGGAGACTGAGGTGCAGGGAGGATTGCTTGAGCCTGGGAGGTCAAGGCTGCAGTGAGCTGAGATCACACCACTGCACTCTAGCCTGGGTGACAAAGTGAGACCCTGTCTCAAAAAAGAAAGAAAGAGAGAAAGAAAGAAGGAAAGGGTTGGGCATGGTGGCTCATGCCTGTAATCCCAGCACTTTGGGAGACTGAGGCAGGCAGATCACCTGAGGTCAGGAGTTTGAGATCAGCCTGGCCAATGTGGTGAAATCCTATCTCTACTAAAATACAAATATTAGCTGGGAGTGGTGGCACACACTTGTGATCCCAGCTACTAGGGAGGCTGAGGCAGGAGAATCGCTTGAACCTGGGAGGCAGATGTTGCAGTGAGCTGAGAGTATGCCATTGCACTCTAGGCTGGGCGACAAGAGCGAAACTCCATCTCAAAAAAAAAAAAAAAAGTATCTAGGCCAGTCAGTGGAAGTGTCCTTTCAAATCCTGCTCCCCATCCAGGGGTGACCTGATTAGGAGGTGGGTGAGTGTGAGTCCAGCCCCTTTCCAATGCACAGAGACATGTACACATGGGCACACACACACCCACAGGCTTCATTGTTCACACCACACGTAGCTCATTCCACACGATGATTCCATGACATGCTTCTGTCACTTAGCAACTCCCCCTGTGTCTTCCCATCTCAGCACCTGGATCCATCCTCTTTGATCTTTGTATTGGCCATCAAGCACCACGTGGCAGGCTGTGCTACCCTGCACCCAGGTGGTCCCCTACGATTGGGCATCCAGGCTGCTCCCTTCTCTAGGTGATTACCAGCCATGCTGCTGTGACCCTCCAACATGCAGTTCTAACTCTGTGCACTGTTGCTAGCCTTTTAGTCAAAAAGATTCTCTGAAGCAAAAATGCTGTGTTAAAGGGCACAAGAACTGAAGTTTTGGATCACTGTAGCATACTGTAGCAGTTTCCTGTCTTGCTGCCAGGAACAAGCATTGCAAACCCTCTGGAACCTGGGGAAGTCTTACGGAGTGGCCAGGAGCTGAGACCTCATGTCTCAGTTGCCCCTAGGAGACTCTGGGGCTCAGGCATCGCCAGGGTGCACAGACCTGTCTCTTCCTGCAAAGTTGGGCCAGGTACCTGTCTGAGTAGCAACCCTTAGGGATAGTTTATCCATCTATCCATCCATCCATCCATCCATCCATCCATCCATCCATTCATCCATCCATCCATCCACCTATGCTTTCAACAAGTATTTCCTGAGCCCTGATTAGGCTCAAGTACTTAGGCTATGGTGGTGAGTACAATCATGGGTCTGCCATTTTAATCTTCACTGTCTGGTGAAGGAGGCACTTGTTCATTCATTCAAATATTTATCTGGGTGTACTATATGTCAGGTACCATTCTAGATACTAAAAATACAGCAGGTAACACAGGAGAAAGAAATTCCTGCTCTCACAGGCTTATTTCTAGTGGAGGAGAGAGATAAGGAACATATAAACATAAGTCTAAGATGGGAAGTACCGGAGACCTGATTTGCATGCAGATTGTCCAGGGGAGACCTCCCTGAGTAGAGATCTGAGAGCAAAAAGGAAGGCGCTGTGCAGATATGATGGGGTGAGTGTCAAAGGGAGAGGGAACAGACAGTGCAAAGGCTGTGAGGCCAGCAGTGGTGGAAGAGCAGGTCAGCCCCCGAGGGTCTCGTAGGCAGGAAAGGGCTTGGCTGTTACTACAAGTGAGGTGGGGCCTGAGGGTGAACGTGGCCTCACTTCCAGGCCAGGCGCCAGTTGGGAATAGACTGCAGGGGGCCAGGGCTGAAGCAGTGATGGGGCCAGGAGACCACTGCATTTGCCTTAACCAGAGATCTTGGACCAGGTGGTCCAGGCGAGGTGACAAGAAGTGGTGGAGTTCTGGTGTACGTTGAAGGTGGTCATTGGCTTTCCTGACAGATTGGATGTGGGGTGAGAAAAAGGACTGAAAGATGACACCAAGTTTTTTGGCTTCCTGAACAGAAGGATGAGGGTCCCAGAAGAGGAGTCAGTGGAGGAAGGGGTTCGAGCCAAGAGCTTGATGTGAATTTGCTGGGCTGGAGGCGTCCATTAGACATTGAGTTGAGAGGTGAGGAGCAACCGGAGGACAGGTTCAGGCTGAAGGTAGAATTCAGGGGCTGTCGGCATGCAAATGGGATTGAAACCCAAGCATCTGAAGGCCGGCACAAAGGGAAGGAGAGTAGACAGAGGAGAGGAGAGTTCCCGGGGCCCAGTCCTGGGACACACCAACATTAGGGGCAGGAGATGAGGAAGAACTGGCCAAGAACCGAGTAGGAGCAGCCAGCCAACAGGAGGAGAACTCAGAGACAGCAGTGACCTGGAAGTCATGGGAGGAGGGCGTTCATCAAGGAGGGCATGGCCGGCTGGGTCAGGCAAGGCTGAGCAGCTGTGTGTGCTGAGGACCAAACGCTGACCCCAGATTTGGCAACAACGAGACAGATGACAGGCAACAGCAACACAGTGTGATGAGGGCAGAGACCAGGAAAGTCCAGGTGACCATGGGTGCCCCAAGGAGGGTCACCCAATCAGGGAGGGCTTCCTGGAAGAAGGGATGTCTAAGCAGAAACCTCAGGGATGCACACACATTCCCCAGATAAAAACGGGGAGGCCAGGCTGAGGGAACAGCCAGACAGAGGCCAGGAGCAGAAAGCAGGCTCAGCTCATTCGGGGAACTGAAAGTAGGTAAGCCTGGCTGTGATATGGGGCTCAGGAGGGCTCAGAGGTGGACAAAAGGTGTTATTCCCAGAACCCTGGAGAGATCAGCAAAGCAGACGGTGGGGTCCTCAATCAGAGACCAGACTTTGGTGATGGGTGGGTGATGGTAGAGGGAGGAAAACGGGCTGGTGGCTTGAGAGATGGTGGAGCCATTCCTGAGATGGGGAACCAAAAAGGGAAGCAATTTGAGGAAGATGAGAATTCAGATGACTTTAGGATGCTGGAGGATGTTTGAGGCGATGTCCATCATCAGCTGGGATGAAGGCTGGGCATCAAGTCTGGGAGGTGACCGCGTGCACAGGGAGGAGGCCAGACAGGGCTGGGTGAAGGGACAGACACGCTCACCTCTTTCTGGTGCCGCTTGAGGTCAGCCTGTGTCCAGCCACCCTCTGGGTGCTGGGGATGGGCCTGGCAACCACCAGTCATTGTGGTTTGTCTCTCCAGACAGCAGGAGTCCAAGGGAAGCCCAGTGGTTCTTTAGACAGGCTGTGGTAACTGTGCCTCGTCCCTGCCACCTCCACCTACCCACAGGCCACAGAGCGTCTTTGCACACCCCTCAAGCACCCGCCACCAGGAGCTGCATTGTTGCGAACATTCGCTCATGGCACAGCAATTTATGGAGCACCTGCTGAGTGCTGCATGGTCCTGGCCCTGAGAGAGCAGTAATGACTCAGGCAGACAGACCCCTGCCCTCCTGAGGCCACCGTCCAATGAGGGAGGCAGGCAATAAATCTATCATTAAAATCAAGTGTGAAGCCTGGGCGTGGTGGCTCATGCTTGTCATCCCAACACTTTGGGAGGCCAAAGCAGGAGGATCACTTGAGGTCAGGAGTTCGAGACAAGCCTGGCCAACATGGCGAAACCTCGTCTCTACTAAAAATACAAAAATTAGCCAGTGCGCCCCTGTAATCCCAGCTACTTGGGAGGCTGAGGCAGGAGAATCTCTTGAACCTGGGAGGTGGAGGTTGCAGTGAGCAGAGATCATGCCACTGCACTCCGGCTTAGGTGACAGAGCAAGACTCCATGTGATGTTGAGAAAGGGAAGCCTGGGGGACCTTTGAGGGCTGGGGTGGGGGGTGGCTTCCGGGAGGAGGCAGCATTTAAACTATAGGTCTGAAGGATGAGTCAGAGTTAGCCGAGAAGAAAAAGGAGTGAAAAGGTGTTTGAGTGAATGGGAATGGCATGTGCAAAGCTCAGAGCTAAGAAAGTGCCTGATAGGTGGAAGGGAATGAAGGGATTAGGTGAGATGGAGCACTGGGTGTTGGGGGTGGTAAAGAACCTCAGGAGTCAGACTTAGGGACTTGGACCTTCTCCTGAGGGCAATAGGGAGCCATGGAGTGTCTTGCTCAGACTTGCATGTGGGAGCATTCAGAGACAGAAACACCTAACCTCAGCCCAGAGGGACCCAGGCAAGACCCTTCTCCCTCCTCTGTAGTTCCCTTGACGGATGAGGTGGGTCAACACGGCTTGCACTACCCCAGGGACCCAAACCTAAGGACCTCTGGAGGCAGGCCCCAAGCCTGTCCTAACAAATGCCGTAAGAGCCCTCCAGGCCTGCTCTGGGAATCCAGTCTTGTCGCCGGGAGACACGAGCCCATTTGACTCCGGGCGGCGATGTGGGCTGGACGGCACCACTGCGTGAATAACGGCCCGGCAGTTGGCGCTGAGTGCTCCGGAGCTACCCACTGGGGCGACTGACTTGCTGCGAGCGAGCGCTCCGGATGCCACCTGGTAAGGCTGTTGGCGGGAAGCTGAAGAAATCAATCAGTTCCCGAAGACGCGCCGCCCCCTCCCTGCCGCGACGGTCCCCAGCCTTCGGACCTGGCGAGTCTGGGCCGTCCCCGCAGCGCCACCATGTGGGCGAGACGGGTCACGACGGCAGGGGGTCGGGGCGCTCAGCTGGAGGTGCTGGCGCTGGGGAGAGCTGAGGACACCTCGGGATCGGCAGGCGTTGGGGAAAAAAATATTTAATACACATGCCGTATATGAATCAGGTTGAAGTGGGACACTGTATGCCCACCATCCAATTTAAGAACATTTTAATTACTCTGAAGTTTCTTTTAAAAATATTTTTTTCCCTCCTTTCTCATCTTATTTTGAATTGATATGGGTTTTTTTGTTTGTTTGTTTTGGTGTTTTTTTTTTTTTTTTTTGACAGTCTTGCTCTGGCACCCAGACTAGAGTGCAGTGGTGCATTCTCGCTCACTGCAACCTCCGTCTCCCGGCAATTTTCGTGCCTCAGCCTCCTGAGTAGCTGGGATTACAGGCACCCACCATCATGCCCAGCTAGTTTTTGTATTTTGAATAGAGACAGGGTTTCACTCTGTTGACCAGGCTGGTCTTGAACTGCTGACCTCAAGCGATCTGCCTGCCTCGGCCTCCCAAAGTGCTGAGATTTCAGGCGTGAGCCACTGAGCCCAGACTTTTAAATTAATCCAGGTCATTGCTTTATTAATTTGTTAGTACTCCTTTCTTTTAGTGGTTATCCTAAAGATTATAATGCGTATCCTTGACTTATTAAAGTCTGCTACAGACGAACTCTCACTGCTCATAGGAAAATTCAGGAAGCTTAGACCACTTAAAACTCCATTTACCCCCTCCTGACTTGAATGCTATTGTCATCTGTTACCATCTGCTATTTGAATCCTTTATATATTTCAAACTCCACAAGATCTAATTACTATTGTTTTACACAGACAATATTTGTTTAGATTAACCAAATATTTTCTCCTCCATTGGCCTTCATTTCCTCCTAAATCTCCAAGTTTCCACCTGGGATCCATTTTCTCCCATATGAAAATCACCCTTTGCTAATTCTTTGATGGGGATGTGCTGATGACAAATTCTTTCCATTTTTATTTGTATGAAATGTCTCGGTTTCACTTGAATTAAAAATATTTTTTTCTTCTTCTTTTTATAAAATCAGATCTTCTAGAAGAGGCCACCTTTGTTTTTGAAGAGTATTTTTTGCTGGGTACGTTGGTGTAGGTTGGCAAGAGAAGGCAAGAAAGGAGAAAAAGTAACGGTGTAAGTGGACAAATAGAAAACAAACAGTAAGACCAGCAGCCTAGACCAGGCGCTGTGGTTTAGGCTTGTAATTTCAACACTTTGAGAGGCCGAGGCGGGTGGATCCCCTGAGGTCATGAGTTCAAGACCAGAGTGGCCAACATGGCGAAACCCCATCTCTACTAAAAATACAAAAATTAGCCAGGCGTGGTGGGCACAAGCCTGTAGTCCCAGCTACTTGGGAGGCTGAGGCAGGAGAATTGCTAGAATCTGGGAGGCAGAGGTTGCAGTGAGCCCAGATCACCACTGCACTCCAGCTTGGGTGACAGAGCAAGACCCCATCCCAAAAACAAAAACAAAAACAAAGGGGCAAATCAGACCTGCCCCTTAAAGTTGCTGGAGGGACAGCATGGGGCCAGACGTAGGGAAAAGCAGGTAGCGACTGGGGCAGAGAGGGGTGGGAATGGGTGTGGGCCTGTATGTGACAGGACACTCCCTGGGATCAGTTCTTCAGAGCTGGGAGCCCAGAGTTGAGGATGGGAGTGGAGAAGGGAGATGGGGTGGGAGTAAACTCTGGAGTTGGGCAGTCAGGGGAGCCTCAGCCATGGAGCTGAAGGAGCCCTGGAAGCCCTCCTTGCAGAGTATTGAGGGAGGAAAGCAGGGGGTTGCTAAGGAAACCATCCTACAACAACCCACTCCAATCAGAGCTCATTGAAGTTCCCAAATAAGAACTCTCCTCTCTTTCAGGGTGCAGCTTCCTACCCACATCTGCACCGCTGAGGGGGTGTGTGTATGTGCTGTTGTATTTGTGTGTTTGCTTTGTATGAGGGGTTTATGTGTTCTTGTGTGTCTGTGTGCGGCCCCTCTCACTGCATAACCACTTTACCCCACGGCCTTTCTCTGCTCAGGGCCTCACATATGCCCATTCCTCTGCTGGAAAACCCTTTCCCTCTCCTCCCCTTTGCCTGGTGCTCTTCTGCCCATTCATCAAGAGGAGGTAGAGCCCACACCTGTAATCCCAACACTTTAGGAGGCCAAGGCAGAAGGATCCCTTGAGCTCAGGAATTTGAGACCAGCTTGGGCAACATTGTGAGACCCTGTGTCTAAAAAAAAAAAAATTTACATTAGCCGGGTGTGGTGGCACTCACCTGTAATCTCAGCTACTCAGGAGTCTGAACTTGAGCCTGGGAGGTTGAGAATGCAGCGAGTAGTGATTGCTGGGTGACAGAGAGGGATCTTTCCTCAAAAATAAAAAACAAAGGAGGGGGAGGGGTCTTCTCCCCCAAAAGTCTTCCCTGACCTCCCCACATGTCTAGTGAGGGGCTCCGCTGGTTTTCTCACGCCTCTGCCCTGGGCTCCTTTCCCCCCCAGCACTGATCACGCATTGGGTGCTAATCTCTGGTTCTTGTGTCCATGAGCTCCTCAAGGGCAGGACAAGATCTTTTCTATAGGATTTCTATATCCCTGGCACCAGGCAGGGACCTGGCACAGAGAGAGGCTCACAGGATGCTTGTTGAATTAATGAATGAGGGAATAAGTTAATGACCACATGAACAGCCACTTCTTCAGAAGGGTTTGGGACACAGGCAGGTCTTCCTCGTTCCACCCAAAAAACCAAATTGTCATCGAAGCTGGCACGTCCCTTAGAGATGAATCCAGACGCCAGGCGCGGTGGCTCATGCCTGTAATCTCAGCACTTTGGGAGGCTGAAGCGGGTGGGTCACCTGAAGTCAAGAATTCAAGACCAGCCTAACCAACATACTGAAATCCCATCTCTACTAAAAATACAAAAATTAGCCGGGCATGGTGGCAGGCGCCTGTAATAACAGCTACTTGGGAGGCTGAGGGAGGAGAATCACTTGAACCCAGGAGGTTGCAATGAGCCGAGATCGCGCCAGTGCACTGCAGCCTGGGCGACAGAGTGAAACTCCGTCTCAATGAGAGAGAGAGAGAGAGAGAGAGAGAGAGAGAGAGAGGAATCCAGAATCCAGCAACATGGACCTCACCTGGGAGCTCATTAGAAATGCGGCTTCCCAGGCCCCACCCCAGACCCACTGCATCAGAATCTGCCTTTAAAAAAGATTCCCAGGTGATTCACATGCTCTTAAAAGGTGAGCAGCTCTGCTCCCGAGGGCCCCACTTCCCATTTTATAGACAAGGGGACTGAGGCCTGCGGAGGACCGGTGCCTGGGGAGGCCTGGGCAGGACCAGGACGTCAAGCTGGGCGGTCTCCCAGCAGCTCCGGTCCCCGCCCCGCGGGTCCACCTGCTTCCCGCCCCGCCTGACCTGTCCAGACCTTCCCCGCGGCCTCCTGAGGTCTTTGCAAGGAGCTCGCACTCCCCCTGGCGGGCGTAGAGAGGGACGGCCTGGGCTGAGCCGGCCGAGGAGGAGGCAGAGATGTGGCCTTAGGGACCTGGCAGGGGCAGGGGCGGAGAGGGCGGGCAGGCGGCCGGGGCGTCAGAGGTGGCTGGGGTAGCGCCCCTGCTTTGGAGAGGCTGCCTGAGCTCATCTTGGCTGCTCATCACTCTCCACCTGTGGAGTCCGGGGCCTCTGCTCGCCTCCTGCCAGGGGAGAGAGTAAGAATGGAGCCCACCTCACGGACCCCTCATGAGGATCCCATGAGGATGCGCCGACGTGAGGGGCCAGCGGGGTGGGAAAGCGGCCCGCCTGCAGAACACCCGGAGCGCCTCCGCCTCCATCCCAGGTGTGGGCGAAGCTGGCCTGGGCCCAGTCCAGCGCTGCGCCTCAGCCCCTCACCTCCCAACCATGGAAGAGGGGATTTCCAGAGCCCACAGCGGCCTTCCCCCTCGCACTGGGGGTCGCAGACCCACGGAGGAGGCTGTAGAAACTCCCACTCCTCGGCGGTGGTTGGGGGGAGGGTGCCCCCTCCCTGAGGCCCTGGGATCCCAGAGCCTCGATTCTGGAGGGGGGATGACTCTGGGGGGCAGGAAGTCGGAAAAGCATGTGCTCTGGAGTCAGACAGACTAGGTTCAAGTCTGGCCCAGTCACAGACAGGCGAGTGACCTCGCGGCTCCTGCCTCAGTTTCCTTGCTTGTGAAGGACCTTCCAGGACTGTTGCGACACTTATGTGAGGGCTGTTGAGCACCCTGCACATAGCAGGCCCTGTGGTCACTGTTGTAACTCACAGGGTATGGTAGGGACCAGAGGATGGGGTCAGTTGGGTGGTCAGTGGAAGACGCCCCCTCACACCAGGGCACTGCCACTCCCAAGTACAGGGGCGGGGTCTCTGGGTCCTTTCTGGACAAAGCTGTGATACCAGGGCAAAGGAGAGTGGGGGAAGGGACAGGTAAACGAATTGGAGCATAGTCTTTTTCTTTTCTTTTTTTTTTTTTTTTTGAGATGAGGTCTTGCTGTGTTGCCCAGGCTGGAGTGCAGTGGCGCCATCTCCGTTCACTGTAACTTCTGTCTCCTGAGAGTTCAAGCGATTTTCCTGCCTCAGCCTCCCGAGTAGCTGGGATTACAGGCACCTGCCAACATGCTCAGCTAATTTTTATGTTTTTAGTAGAGACAAGGTTTCGCCATGTTGGTCAGTCTGGTCTGGAACTCCTGGCCTCAAGTGATCTGCTGGCCTCAGCTTCCCAGTGCTGAGATTACAGGCGTGAGCCACCACACCTGGCTTTTTTTTTTTTTTTTTTTTTGACAGGCTCTTGCTCTGCCCCCCACACTGGAGTGTAGCAGCTCACCACAGTCCCAAACTCCTGGGATCCTATCATCCTCCCACCTCAGCCTCCCCAGTAGTAGGGAGTACAGGTGTGCACCACCATTCTCAGATAATTTTTACAAACATTTTGTAGAGACGGGGTGTCCCCATGTTGCCCAGACTGGTCTCTAACTGGCCTCAAGTGATCCTCCTGCCTCAGCCTCCAAAGTAGATGGGACCACAGGCAGGTGCCACCGTGTCTGGCTGAGGAACACAGGCTTGAGCCGGGCAGATTGAAAGCCTGAGATCCTCCTGCTGTCACCACTGGGCTGCTTTCCAAAGTGCTGGCTTTGAGGTCAGTGGCCACCTACCTGCCCAGGTGGAGTCTTACCCTGAAGCCATTCCGCTTCTGCTTCACCCACAGGCCGTTCAAAGTGCCCCCCAACCAAGTGACCCTAGGCCTCCTACCAGGGGCGAGCCCCTGCCCCAAGGACACCCTTACAGGTCTGTTAGTGACCTGAGTGGCTTGGCTAGGAAAAATGAGCTGAACCAAACCAATATCCTGCTGAGTTGTGGAACTGGGAAACCAAGAGAATTGAGCAGCAGGCCAGGTGACCAAGCACTCCGCCTCACCCAGGACTTTCCTGATTTTTAAACTGAAAGTCCTGCATCCCAGGAAATGGGGACAGTTGGTCACCTGAACAGCAAGAGCAAATGCCAAAAGTATATAAGCAGAGCCATCAAAACTCATCACAGCTACTGTACATAGCACTGCGGTTCCACGTGCCAGCCTCTGTGCTACATTCTCTTTTTTTAAAAGATGCTATACACACACACACACACACACACACACACACACATGTATGGTTAATATTGGATGTCAACTTGATTGGATTGAAGGATACGTAGATAGCTGATAAAGTATTGTTTCTGGGTGTGTCTGTGAGGGTGTTGTCAGGAGACTGACATCTGAGTCAGGGGACTGGGAGAAGACGACTCCCCTTCAATCTCAAAGCAGACGGAAGAAGGTGAGATACGCTGACTTGCTGAGTCTTCTGGCTTTCATCTTTCTCCCAGGCTGGATGCTTCCTGCCCTTGGACATGAGACTGCACGTTCTTCCGCCTTTGGACTCTGGGTGGGGCTTATAACACCAGTGGTTTGCTGGGGATTCTCGGACCTTTGGCCACAGACTGAAGGCTGCACTGTCGGCTTCCCTACTTTTGAAGCTTTCAGACTCAGAGTGAGCCACTACTGGCTTCCTTACTCCTCGGCTTGCAGGTGACCTATTGTGGGACTTCACCTTGTGATGGTGTGAGTCAATTCTTTCTAATAAACTCATATATAGATAGATAGATATAGATATATATACAGATATAGATATAGATATAGATATAGATATAGATATATACACACACACACGCAGACACACACACAGACACACATGTATCCTACTAGTTCTGTCTTTCTGGACAACCTTGATGAATTTATATGTGTGGTGTGTGTGTGTGTGTATACATATATAGAAAGATAAGAGACTGGCTGGGCACAGTGGTTCATTCCTGTAATCCCAGCACTTTGGGAGGCCAAGGCAGGGGGATCACTTGAGGTCAGGAGTTCAAGACCAGCCTGGCCAATATGGTGAAACCCTGTCTGTACCAAAAATATAAAAAATTAGCCAGATGTGGTGGCAGGCGCCTGTAGTCTCAGCTACTCGGGAGGCTGAGGCAGGAGAATCTCTTGAACCCAGGAGGCGGAAGCTGCAGTGAGCCAAGATCACACCACCACAGTCCAGCCTGGGTGACAGAACAAGACTCTGTCCCAAAAAAATAGGGCCAGGCTCAGTGGCTTACACCTGTAATCCCAGCACTTTGGGAGGCCGAGGCGAGCAGATCACAAGGTTAGGAGTTCAAGACCAGCCTGGCCAACATGGTGAAACCCTGTCTCTACTAAGAGTACAAAAATTAGCCAGGCGTTGTGATGTATTTGTGCCAATAGTCACGGCTGCTCGGGAGGCTGAGGCAGGAGAATTGCTTGAATCTGGGAGACAGAGTTTGCAGTGAGCTGAGATCGTGCCACTGCACTCCAGCCTGGACAACAGAGCAAGACTGCATCTCAAAAAAAAAAAAGAGAGAGAGAAAAGCATACAAATTTATTTCATATGAGTTTTATGTAAGTACTATGTAATACAGGAGCTTTCATAAAGAAATGAAGACCCAAAGAAGCCATTAAACCTGAATATTTGTATGCTAGGTTTTTTTATTTTTTGTTTTTGAGACAGAGTCTTGCTCTGTTGTCTGCTGGAGTGCAGTAGCTTGCTCATGGTTCACCACAGCCTTGAATTTCTGGGCTAGAGTGATCCTCCCATCTCAGCCTCCCGAGTGGCTGGGACTACAGGTGCATGCCACCACACTCAGCTAATTTTTGTGTTTTTGTAGAGATGGAGGTCTCACTGTGTTGCCCAGGCTGGTTTTATGGCAGGTTTGACGAAGAGCAGAAAGTCATGGAAGAATGGGATGGGACAAAGAGTTGAGTGTAATCAGCTGGGGGAAATTTACCGAGGCCTTTTCATTCAGATTCCTCTTGACATCCTTTTGTCTTCGAGTTTAGGAGTCTCCTTTCCTCTAGGCAGAGAGTGGGCACCTCTCACAAGTGGGTTTTATGACCTCATCAGGGGAAGGTCAGAAAGTCTTTCCTGCACATGCCATTTCTCAAGTTCCTTCAGCTTGAAATAGTCAATATACCAAGATGGGCCTGGCGCAGTGGCTTACGCCTGTGATCCCAGCACTTTGGGAGCCCGAGGCAGGCGGATCACAAGGTCAGAAGTTTGAGACCAATCTAGGCAACATGGTGAAACCCCGTTTCTACTAAAAATACAAAAAATTAGCTGGGCATGGTGGCGACCACCTGTAATCTCAGCTTCTTGGGAGGCTGAGGCAGGAGAATCACCTGAACCAGGGAGGTGGAGGTTGCAATGAGCTGAGATTGTGCCATTGCAATCCAGCCTGGGTGACAGAGCAAGAATGCTTCTCAAAAAAAAAAAAAAAAGCCAAGATGCCATATTGGGGGTATCCTGTCAATATTAGCACATTGTGTTTATCCATTCATCTGTTGGTAACCTTGAGTTGTTTCCACCTTCTCGCGGTTGTAACTAATGCTGCTATGAGTAATGATGTGCAGATACCTGTTTGAGTCCCTGCTTTCATTATTTTGGGTCTATAGCCAAGAGTGGAATTGCTGGATCATATGGTAATTCTATGTTTAACTTTTTGAGGAACCGCCAGACTGTTTTCCACAGCAGCTTCTGCTAAGTGTTCTTAATGCCTTATCTCATGAAGCTCTGGCAGCCACCACCCAGGAGGCTGGCCCTGTCCTTGGCCCACTTCACAGGGGATGACAATGAGATTCAGATGGATGAAGTGTCCCAAGTCCCTCAGCTAAGAAACACAGAGCCAGGGTTCAAAGCCAGATGGACTGACTCCATGAGCTTGTGTCACCTGGCCCTGGGGTGGGTTGAGTCTCCATATGGGCAGACTAGGAATTAGGAGGGGAAATACAAGGGGCCACCAAAGAAAGGAGAGAAGCAGAACGCCATAGCCCTGCAGGGCCCACCTCAGCCCCCCACCATCTCCCTAGCTCTGGTTTCTGGGAGCCCAGTGGTACTGGGCTTCCTGGATAGAAAGGATGGATATTTCTCTGCCTATTGGCCTCTCTTCTGGACGTCTATTTTCCCTAAGGAACTCCTAAAACCTTAGTCTAGGGGACTGAGTTGCCTAGAATTGAGTGGAGACACAGACCTAGCCAATCAGTGTAATTCTTTCCCCCTGGCTGTGGTGACTGGTTTAGAGCAGGGCTGGTACCTCATCTGGCTCAGTGAGACTTATGTCTGGCTGGGACCATGGTTAGAACTGATAAGAAGAGAAAAACTGCTCACTGGCAGCTGAGAGGATGGGGTTGAGTCAGAGGTTGAATGAGCAGGGAGGAGGCAGATGAGGAAAGCAAGATGGAGTGCTGGATCCAGCAGTACCTGAAGCCAGCATCAGCCAATACCTCCTCCTCTTCCTTCTTTTGCTTGAGGTTAGCTTGGGATTTTTGTCATTTGCATCCCAAGGAACCCTGATTTGGAGATTTTGGGGTGTTGAGAGAGTCTCTGCTCCCTGGCTGCCCTGCCTGTGCTTGTGCCATCCACTTCCCCTTCCATGAGCTGGTAGGAGCAGTCCTGTTCATTTCAACCACCTCAGCCAAACCAAAACAGACGGACCTCACCACAGCCTGGAAGGAATCCGGAGCCTGAGACAGTGACTCAGTGGTTACGGGGCTGAGACCCTCACCGGGGCCTGGCACAGTGGCCCGAGAGCAGGACCACCCAGGCAGGGTTACAGAGGCCTCCATTCCAGGGAGGAGCCCTGGAGGTAGTGATGCTAGAAGGCAGATGAATACAGCTCAGGGCTTAAGAGAAACACTCAGTTCCCAGGCTTCCACAGGGACCACAAACTCAAAGTACTCATAGAGCCCCATAAATCAGAAAATCAAATCCCTGTGAAGGGGAAACAACCCTCTTGACTGTTTTGTGTGTGTGTGTGTGTGTGTGGTGTGTGTGTGTGTGTTTGTTTTTTGTTTTTTGTTTTGACGAGATCTCACTCTGTCACTCAGGCTGGAGTGCAGTGGTGTGATCATGGCTTACTGCAGCCTTAACCTCCTGGGCTGAAGTGATCCTCCCACCTCAGCCTCCCAATTAGCTGGGAATACAGGTGTGTGCCACCACGCCTGCTAATTATTATTATTGCTGTTTTTGTAGAGATAGGGTCTGTGTCTTGGTAGTCTAAACATCTCCAGGGGTAGGGCTAGGCCAGCAGAGAGTGGGCCATGCAGCCCCCATGGTCTTGGTCTCCTTGGAAGCGGTGTACTGTCTTGGGATTGGTGTGATGGGAAGGCTGTCACCAAGGGCATTCTTCACCCTCGGCTCTGTCATCTTCCCCTGGAACCCTCCACTGGGCCCAGGGGCACCTTATTCCTATCTCAGTACCAGCATCCTGCTTCTCCTAAGCAATTGGTTTGTCGTCCTCCCTAGACTTTGGACATTGTGTAAGTGGACACATTTCCCTTTTCACACCACCTGCTAGGAAGCTTAGAGCCAATGTGTGGCAAAAGTATAGTGATGAGGGAATACAGCCCCTCACAGCAAAAGAACACCATGCCACATGGTCCAAAAGTTACAGGCTCAACCAACAGAAATATCCTTCATGTTTCACTCCTTCAGAATCATATTCCCTTTTTCCTCCAAAAGAATACTGTTCTTTCAAATGTGTATCTGAATCTTTTTTCACACAAATACCTTATTTTGTTTACTGAAACTCTCCCTGTTTGTTTTGTTTTGTGTTTTGAGAAATGTTCTCACTCCATTGCCCAGGCTGGAGTGCAGTGGCCTGGTCACAGCTCACTGCAGCCTTGACTTCCAGGTTCAAATGATCCTCCCGCCTCAGCCTTCTGAGTAGCTGGGACTACAGGCACACACCATTGCACCTAGCTAACTTTTTAATTTTTTGTAGAGACAAGGTCTCACTATGTTGCCTAGGCTGGTCTCAAGTTCCTGGGCTCAGGTGATTCTCCTGCCTCAGCCTCCCAAAGTGCTGGGATTATAGGAATGAGCCACTGCGCCCGGCCTCTCCTTGTTTTCAAGATGCATGTCTGAATCATTTTTCAAATCTGTGTTACAAGGGTCTCCCTCCCCTGTACATCTCAACATGAGCTCCAGAAGGAGGTGGTGAGTGTATGTATGTGTGTGCATGTGTGTGCGTGGAATCACTGATAAAGAGAACATGTAAAACTGATAGGCTGAGAACGAAGATGAGTTATCACCCAGTCATGGGTGGCTCACACCTGTAATCCCAGCTCTTTGGGAGGCTGAGGTGGGAGGATAGCTTGAGTCCAGGAATTTGAGACCAGCCTGGGCAACACAGTGAGACCCCTGTCTTTATAAAAAAAAAATTAAGAAGTTAGAAAAAAAAAATCCTGGCCGGGCATGGCGGCTCATGCCTATAATCCCAGCATGGAGGCCAAGGCGGGCAGATCACCTGAGGTCAGGAGTTCAAGACCGGCCTGGCCAACAAGGTGAAACCCTGTCTCTACTAAAAATACAAAAATTAGCTGGGTGTGGTGGTGTGTGCCTGTAATCCCAGCTACTTGGGAGGCTGAGGCAGGAGAATTGCTTGAACCTGGGAGGTGGAGGTTGCAGTGAGCAGAGATCAGGCCATTGCACTCCAGCCGGGGTGACAGAGTGAGACTCCGTCTCAAAAAAAAAAAAAAAAAAAAAAAAAATCCTGAGTCTGTGGTCTGTTTCCCCCACAGTAGATCCTTATGTTCTGCACTTTAACCTTGTTCCTGGATCCTCTGTGCTCCCACCCTTGTGCTACTTTCTTGTTTTCCCCCAACTCTTTTTTTCTGCTCTGGTTGTGTATTGCGCATCCTCAGAAGCTGCCTGAGGTCCTTTCTGCAGTGAGGCAGGGAGCAAACCAACCAATCAACCAACCAACCAGACCATGTACAACTGGATTGGTGGACGCTCTGGCCTGGGCCAGACAGGCTGAAGCCGTGATCAGGTCCTCGTCTTTTTCTTTCTTTCTTTTTTTTCTTTTTTTTGAGACAGTGTTTTGCTTTGTCACCCAGGCTGGAGTGCAATGGCACAATCTCAGCTCACTGCAAACTCTGCTTCCTGGGTTCAAATGATTCTCCTGCCTCAGCCTCCTGAATAGCTGGGATTACAGGCATGTGCCATCATGCCCAGCTAATTTTTGCATTTTTTGTAGAGACAGGGTTTCACCATGTTGGCCAGGCTGGTCTCAAACTCCTGACCTCAGGTGATCCGCCTGCCTTGGCCTGCCAAACTGCTGGGATTACAGGTGTGAGCCACCGCGCCCGGCCAGATCCTTGTCTTTCTAGGACCAGCCAGAAGGTGGCATTAGAGCAGCTCCCAAATGTCATGCAAGGGTCAGAGCCAGGGCAACCTCAGGTATGGATGGGATAGTGCTTGCAGATGGGCCTTGAGGACTATAGAGGGAGGATAGCAGGGCAGAAGAGAGCTAAGAAACAGCAGCAATCTACAGGCTGACACCATCCTCAGGCCTCCGGGACGAATTAATGTCAGACAGGCATTCTAGGTCAGTAGTAGCAGTGAATGAGAGAACAGATGGAATGTGCTCAGTGCCGGACATGGAGCTGCTCAGGAATTGTTGGGACTCTCCTTCCCCATGTTTCCCTGGAGGAGCGGATGGCTTTGCCCTTTAAAAGGTCAGTGCCAGGCCAGGTGCGGTGGCTCACGCCAGTAATGCCAGCACTTTGGGAGGCCAAGGCAGGCAGATCACCTGAGGTCGGGAGTTTGAGACCACCCTGACTAACATGGAGAAACCCTGTCTCTACTAAAAATACAAAATTAGCTGGGCATGGTGGCGCATGCCTGTAATCCCAGCTACTCAGGAGGCTGAGGCAGGAGAATTGCTTGAACCCGGGAGACGGAGGATGCGGTGAGCTGAGATGGCACCATTGCACTCCAGCCTGGGCAACAAGAGCGAAACTCCATCTCAGAAAAACAAAGTGCCAGCCGGGCGCGGTGGCTCAAGCCTGTAATCCCAGCACTTTGGGAGGCCGAGACGGGCGGATCACGAGTCAGGAGATCGAGACCATTCTGGCTAACACGGTGAAACCCCGTCTCTACTAAAAAATATAAAAAACTAGCCGGGCGAGGTGGCGGGCCCCTGTAGTCCCAGCTACTCGGGAGGCTGAGGCAGGAGAATAGCGTAAACCCGGGAGGCGGAGCTTGCAGTGAGCTGAGATCCGGCCACTGCACTCCAGCCCGGGGGACAGAGCAAGACTCCGTCTCAAAAAAAAAAAAAAAAGAAAAGAAAAACAAAGTGCCTGGGGCCCAACCCAGGTCCGGTCCATGCTGTTACCACCATATTTCCCACTTGGCATCATGAGCCCACCTTCTGCAGGACAGACCCCTGCGAGACAAGGCCGGTCTTTTCTCTTGCAGCTGCTTGTTCGGTGGTGAGATTCAGGGGGTGAGAAGAGATGGTAGGAATAGCTGCAGCTTGTCCCACTTTTCACTGTCCTTCTGGTTTTTCTTCTCCCAGAAGAGGAAGTCAGTGGGAGGGGCTCTTTGCTGGGAGCCCAGTTTGTCCCCAGCAGTGAGCCTCCGTGGAAAGAACTGCAGACAGAACCTGAAAACCTTATTTTGTGTCTGCTGCTGTGGTTGAAAGCTTGGACCTGGCCAGGTATGATGGCTAATGCCTGTAAGTCCAGCACTTTGGGAGGCCAGGGAGAAAGGATCGCTTGAGCCCAGAACAGACTGTGCAACATAGGGAGATCTGGACTTGACAAAACAAAAAAAATTTTTTTTGGCCGAGCGTAGCAGCTCATGCCTGTAATCCCAGCACTTTGGGAGGCCAAGGTGGGAGGATCATCTGAGGTCGGGAGTTCGAGACCAGCCTGGCCAGCATGATGAAACCCTGTCTCTGCTAAAAATTCAAAAATTAGCCAGGCGTGGTGGCAGGCGCCTGTAATCCCAGCTACTTGGGAAGCTGAGGCAGGAGAATCGCTTGAACCTGGGAGACAGAGGTTGCAGTGAGCTGAGATTGTGCCATTGCACTCCAGCCTGGGCAACAGAGCAAGACTCCACCTAAAAAATAATAATAATAATAATTATTATTATTCTATCTTTTGACCAGGCATAGTCGTGGCTCATGCCTGTAATCCCAGCACTTTGGGAGGCTGAGGTGGGCAGATCACAAGGTCAGGAGTTCAAGACCAGCCTGGCCAATATAGTAAAACCCTGTCTCTACTAAAAATACAAAAATTAGCCGGGCATGGTGGTGTGTGCCTGTAGTTCCAGCTACTTGGGAGGCTGAGGCAGAAGAATTACTTGAACCTGGGAGGTGGACTGAGATACGCCACTGCACTCCAGCCTGGGCAACAGAGCAAGACTCCATCTCAAAAAAAATTTTTTTTTAATTAGCCAGGCTTGGTGGTCCATGCTTGTAGTACTAGCTACTTGGGGGACTGAGATGGGAGGATTGCTTGGGCCCGGGAGGTCCTGGCTGCAGTGAACCATGATCACAACACTGCACTCCAGGCTGGGCAACAGAGTGAGACTCTCTCAAGGAAAATTTTTAAAAGAGAAAAGGAAACATGGTAGTTAACCACTAAGGAGATAAGGGAGGACTTGAAGGAATTTAAAAATAACAAAATAAAGTCTGGGTGCAGTGACTCACGCCTGTAATCCCAGCACTTTGGGAGGCTGAGGCGGGAGGATCACTTGAGGTCAGGAGTATGAGACCAGCCTGGCCAACATGGTGAAATGCTGTCTCTGCTAAAAAAAAAAAAAAAAAAAAAAAAAAAATTTACTTATTTCCAATCTTCCTTCCTCCCTTCCTTCCTTCCTTCCTTCCTTCCTTCCTTCCTTCCTTCTTCCTTCCTTCCTTCCTTTCTTTCTTTCTTTTCTTTCTTTTTTTGACTGAGTCTCGTTCTGTCACCCGGCTGGAGTGCAATGGCACGATCTTGACTCACTGCAATCTCTCCCTCCCTGGTTCAAGTGATTCTCCTGCCTCAGCCTTCTGAGTAGCTGGGATTACAAGTGACCGCCACCATGCCTGGCTAATTTTTGTGGGTTTTTTTTGATAGAGACGGGGTTTCGCCATGTTGGCCAGACTGGTCTCCAACTCCTGACCTCAAGTGATCTGCCTACTTCGGCCTCTCAAAGTGCTGGGATTACAGGCGTAAGCCACCACGCCCAGCCTTGTTTGGTTCTTTTTTTAGAAATTCTAGTTGTCTTAAAAAAAAAAAAAAAAGAAAGAAAGAAATTCTAGTTGTTTCTTAAAAAACACTAAGGTGAAAGGAACTTTCAAAAGGTGGTTGGAAGCTCGATTCTCACGGTCGGGTTCCACTGAAAGGTGATTGAAGCGTGTGTAGAGCTCTCATCATACCATCAGCAGAAAGTACATTCTTTGGAACTTAGTAGCTTAAAAGAAAAGTCCTCCAATCTCAGGCTGGGCACAGTGGCTCACGCCTATAATCCCAGCACTTTGGGAGACCAAGGTGGGCAGATTAGCTGAGGTTGAGAGTTCGAGACCAGCCTGACCAACACGGAGAAACCCCGTTTCTACTAAAAATGCAAAATTAGCTGGGCGTGGTGGTGCATGCCTGTAATCCCAGCCACTCAGGAGGCTGAGGCAGGGGAATCGCTTGAACCTGGGAGGCAGAGGTTGAGGTGAGCTGAGATTGTGCCATTGCACTCCAGCCTGGGCAACAAGAGTGAAACTCTGTCTCAAAAAGAAAAAAAGAAAAGAAAAGTTCTACAATCTGTTGCTTGGGGTAGGGCATGGAGGAGACACCCTGGGTTGTTGGCATTCTGGGAGCAGGCCGAGGAAAAAGGGCTGGAATCCTGCCACTCAGAATGTATGTCCCTAATCCCTGTTTGCTGTCCTGTTCTCTGTGGTGCCTGGTCTGAACAAGTCTGGGGTCTTTTGAGTTCAATTCCTCCAGGAAGAAACTGCTGTTTTTATGCCTGTGGGTTTAGTCATCTGGCTGCATGGGATAGGGAGAAGGCTTGGGAGACAATTCCTCCATGTTCAGACTTCCAGCTGCACCTGTTCCCTCCAAGACTTGGACCTCTCCGGGATGTTTCAGGACAAATTGGCCTTGGTGTCTCCTCCACGTGTACTTTGGGTCATAACCCCTAGTGACCTTGGTGCTTCTCTGTTAGCATGCCATCTTCCAAAGGTTGGGTGGAATCTTTATTTGGCAGATGCCTCCTCTCCCGGCTTCTTTGTCACTGCGGATCAGCTTATATTATTCCTTTATTGTCAGGTTAGTGGTGTCTGAGGAGGGAAAGGAGATGCAGCCTATGGCCAATCCACCATGTGTGAGTGGCTCATGGCCAGAGTAGATTTGCCTCCACTCTCTGCTCACCCTTCCAATCTGGCCTTTGCCCTCACCACTCCGCTGAAACTTCCCTCATCAGCTCCCCAGTAGCTGGATCTGATAGACTGTGTTTTTTCTCCTTATTATTTGATGTATTGGTAGCACTTGACACCATCAGGCTTGCTCTCCTTTCAATGCTCTCCTGTTTTATCTCCCGGGGGAATATTTTGTCCTGAGCACCCTTCATGCCTTTCTCCTACCTCTCTGGTCCCTGCCTCTGCTTCCAATGTGCTGGTTTCTCTTCCTTCTGCTTCCTCGAAACTATGACTATTCTCAGGGGTCTGTTCTGGTTCCCTTCCTTTCTTGCCCCGCACCCTCTCCCTGAGTGTGCTCATCTATTCCCACCGTTTCAGTTTCACTCCAAAAGCTGATCTTTTCCATATGTCAACCTCCAGCTCTGACCTCTCGCCTGAATTCCAGACCTACATCTCCAGCTGTCCCCAGACATCCCTTCTTGGATGGCCTCAGGCTGCTCAGATCCACATGACAGAAGCTGGACTCTGCTTCTCCTTCCTCCCAAACCTGCCTCTCCTGTACTTCTAGCTCAGAAGTGGTCACCACCAGCCGGGCATGGTGGCTGACACCTGTTATCCCAGCACTTTGGGAGGCCAAGTGAGGTCAGGAGTCCAAGACCAGCCTGGCCAACATGGTAAAACCCCGTCTCTACTAAAAATACAAAAAACTTAGGTAGGCATTGTGGTATGTGCCTATAATCCCAGCTACTCGAGACGCTGAGGCAGGAGAATCGCCTGAACTCAGGAGACAGAGATTGCAGTGAGCCAAGATCATGCCACTGTACTCCAGCCTGGGTGACAGAGCAAGACTTCATCTCAAAAGAAAAAAAAAAGAAAAGAATAAAGAGGCCGGGCGCAGTGGCTCAGACCTGTAATCCCAGCACTTTGGGAGGCCGAGGCGGGCGGATCACGAAGTCAGGAGATCTAGACTATCCTGGTTAACATGGCGAAACCCCGTCTCTACTAAAAAAGATACAAAAAATTAGCTGAGCATGGTGACAGGCGCCCATAGTCCCAGCTACTTGGGAGGCTGAGGCAGGAGAATGGCGTGAACCTGGGAGCCAGAGCTTGCAGTGAGCCGAGATCGCGTCACTGCACTCCAGCCTGGGTGACAGAGCGAGACTCCATCTCAAAAAAAAAAAAAAAGAAATGGTCATCACCATTTGTCTAGTGGCCCAGAAACTTGGACGTCAAACTTGACTGCCCGTCTTCTATTTCCACACCCAATTAATTGCCAAGACCCACTGTCTTTATCTCTGTCTCTCTCTCTTGGAGCGAGACCAGCCTGGCTAACATGGTGAAACCCTGTCTCTACTAAAAATACAAAAATTAGCTGAGTGTGGTGGTGTGAGCCTATAATCCCAGCTACTCAGGTGACTGAGGCAGCAGAATTGCTTGAACCCAAGAGGTGGAGGTTGCAGTGAGCCAAGATTGTGCCACTGCACTGTAGCCTGGGTGACAAAGTGAGACTCCATTTTTTTTTTTTTTCTGACGGAATCTCGCCCTGTTGCCCAGGCTGGAGTGCAATGGCATGATCTCAGTTCACTGCAACCTCTGCCTCCTGGGTTCAAGCGATTCTCCTGCGCCAGCCTCCCAAGTAGCTGGGATTACAGATGTGCGAAATCACGTCCAGCTAATTTTTTGTATCTTTAGTAGAGACGGTGTTTCACCAAGTTGGCCAGGCTGATCTCGAACTCCTGACCTTGTGATCTGCCTGCCTCAGCCTCCCAAAGTGCTGGCATTACAGGTGTGAGCCACCACACCCGGCTGAGACTCCATCTTAAAAACAAACAAACAAAAAATCTGGGCATGGTGGCACAAGCCTATAGTCACAGCTACTCAGGAGACTGAGTTAGGAGGATCACCTGAGCCCAGGAGGTTGAGGCTGCAGTAAGCCAAGATTGTGCCACTGCATTCCAGCCTCAGAGACAGAACAAGACCCTGTCTCAAAAATTAAAAAAAAAAAAAAGCTCCCCAAATGGGTTAGACATTTCCTCATTGATATGCTCTTCATTCCTGCTGTTTCCTCCACCAGAAAGGCCGTTCTCCCT
The DNA here is from genome assembly GCF_009764315.1 of Trachypithecus francoisi. Classification (NCBI taxonomy): domain Eukaryota; kingdom Metazoa; phylum Chordata; class Mammalia; order Primates; family Cercopithecidae; genus Trachypithecus; species Trachypithecus francoisi. The sequence goes on from NW_022681461.1 coordinate 64,048,392, forward strand.
TCTCCCCCAGTCCATCTTTGCTCATCTCTTAGGTGTCAGAACACTAGGAGTCCCTCCTCTAAGATTCCTCTCTGCTCCCTCAAAATGGATGGGCTGCTCTCCTGGGTGACGGGAGGCCCCTGTGTGTCTGGATGGCAGCCCCACCCTCTGGACCAGCATGTCAGCTTACTCATTGTCTCTCTCCCCTGCAGTCAATGAGTCGTCGGCAACTCTATGCCCTTCCGGCCCACATCTGGCTCAGCCCACAAGGCCCCATCCAGCTGGAAGCTCCCGAGGGCCCTGAGCCTTGGCAAAGGCCCCAACTTTCTTCTCACTCTCCTGGCCTGGGTCCCAGTCTGACGGTTCACACTCTCTCCTTGCCTGAGTTCCCACGAAAAGTGGCCTCCGCCCCCAGCCCCCTGCCCAGGACCAGATTACAGAATGCTGAGACAATGGAGGCTCTAAGCCAAATTTCCAGCGGGCCTGCAATTAAATCACCAACAGTGTCTGTGTGTACATCTGGGACAGATGTGGGCAGCTGAGGCCACAGGGCACATGACTTTGTCACACCGGGTCAGCATGACTTTGGTGGGAGTGTGGGGGGTAGAGCTCAGACCTAAAGTTAGGACACTTGAGTCTGAATCCCCACCCTTTCCAGCTGCCTGGTACTGGGCAAATGAGCACCCTCCCCTTTGAGCCTCAGTTTTCTTGTCTGTAAAATGGGGATAATAATGCTTATCACACAGGGTGTGTGATCAAGGAGAGTGATTAACACACACAAGGACATCTAGCAGCAAAAGGACACCAGCTCTGATCGTTTTTTGTTTTGTTTTGTTTTTTAATTATTATTTGCTCTTTATTTTGTGTGTGTGTGTGTGTGTGTGGTGTGTGTGTGTGTGGTGTGTGTGTGTGTGTCACATACCTTTCTTGAGGCTGGTGGTAGCAGGACCCGGGACCAGAACACTGTTTGTAGGTTTCTTCTCCTAGAATCACCAACTAGGCCCAAGCAACTTTATTCAAAGAGAGGAAGACAGTCATCCAGCCTGGAGAGCATCTGCCTGGTGAAAATGGCTCCAACTCAACCACCCAGGTGGACGCAGCAGAGTTGTCAAATCAAGCTAAGGGCGAGAATGACTGAAGAGGGATAATACAAAGGCCCGAGGACCATGCTCTGGCCTGGGAGTTGGAAAGGCTGGGGCTTCCTGACTTCTCCATGTTTGCCCTTCTACCCCTCCTCTCTGCCTGAGCCTCCTTCAGACCCTTGCTGAGCAGTCACTGTTGCCATCCAAGACCTTCTCTCTGCCTCAAGGTTCCCCTGAAGACTTTCTTGTGGCACTTCTCAGCACCTCTTGCAATTTGTAGCATTTACTTACAGACAGGATTACAGGTTTACCCTCTATCTCCCCCTCCAGACTGTAAATGCCTCCAGGGCAGAAACCTATCAGTTTACAAATAACAGCAACCAAAAGTGATCTACCAGCAGGTAGCTCATGCCTTTAATCCTAGCACTCTGGGAGGCCAAGGTGGGAGAATCACTTGAGGCCAGGAATTTGAGACCAGCCAGGGCAACATAGCAAGGTCCTATCTCTACAAAAAATAAAAACTTAGTTGGGCATGGTGGATGTGGTGATATGTGGCTGTAGTCCTACTGGAGCAGGAATCCTGCTAGGTCAGTTTATTGAAAATTCCTCCTCTTGGCATCTGACTACCCTGGTCAGGCTTTATCAAGAGTCCTATCAAAGCCTGGGCACAGTGGCTCTCACTCCTGTAAACCCAGCACTTTGGGAGGCCAAGGCAGGTGGATCACTTGAGTTCAGGAGTTCAAGACCAGCCTGGGCAACATGGTGAAACCTTGTCTGTACAAAAAATACAATTAGCTGGGCGTCAGCCAAGGTGCAGTGGTTGACTCCTGTAATCCCAGCCCTTTGGGAGGCTGAGGCAGGCAGAATCACCTGAGGTCAGTTAGTTCAAGATCAGCCTGGCCAACATGGTGAAACTCCATCTCTACTAAATATACAAAAAAAAAGATTAGCCAGGCATGGTGGTGGGTGCCTGTAATCCCAGCTACTTGGGAGGCTGAGGCAGGAGAATTGCTTGAACCTGGGAGGCGGAGGTTGCAGTGAGCCAAGACTGTGCCATTACACTCCAGCCTGGGTGACAAGAATGAAACTCAATCTCAGAAACAAAAACAAAAAACAAAACAAACAAACAACAAAAAAATAGCCAGGTGTGGTGGTCCAGATTAGAGGAGACTAAAGAGAAGCAATAATTATAATTAACCCAAGGTGTGATTCAGAAAAGGCCCATTTCTGGGCCTAGGAAAAGTATGGCGAGGGCCTGTGGAAGATAACAGAACTGTATGGACGTTAATTTCCTGATCTAGTCACTAGCCTGTGCTTATTTTTGGGGGGAAATACAGACTGAGGCATCTAGAGGTAAAGGAGCATTTACAGTGTTCTTAGAAGCTTCACATTATTTCAAAATAAAAAGTTAGAAAAGAAAATGGGCATTAACTCTAAAATCAGAAAACAAAAATGTTTTAGGAAGAAAATACGTCTCTGTGCTGTGAATCCACGGAGTCGATTTGCTGTCAGCAAAGTTCCCAACAGCTGGAGAAGAACAAGGAACAAAAGTGGAGCTGCCCTCCTGAGCTGCCGGGGTCCCAGACACAAAGCTGGCCTCTCAGGGCTTTCATGAAAGACAAGTGCTGATAAGGCCCGCAGGTCATCTTCATCAGCCACGGCCTCCCAGCTCGCTGAGAGGAGCCCGCCTTTCCAAAGCTCAGCCAGACAAAAACCAGAGCAAAGAGTGTTTCTCTTCAGTTGAAAGCTGCAGGTGGTGCATCCAACCTGGGTATGAGCAGCCCTTCAGCGGGGTGCCCACCAGAGTGGGGGCCTGCAGACATCCCTTCCCAGAGAGACCAGGAGTTCAGGCCCAAGTCTCCTTCAGATTTACAAGGATGGAGATCGAACTTTGGCATTCTGTTTGGATCAGTCCAGAAAAAAAGCAAAATCTCAATATCACTCTTAATAAGAAAAGGTAATCTACAAAGACAACTAATGCCTGTAGTCCCAGCTACTTGTGGGACTAAGGCAGGAGGATTGCTTGAACCTGGGAGGTCGAGGCTGCAGTGAGCCACTGCCTCCAGCCTGGGTGACAAAGTGAGAACCTTTAAAAAAAAAAAAAAAGTCATATCAAGTCAGTTCATGCAGAAACCTCTTATCTTTTTTTTTTTTTTTTTTTTTCTTCTGAGACTGAGTCTTGCTTTCTTGCTCAGGCTGGAGAGGAGTGACACAGTCTCAGCTCACTGCAACCTTCACCTCCCAGGTTCAAGCGATTCTCCTCCTTCAGCCTCCTGAGTAGCTGGGATTATAGGCTCACACCACCATGCCTGGCTAATTTTTTTTTTGTATTTTTAGTAGATACGGGGTTTCACCATGTTGGTCAGGCTGGTCTCAAACTCCTGACCTTGTAATCCACCTGCCATGGCCTCCCAAAGTGCTGGGATTACAGGCATGAGCCACCACAGCCGGCTTGTCTTACCATTTTTAACAAGGGTATGGATGAACTTTTCTTTAACAATGTAAAGGGTGTAATAGAAAGAGTAGACAACATGCAGGAACAGATGGGTAAACAGAGAGATGGAAACTCTAAGAAAGAATCAAGAAAAAATGCTGGGAATAAAAACCACTGTGACAGAAATGACAAATGCCTTTAATGGGCTCATCAGCAAACTGGACATGGCGGATGATAGGGCAATAGAAACATCCCAAACTGAAATGCAAAGAGAAAAAATCATGGGGAAAAACAAACAAACAAAACAGCTGGGTGCCATGGCTCACGCTTATAATCCCAGCACTTTGGAAGGCTGAGGTGGGGGGATTGCTTGAGGCCAGGAGTTTGAGATCAGCCTGGGCAGCATGGCAAGACCTCATCTCTATTTTTATTTTTAAAATAAAATAAAAGGAACAGAATACACAAAACTGTGGGTTATGTGTAATGGCAATATGAGAAGGAGAAAAAAGAGAGAAAAGAGGAGAAGAAATATTTGAAGTAATAATGGTTAAGAATTGCCCAAAATTAATGACAGACACCAAAACCATACACCCAAGAAGCTTAGAGAATACCAAGCAGGACAAATTCCAACAAAATCTATGCCTGGGCATATCATATTCAAACTGCAGAAAACCAAAGATAAAGAAAACCTTGAAAGAAGCAGGAGATAAAAACAAACAAACAAACAAGAACCCCTTACCTGTAGAGGAACAAGAATAAGCATTACATCAGACTGCTTGTCAGAAATCATGTCAGCAGGAGAGTGAAATATTTAAAGCGTTGAAAGAAAAAAACCAGCCGGGTACACTGGCTCACACCTGTAATCCTAACACTTCAGGAGGCCAAGGCAAAAGGATCACTTGAGCTCAGGAGTTCAAGACCAGCCTGGGCAACAAAGTGAGCCTCTCATTTCTACCAAAAGAATACAAAAAGTATCTGGGCATGGTAGCACGTGCCTGTAGTCCCAACTAGTCAGGAGGCTGAGGTAGAAGGATCGCTTGAGCCTGGGAGGTGGAGGCCACAGTGAGCAATGACTCTGTCACTGCCCTCCAATCTGGATGACAGAGTGAGATGCTGTCTCAAGAAAAGAAGAAACAAAATAAATACATAAATAAAACTGGAAACTGCAGACAGTACAGTTACATAATGAAAAGTGTCTCTCCCCGCAACAATCTTTTCCCCACTGTTGATAATTTCTTGTGATTCTTCCCAGAAAAAAAAAGCTTTATGCACATATCAGCATATATATATATTTTAAAATTCTGTATATACATTTTAAAACTTTTGCTTGAAATGGGTCCAAACTACACTTACCATTCTGCATATTGATGTTGCCTGCTAGTAATAAATCTTAGAGAACTTTTTATATTCCTACATTCAGGTCTTTCTCATTCTTTTAAATAGTGTCATTGCATTTCATCCTATGAAAGGATTACAATTTGTTCAACCTGTTGCTTACTACTGACTACTTTTCTTGTTTTCAGTTTTTCACTGTTGCAAATGACACTGCAAAGAACATTCGTATACATTTCTCTCTCCCTAAAACACTTTCAGCCAGACACGGTGGCTCATACCTATAATCCCAGCATTTTGGAAGACTGAGAAGGGAGGATTGCTTAAGCCCAGGAATTCAAGACCAGCCTGGGCCACATAATGAGACCTCATCTCTACAAATAATAAAAAACAATTAGCCGGACATGGTGATGCATGCCTGTAGTCCCAGATACTCAGGAGGCTGAGACACGAGAATCGCTTGAGCCTGAAAGGTCAGGGCTTCAGTGAGCTGTGATTTTTTTTTTTTTTTTTTTTTTTTTGAGACAGCCTCACTCTGTCACCCAGGCTGGAATTCAGTGGTGTGATTTCAGTTCACTGCATCCTCTGCCCTGGGGTTCAAGCAATTTTCCTGCCTCAGCCTCCTGAATAGCTGGGATGACAGGCACCTGCTATAACACCTGGCTAATTTTTGTATTTTTAGTAGAGACAGGGTTTCACCATGTTGGCCAGGCTGGTCTGGAACTCCTGACCTCAAGTGATTAAAAAAAAATTATTACTCAGCCAGGTGCAGTGGCCCACGCCTGTAATCCCAGCACTTTGGGAGGCCAAGGTGGGCAAATCACTTGAGATCAGGAGTTCAAGACCAGCCTGGCCAACATGGTGAACCCCGTCTCTACTAAAAATACAAAAATTAGCCGGATGTGGTGATGGACGCCTGTAATCCAAGCTGCTCGGATGGCTGTGGCAGTAGAATCACTTAAACCCAGGAGGCAGAGGTTACAGTGAGCAGAGATCGCGCCACCACACTCCAGCCTGGGTGACAGAGAGACACTCCGTCTCAAAAAAAAGAAAAAAATTCTCACTCATAAGTGAAAGCTAAACTATGAGGATACAAAGGTTTAAGAATGACACAATAGACTTTGGGGACTCAAGGAGAAAGGGTGGGAAGGGGGTGACAGATAAAAGACTACAAATTGTATGTACTGCTTGGGCGTACACAATGTATACTGCTTGGGTGATGGGTGCACCAAAATCTCACGAATCACCACTAAGGAACTTATTGTGTAACCAAATATCTATGGAATTGTGTTCCCCAAAAATCTATGGAAATAAAAAAAATTTTAAATATGTTTTAAATAAAAAATAAACAGGTTTTCTTCTGAAATATTCTTTTGTAAATTATCTACAGAAAATTTACAAAAAACGTACACTCGGCCAGGTGCAGTGGCTCATGCCTGTAATCCCAGCACTTTGGGAGGCCAAGGCGGGTGGATCATGAGGTCAGAAGTTCAAGACCAGCCTGGCAAATATGGTGACACCGCATCTCTACTAAAAATACAAAAATTAGCCTGGCATGGTGGTGAGCACCTGTAGTCCCAGCTACTCAGGAGGCTGAGGCAGAAGAATCACTTGAACCAAGGAGGCGGAGTTTACCGTGAGCTGAGATTGCGCTGCTGCACTCCAGCCTGAGCAACTCGGCAAGACTCTTTCTCAAAAAAAAAAAAGTACTGTCTTCACCAACTTGCCTTAATGTTAACATCTTACATAATTGTTGCACAGTGATTAAAATCAGAAAATGGGCTGGACAAGGTGGCTCACACCTGTAATCCCAGCACTTTGAGAGGCTGAGGCGGGCAGATCATCTGAGGTCGGGACTTCCAGACCAGCCTGACCAATATGGGGAAACCCCGTCTCTACTAAAAATACAAAAATTAGCTGAGCGTGGTGTCACATGCCTGTAATCTCAGTTACTCAGGAGGCTGAGGCAGGTGAATTGCTTGAACCCAGGAGGCAGAGGTTGCAGTGAGCTGAGATCATGCCATTGCACTCCAACCTGGGCAACAAGAGCAAAACTCCATCTCAAAAAAAAAAAAAAAAAAAAAGAACATTGATATAATGGAATAGTTATCTACATTTTTTCACTAATACCCTGTTCTAGTCCAAGATCCACTCCAGAATTCCATATTGCATTTAGTTGTTTTATTAATCAGAGTTTTCCAGAGAGATGGAACAAATAGGATGGATGGATAGATATATAGATTCATAGATACATAGATAGATAGATAGAGTTTATTAGATCGTTTTCATGCTGCTGCTAAAGACATACCCAAAACTGGGCAATTTACAAAAGAAAGAGGTCTATTGGACTTTTCTACATGGCTGGAGAGGCCTCACAATTCATGGTGGAAGGCAAGGAGGAGCAAATCACATCTTAAGTGGATGACAGCAGACAAAGAGAGAGCTTGTGCAGGGAAACCCCACCTTATAAAGCCATCAGATCTAGGGCTGGGCATGGCGACTCATGCCTGTAATCCCAGCACTGTGAGAGGTTGAGGTGGACAGATCACCTGAGGTCAGGAGTTTGAGACCAGCCCGGCCAACATGGTGAAATCCTGTCTCTACTAAAAATGCAAAAATTAGCCAGGCATGGTGGCACACACCTGTAATTCCAGCTACTCAGGAGGCTGAGGCAGGAGAATGGCTTGAAACTGGAAGGCGGAGGTGGCAGTGAACCGAGATCATGCCACTGCACTCCAGCCTGGGCAAATAAGCAAAACTCCATCTCAAAGAAAAAAAAAAAATATTCAGATCTTGTGAGATATATTCACTATCATGAGAGCAGCACAGGAAAGACCTGTCTCCATGATTCAATTACCTCCCACTGGATCCCTCCCATGATACATAGGAATTCAAGATGAGATTTGGGTGGGGACACAGTCAAATCATATTAGATTGATAGATAAGACGATTGATAGGTAGGTAGGTAGATAGATAGATAGATAGATAGATAGATAGATACACAGATACACAGAGACAGGTAGATGAAAGGGGGTTTATTAGGGGAATTGGCTCACATGGTTATGGAAGCTGAGAAGTTTTCACCACTCAGTCCAGCAGCTAACACACCAATCTCTGCTGGAAACACAGACACACAGAAAGGAAAGATAAACACTGTAATGCCTTTCAGTTCAAGTGACTTTAATCTTTAAGAAATAAAAATAGTTTTAAAGATAATTGGTAAAATGCAGTGTTGTCAAAATGTAAATAAGTGCTCTAAATCATGTAAGTTAGATACTAGGGGCCGGGCGCGGTGGCTCAAGCCTGTAATCCCAGCACTTTGGGAGGCCGAGACGGGTGGATCACGAGGTCAGGAGATCGAGACCATCCTGGCTAACACGGTGAAACCCCGTCTCTACTAAAAAAATACAAAAAATTAGCCGGGCGATGTGGCGGGCGCCTGTAGTCCCAGCTACTCAGGAGACCGAGGCGAGAGAATGGCATAAACCCGGGAGGCGGAGCTTGCAGTGAGCTGAGATCCGGCCACTGCACTCCAGCCTGGGCGACAGAGCGAGACTCCATCTCAAAAAAAAAAAAAAAATACTAGGTTTGCTAAATGTTTCAAGATTGTCAACTGCCTGCTTTACAACTTAGTAAGGCCTGGTGACATAAGAAATTAACCATGCCCCCAACTGTGCTGGAAAAAGTCAGACTTTATCTGCTCCTAGTATATAACTAAAACAACTTACCAGGGTTTTACATTAAAGTTAAAATTGCTAAGAGTTACCATTATAACATGTAAATGAGACTACTGAAAATAGATTTACATGCAAGGTGTGTAAGAAAAGTAAAATATGTTTGTATTAAACAATAAAAATAGGCGTGGAAATATAAATCTTGCCTAGGAATAAAAGATTGTTTTGAAAGAAATGTAAGGGTAAAATTTGGCTTTCTCTCCCTTGTACAAGATTTTCATGTAGTAGTGAAGAATAATGGAAGATTTTCATTTGCCTTCCAGAGAGACTGCCAAGGAGAGGAAAGAGGGGAAAGGAGAAAAACTGTTGAAAAGCTAGTTAAGTCTTCCCTCTTAATGAATAAAGGTTTCCACCTTGTTTTAAAATTTTGAGTCATCATTTTGACAAAATAAATAATTTATGTTAATCTGGAATTGTATTTTATAATATCAAGTGTTTTAAACCTCTAACATTTAACAGGCTTCTCTAAATCAAACTTGAGATTCAAAATTATCTTTCCTAACCTGCCAAGACCAGCTCGGTTGGGGACACCCTAACCCAGCGGCACTAGAGGAATTAAAGACATACACAGAGAAATATAGCATGTGGAGTGGGAAATCAGGGGACTCATAGCCTTCAGAGCTCAGAGCCCCAAACAGAGATTTACCCACATATTTATTGATAGCAAGCCAGTGATAAGCATTATTTCTATAGATTATAGATTAACTAAAAGTATTCCTTGTGGGAAACAAAGAGATAGACCAAAACAAAGGGATGGGCTCTGGCTAGTTATCTGCAGCAGGAACGTGTCCTAAAGGCACAGATTGCTCATGCTACTGTTTGTGGCTTAGGAATGCCTTTAAGCAGTTTTCCACCCTGGGTGGGCCAGGTGTTCTTGCCCTCATTCCAGTAAACCCACAGCCTTCAGTGTGGGTGTCATGGCCATCACGAACATGTCACAGTGCTGCAGAGATTTTGTTGATGGTCAGTTTTAGGGCTAGTTTATGGCCAGATTTGGGGGCCTATCCCTAGCACTAATCACTAGCTTTCAGATGCTACAGAGCACCCCTAAAGCATCCAGAAGAGAGGTAAACAGGATTATTTGGGATGTTTAGGTATGTGAGATTGCCAACATGATGTTTAATCTTCTTCAGTTTATATTTTAGTGAATAAAATTAACATATGTTCCAAAATTGTGTGGAATTTCTATAATTCTAATGTCTGAGTATATGATATCAATCATAATTAAGATTATTATGTTAAGTTATTGTAAACCACAGAAATTACCAAATTTCTTTGTCAATTGTGTCTTGTCATTGTTGTTGTTTGAGACAGTCTCGCTGTGTCACCCAGGCTGGAGTGCAGAGGCATGATTTTGACTCACTGCAACCTCCACCTCCCAGGTTCAATCAATTCTCATGCCTCAGCCTCCTGAGTAGCTGGGACTGCAGGTATATGCCACCATGCCTGGCTAATGTTTTTGTATTTTTAGTAGAGACAGGGTTTCAATATGTTGGCCAGATTGGTCCTGAACTCCTAACCTCAAGTGATCTGCTTGCCTTGGCTTCCCAAAGTGCTGGGATTACAGGCATGAACCACTGTGCCTGACCATTGTGTTATTGACTGTAACTACCCTAGACATTTTGTCATTCCCAGACAATTGTTGTCTTGTTTTAATCCTCTTCAAAAGATGGTTTATAATCAGCTATAGGACTTTGACAAGTGCTCTTAAATATAAGTTTCTAATAACTTTGGAGATTATTACATTGGAATAAAGGAAAAGTGTACGGGGCTCATGAAGAGCTGAAATGTTCATAAACATCAAGCAAAATAAGAGTTAACAGAATGGACTGAACTAATACAAAACTGAAGTAATTTTTTAAACCTTTTTGCTTAAAACATTGATGATCCTTGGCCAGGCACAGTGACTCATACCTATAATCCCAGCAATTTGAGAGGCCAAGACAGGTGGATCACCTGAGGTCAGGAGTTTGAGACCAGCCTGGCCAACATGTTGAAACACCATCTCTACTAAAAATAGAAAAATTAGCCAGGGGTAGTGGCAGGTGCCTGTAGTCCCAGCTACTCAGAAGGCTGAGGCAGGAAAATTGCTTGAACCTGGGAGATGGAGGTTGCAATGAGCCAAGATAATGCCACTGCACTTCAGCCTGAGTGACAGAGCGAGACTCTGTCTCAAAAAAAAGTTGCTGATCCTTGTTTTGTTTTTCAGAGTCAAGGAAACAAGCTATATACAGCCTTTAATAATTAGGTGAGATATACTCTTGTAAACAAAGCTTGGAGCATGTTTGTTTCTTTCTGCGCGACTTCTCCAAAATTTGGAAACTGTTTGTGAGTACTGTTAACTTATGGCAATATAGTTGTTTGCATCAGTGCAGTAAGAATCCATTTCATTTTGCAACAGGACACAATTGGAGAAATTAGTTGTTTTACTGGCTTTGACTGGAAGGGTATGCTTCCCTTTAAGGAATCAAGCTTGACTTGCAGAGCCAATAAAAGCCACTTGGGAAAACTGGCCACATACCTTGTCTACACAGTACCCATGCAGGGTTCCTAAGCTGTAGTGAGTAGAGAATGTCAGTTTTTTACAGGTCTAAGAATCCCATATTTTTGGGACTATAAGAAGAGAGGAATTCACCCAATTCATAGGTATTTGAGGGTACAAACCCATGGCTGGGCTTGGCTTTAAAAACTCCTATCTGAGATTTCTTATGGAACAGAGTTCTATCAAAGCCAATTTTAAAAGCCTATATAAAACTAATTATTCCTCTTGCACTTTATTCAAATAATCAGGCCAAGTATAAAACTAAAGTTTGACTGGGCATGGTGACTCACGCCTGTAATCCCAGCACTTTGGGAGGCTAAGGCAGGCGGATCACTTGAGGTCAGGAGTTCGAAACCAGCCTGGCCAACATGGTGAAACCCCATCTCTACTAAAAATACAAAAATTAGCCAGGCGTTATGATATGCGCCTAAAATCCCAGCTACTTGGGAGGCTGAGGCAGGAGAATTGCATGTACCCAGGAGGCGGAGGGTGCAGTGAGCCAAGATTGTGCCACTGTATTCCAGCCTGGGCAACAGAGCAAGACTCCATCTCAAAAGCAAACAAACAAACAAACAAAAAAAGCCCTAAAGTTTATTTTGCAAACAACTCAGTCCTATCATGATTTGTTTTTAACAAAAATGAGGACCAGAGAGAGACAAATTATATTTCAAAACTTATACACTTGTCATTAAATTCTAATCTCCTTGGTTGTTTTTAGTTCTTGCCTACATTTTAGACTAACCCTGCTTATTCCTGTAAACTAACTAGCAATCTCTAGCTGCAGTTCAGGGAAAAGAAAAGAAAAAAAGAAAAGAAAAAGAAATGGGTAATGTAAAAATCTAGATCAGTATTCTAGTTCTGAGCAATTACCCTGCAAATCCTGCCAGGTGATGTGAGTAAATAGGGTGCCCATAATCCAGAGCTTTCTTTGTTTTGGAAAATAGAACCAAAGAAGTTAACCAAAGCCAAACCCCATGCATCCAAATCTTAGCAGGCATAAATATAGCTACCAGTTATCTGGGCATGTTGGCAGCCTTGGGATTTTTTATCTGTCCTTACTCCCACCCCTTTGCTTTGTTTTAATACATATCTTCTAATAACCCAAATTGTTTCTTCTTTCCTAAAGGCTATCAAGCTCCAAATAGTGATGCAAATGAAATCACACATGGATGCACCTTTCTTCCAAGGACTCTTTTACTGACCTCAGTAGAAACCTTACCAGCTGTTCCCCACACAACCCCCTCTCCAGTAGGAAGTAGCCAGAAGGATCATCTCCCCATCTCCCTAACAGCAGTTACGGCCTTCACTCTTGAGGAGGGTGAATGAGGGAGGAGAAAGGAAGAAACTGGTGAGGCAGGCAAACAAAAGAACAGCCTGAAAAACCAAGCTGCACAGTCATTGCAGTACATTGAGCTTCATAGAGACAGCACCGGGGCAAGTGAGAGCCGGATGGGCACTGGGCGACTCTCTGCCTTGCTGAGGAGAAATAACTAAACATGGGCAAAGGAGATCCTAAGAAGCTGAGAAGCAAAATGTCATCACATGCATTTTTTGTGCAAGCTTGTCTGGAGAAGCATAAGAAGCAGCACACAGATGCTTCAGTCAGTTTCTCAGACTTTTCTAAGAAGTGCTCAGAGAGGTGGAAGACCATGTCTGCTAAAGGGAAGGGAAAATTTGAAGATACAGCAAAGGCGGACAGTGCCCATTATGAAAGAGAAATGAAAACCTACATCCCTCCTAAAGGGGAGACAAAAAAGAAGTTCAAGGATTGCAATGTACCCAAGACGCCTCCTTCAACCTTTTTTCTGTTCTGCTCTGAGTATCACCCAAAAATCAGAGGAGAACATCCTGGCCTGTCCATTGGTGATGTTGCAAAAAAACTGGGAGAGATGTGGAATGACACTGCTGCAGATGGCAAAGCAGTCTTCTGAAAAGAAGGCTGCAAAGCTGAAGGAAAAATACGAGAAGGATATTGCTGCATATCGAGCTAAAGGAAAGCCTGATGCAGCAAAAAAGGGAGTTGTCAAGGCTGAAAACAAGCAAGAAAAAGAAGAAAAGGAGGAAGATGAGGAAGATGAAGAGGAGGAGGAGGAGGAGGAGGAAGATGATGATGAATAAGTTGGTTCTAGCACAGTTTCTTTTCTTGTCTATAAGGCATTTAACCCCCCTGTATGCAACTCACTCCTTTTAAAGAAAAAAATGGAAATGTAAGGCTTTGTAAGATTTGTTTTTAAACTGTGTAGTGTCTTTTTTTGTATAGTTAACACACTACCGGCAGGGCGCTGTGGCTCACACCTGTAATCCCAGCACTTTGGGAGGCTGAGGTGGGTGGAACACGAGGTCAGGAGATCAAGACCATCCTGGCTAATACAGTGAAACTCCGTCTCTACTAAAAAAAAAATACAAAACAGTAGCTGGGTGTGGTGGCGGGCGCCTGTAGTCCCAGCTACTTGGGAGACTGAGGCAGGAGAACGGCATGAATCCGGGAGCTGGAGGTTGCAGTGAGCCGAGATTGCGCCACTGCACCCCAACCTGGGTGACAAAGCGAGACTCCATCTCAAAAAAAAAAAAAAAAAAAAACGACACTACCGAATGTGTCTTTAGATAGCCCTGTCCTGGTGGTATTTTCAATAGCCACTAACTTTGCCTGGTACAGTATGGGGGTTGTAAATTGGCATGGAAATTTAAAGCAGGTTCTTGTTGGTGTACAGCACAAATTAGTTACATATGGGGATGGTAGATTTTTCATCTTCAGTTATCTCTGATGCAGCTTATACAAAATAATTGTTTAGTTAACTGAATACCACTCTGTAATTGCAAAAAAAAAAAAAAAAAAAGTTGCAGCTGTTTTGTTGACATTCTGAATGCTTCTAAGTAAATACATTTTTTTATATAAAAAAAGAAAAGAAAAATCAAGCTGCAGGCACAGATAAGGGAACTTGCATGGGGCCTTGCCTAAGGCATGCCCACAGACGCACAGATAAGAAAGCCTACACAGGTAACTTGCCTAGACATGCCTGCAATGGAAAATTCCATCTCCTGACATATGTGCAGTAAGGGAAACAAAGCAATACGGAGTAACTCAAGTTAAAGGCATGCATGCACATTAGGAGCATGGGGTAGAGCTACTAGAAATTCACACCTTATGCAAATGAGACACCCAGCCCTTATCAGTTTCCTATGGAAGCCTTTGCATTCAACTGTAAAAATGGCAACCCTCTTTTGGGCCCCCTCTCCACAGCGGAGAGTTTTCTTCTTTTGCTTATTGAACTTTCATTCCAACCTCACCCTTGGTGTACACACACCTTAATTTTCATGGTCATGAGACAAAGAACTCCAGATGATACCTTAAACAATGAGGGACTGCCACGTTGTGGTGCATTGATGAGACTATAACACTAGCTTGGGGAAAACAATACTGAATAAATATCAGATGCTGATTCAGTGCTTATGCAGCCTTCTAGAGAACCTTGCCCCAGCCCTATTAAGTATTGTCACCTAGCTGGCACTGTAACTGAGTCTACAAAAAACCATTCCACCATTCTGTCAAGCCAGATGCTTCAGGATAATGGGGAACATGGTAAGACCAGTGAACTTCATGAATATGGGCTCATTGCTGCACTTTTCTGGCTGTGAGGTGTGTTCCCTCATCAGAAACAGGGTGGATATGGTGGGTCATGCCTGTAATCCCAACACTTTAGGAAGCTGAGACAGGAGGATTGTTTAGGGCCAAGAGTTCAAGGCTGTAGTAAGCCATGACCATGCCATTGCACTCCAGCTGAGCAACAGAGTGAGACCCTGTCTCAAAAAAAGAAGAAGCAATGCTATGTGGAATATTATGATTGATGATGGATAAGGCATTCCGTAAGTTCAAATCCATATCCAGAGTGTCTGGTCCAGTAAGGACAGAATGCTGCCCCTTCCATGATGGGAGAGGACCAATGTAGTCAACTGCCACCAGGTCAGATAATGCCCACCGAGTCACATGATAACTTGGTGGCCCATGGTCAAGTATCCAGCTTCTACAAAGTCCAGCTGCCGGACAAGAACTGTCTCTCAAAAGAAGATGGCAAGGCCTTGCTCCAAAATCCTAAGGGCCTGTGCTGCGATTCACCAACAGAGGTTGGCCAAAGGTTCCAAACAGCATCCCTCTTGCCACTGACACCTCAAGAACCATTGGATCTGTGGAATCATACGGCAGAAGTGGTAGAGCTTTAAAATATGACTGCCCCACTGGATTTTGGACTTGCATGGGCCCTGCAACCACTTTGTCTTGGCTAATTTCTCCCCTTTGGAACAGCTGTATTTACCCAGTACCTGTACCCCCATTGCATCTAGGAAGTAACTAGCTTGCTTTCGATTTTACAGGCTTATATGTGGAAGGGACTTGCCTTGTCTCAGATGAGACTTTGGACTGTGGACTTTTGGGTTAATGCTGAAATGAGTTAAGATTTTGGGGGACTGTTGGGAAGGCATGATTGGTTTTGAAATGTGAGGACATGAGATTTGGAGGGGCCAGGAGCAGAATGATATGGTTTGGCTCTGTGTCCCCACCCAAATCTCATCTTGAATTGTACTCCCATAATTCCAACGTGTTGTGGAAGGAACCTGGTGAGAGATAATTTGATTCATAGGGGCGGCTTCCCCCATACTGTTCTCATGGTAGTGAATAAGTCTTACAAGATCTGGTCAAGTAGTTCCTTACTTTCGGATGCTACAACATCTTCTAATGTATCAGCGGTTTGGCTCTTGCATCTTCCTCATTCTCTCTTGCCACTGCCATGTAAAGAAGTGCCTTTCACATCCTGCCATGATTATGAGACCTTCCCCAGCCACGTGGAACTGTAAGTCCAATTAGACCTCCTCCTTCTTTTGTAAATTGCCCAGTCTGTGGTATGTCTCACCAGCAGCGTGAAAACAGACTAACACAAGTGGGGACACAGATCCAAACCATATCAATATACATATGCCTATACAAAAAAACAGAGAGAGAGAGAGAGAGAAATGTGTGTGTGTGCATTAGCCAGAGTTCTCCACAGGAAAAGAACCAGTAGGATGTGCATATAGAGGGAAATATACTTATTTTAAGGAATTGGCTCACGCGATTATAGAGGCTGGCAAGTCTAAAATCTGAGAGTAGACTGGTAGGCTAAGACCCAGGGCCCGATGCTGCAGTTCATTCACATCCAAAGGCATCTGTTACAGAATTCCCTCCTGTTCGTGGGCCGTTTTTCTCTGTTCAGGCCTTCAACTGATGGGCGAGACCCACTCACATGATGAAGGCCAATCTGCTTTACTCAAGCCCACTAATTTAAATTTTTTTTTTTTTTTTTTGAGATGGAGTCTTACTCTGTCACCCATGCTGTAGTACAGTGACATGATCTTGGCTTGCTGCAATCTCCACCTCTTGGGTTCAAGCGACTCTCCTGCCTCAGCCTCCCGGGTAGCTGGGACTACAGGCAGGCACCACCATGCCTAGCTAATTTTTGTATTTTTTAGTAGAGATGGGGTTTCACCATGTTGACCAGGCTGGTCTCGAACTCCTGACTTCAGGTGATCTGCCCGGTGGCGTGAGCCACTGTACTTGGCTTAATTTAAATGTTAATCTCATCCAAAAACACCCACATAGAAACATACAGAATAATGTATAACCACACATCTCTGGCCCAGTCAAGTTAACACATGAAAGTAACCATCACAATAGGCACGTGAGTATATGTAAACACAGTCCCTAGCTCTGTCTGTGGAGAGGGACTAGAATCCATGACACCCCAACCACAATGAGGACATTCTGCACCCAGATTTCACTTTCAAATACCATTCCCTAATAAAATAAGTAAAGACTCCATAGAATTTCTCCTCCATTTTCTCGAAAAAATGGCTGATTCCAGGATTAGAACAGGGAAAATATAGATGAAATTAGAAGATGTTGTAGCATCTGAAAGTAAGGAACAACTTGGCCACAAGCGGTGGCTCATGCCTGTAATCCCAGCACTTTGGGAGGCCGAGGCAGGCAGATCACTTGAAGCCAGGAGTTCGAGACCAGCCTGGCCAACATGGTGAAACACTTCTCTACTAGAAATACAAAAAGTAGCCAGGCGTGGTGGCAGATGCCTATAAGCCCAGCTACTTAGGAGGCTGAGGCGGGAGAATCTCTTGAATTTGGGAGATGGAGGTTGCAGTGAGCCAAGATCATGCCATTTCACTCCACCCCGGGCGACAGAGTGAGACTCTGTCTCACAAAACAAAAACAAACAAAGGTTTTATGGGAAATATGTGAAGGATCCCAGAGACAAGGAGACAAGCAGGCTCTGTCTCAACACTTCTTTTTAGGTAATCAATGCTGCCAAGGCTACTACCTTGCACAACTCCAGGAGGCACTGTTGACTTAGAGTACATGGAGCACAGTGAATGGTGCCCACTGGGATCCCTACTAGTCCTGCAACAGCTTCTGGAATTGTGCAGTGTGGTGGCCTTCATGGTGTTCTTTTTCATTTCATTTGCAAAAATCAAGGCATCATTCTGCTAAAAATAGGAAAAAATGATAAATTTCAAGTGATGTTTTGCTTCTAAGCATTTTCCAAAATGTCTTAATGAGTTTTTACTTAAAAAAAGGGAGGTGAGGCCGGGCGCGGTGGCTCAAGCCTGTAATCCCAGCACTTTGGGAGGCTGAGACGGGTGGATCACGAGGTCAGGAGATCGAGACCATCCTGGCTAACATGGTGAAACCCCGTCTCTACTAAAAAATACAAAAAACTAGCTGGGCGAGGTGGTGGCGCCTGTAGTCCCAGCTACCCGGGAGGCTGAGGCAGGAGAATGGCGTGAACCCGGGAGGCGGAGCTTGCAGTGAGCTGAGATCCGGCCACAGCACTTCAGCCTGGGTGACAGAGCGAGACTCCGTCTCAAAAAAAAAAAAAAAAGGGAGGTGAGGGACAGGGGGCCTGGGCCCCGTGACTCATGCCTGTAATCCTAGCACTTTGGGAGGCCGAGGCATGCAGATCACCTGAGGTTGGTAGTTGGAGATCAGCCTGGCCATCATGGTGAAGCCCTGTCTTTCCTAAAAATACAAAAATTAGCTGGGCATGGTGGCAGGCACCTCTAATACTGGCTACTTGGGATGCTGAGGCAGGAGAATTGTTTGAACCTGGGAGGCAGAGGTTGAGTGAGTCAAGATCACACCACTGCACTCCAGCCTGGGTGACAACAGCAAAACTCCTCCTCACAAAAAAATAAAGTCTAGGTGCTGTGGCTCATGCCTGTATTCCCAGCATTTTGGGAGGCCAAGGTGGGCAGATCTCCTGAGGTTGGGAGTTTGAGACCAGCCTGACCAACATGGAGAAACCCCATCTTTACTAAAAAAAATACAAATATTAGCAAGGCATGGTGGTACATGCCTGTATTCCCAGCTAATCAGAAGGCTGAGGCAGGAGAATCGCTTGAACTCGGGAAGTGGAGGTTGCAGTGAGCTGAGATTGCATCATTGCACTCCAGCCTGGGCAATAGAGTGAGACTGTTTAAAAAAAAAAAAGAATCACTTGACCCTAAACTTCAATTTCTAATTCCTAAAGTAAAATAATCACACATATTTCAGCAAGTCATTGGGAAATTGAATGAGGAAATGCATGGAATGCTCTTTGGGAGCTAAGAAGTACGATGTAGTTATAGTAACCATGGTAACAACATTGCGTTAGTGAGATGTAAAGTTGCGCACAAAGCACCAGTAACAAATTCTCAATCTCTGAGGAACTCTGAGGAATTCTGTGTACTTGGCAGCAATTCCTATGGATTGACAACCATTCATCCCACAAATATATTTCACAGCCAACTCTTTGCTACGCTCCAAGCTTAAGTTGGGGACATGTATTAAGAACTGTGGAGAGCATAAGATTTTACCCTACATGGTAGCTAACTGGAGTGCTAACAGAACACACAAGATTCCTGGGTCAGAGACAGAAGATTTTATTCCTCACAGCATGAGAAGCAGCATAAGTATCAACATATTTGCATTAGTTCCTCTTACCCCCAAGTCCCACAGGGGTAAGGTTGCCAGATTTAGAAAACAAAAATATAGAGCACCCAGTTGGATTTGAATTTTAGATTAACAATGAATACATTTTTAGTATGTCCCAAATACTGCATGGGGTGCGCATATACTAAAAAAGTATTCCTAAAAAAAAATTCTTTATTTATCTGAAATTCAAATTGAAGGGGGTGTCTTGTATTTTAACTGGCAACTCGACATGGGTGACACAGATGAGTTCAGCTGTATGAGTTCACCCACGGTGAGTTGCATTACAAGAGACTGACACTGATTTGAAGAACCTAAATCTTTTATAATCTTTTATAAGGGCAGTAAGCATGCTTGCCCTTTAATTCAGAGAGCCACAGGCTCTGCCTTCCAAGGCTGTTTGTAGAAAAGGTAGTCCAGAACAAAAGGCAGTCAGTGGCTCTGCTTGTAAAACTTGAAAAACCATTGGAGGATTGGCTCCCAATGCACCCTAGTGAACAGGTGTGCGGAAAGGGAGACAGTTGTGGCTTCAGTATCTTGAGATAAATGCTTCTCAGTGGGGCTGGTTTCCGTCATAACCCTTCCCTAATTCCCACCCCCACTCCAGTTTCAGGCTGCTTTCTTTGCAGGGAGAGACGAGGTTGTATGGCCACAAAGGAGAAAGTCTGTCAAAAATAAGAGATGGACGAGAATACATACCCTCCCATTTCCATTCATTCGGCAAATGTCCAGTGCCTACCATGGTCCAGGTACCGTGCTAGGCACTGGGGCTGCAACAGTAGAGGATACCCAGTCAGTCCTTGCCCACGTGGCACTGCAGTCTGATGGATTTGTGAAGGGACCTGGAAGAAAAATGACTGCTCCACAGCCGGGCACAGTGGCTCACGCCTGTAATCCCAGCACTTTGGGAGGCCAAGGCAGGAGGATCACAAGGTCAGGAGTTCGAGACCAGCCTGGTCAACATAGTGAAACCCATCTCTACTAAAAATACAAAAATTAGCCAGGTGTGGTGGCATGTCTCTGTAGTCCTAGCTACTTGGGAGGCTGAGGTCAGAGAATCGCTTGAACCCGGGAGGAGGAGGTTTCAGTGAGCCAAGACCACACCATTGCACTCCAGCCTGCGTGACAGAGTAAGACTCCGTCCCCATCCCCCGCCAAAAAAAAGAAAAATGACAGCTCCTTTTTGTAAAGTAACAGCTCCAATTGGGAAGCCCCTGCTCACTTCTCTGCCATGGAGGCTTCAGCAGCAGCCTGCATCTTCCTGAGACTCTCCAGTATGCCTCCTGTGTCTCCACTTCCCTGATTTTGTTCCAACTGTAGCTGCTGCCTAGCAAGGCGTCCCCTCTGTCCCACTTTCCTCCTGCTGATATCCTGCTTTTCCTTGGAAAATTTTAGCTCAAATCTTGCCCCCATCCAAGAACCCTTCTTAGAATGACACTTCCTGTCTTTGTATTCCCACTGTAGATTTCAACCTTACATTGAACACAGATAACAACCTGCTTTGGATCACAAGCCCGGGGAGAGCTGGGTGTGGTGGCTTATGTCTGTAATCCCACCACTTAGGCGGGAGGATCACTTGAGACCAGGAGACCCTGTCTCTAAAATATGATAACAGTTATTATTATTTTTTAAAAGATGATGTTAAATTGCTTGTGTATTCCATTTATTTTAATTCCCCACAATAACTCTATCTGGCAAATATTATAATGCTCATTTTATGGATGGGATAACTGAAGCTCAGAGACAAGAAGTCTCTAGCTTCTCTGTACAGAGCTTTTTTTTTTTTCATTTTTAGATGAAGTCTCACCCTGTCGCCCAGGGTGGAATGCAATGGTGCAATCTTGGCTCACTGCAACCTCTGCCTCCCGGGTACAAGTGATTCTCGTGCATCAGCCTCCCGAGTAGCTGGGATTACAGGTGTGCACCACAATGCCCCGCTAATTTTTGTATTTTTAGCACAGACTAAAAATTTTGTATTTCACCATGTTGGTCAGGCTGGTCTCAAACTCCTGACCTCAAGTGATCCACCTGCCTCGGCCTCCCAAAGTGCTGGAATTACAGGCGTTGGCCAACTAGCGCCCGGCCTTCTCTGTACAGAACTCCAGTTGGCTCCCCTAACATCATGGCTTGCCGTTCCTCATCATCAACGTGGGAAGAAATGGGTGTTTTGTAAGATAAACATAATTTGTGGACATTTGAACCTCTTGTTGTCTTGGCAATGCTAAAGTCATTTTGAGCCTTTGCAGACGTCTGCAGCTCATTTCCTCCTGCTCTTGCTTGGCCTCTCCCTCCCTCCTCCTCCATCAGCCTTGCTCTAGGGCTGGACTTGTGTTTTGGGGGCTGAGCCTTGCCCTGGGGCCTCCTGCTTGTCTAGGTCTGGTTTGTTCCTGGAGAGTCGGGTCTCTGAATTTCCCAAGAGACCTGAGATGCTGAGAGCCAGCAGCAGTGGACAGGGCAGAGGGTGCCTGGTTCGACTTGGGGAATGTAACCTGCCCCTGATCCCCTAGGTGTTCACCAGGGACCCATAGGCCTCTCTTCTAAGTTCTGCTGACAAATACAAACTCTTCCACTCACTCATCAGCAAATGATACTCCATCTCCATTCTTCAAGTTAAATTAAAACCAGCTGCACCAGGAAGTGCTGCGTCATCAGGGACGCTGGGGATGGATATAGACATCACAGAGGGAAGCTGCTGTTTATGTTGTCCCTGCTGCCAATGCCATGCTGCTAGCTGCTGTGTGGCACTGCTTGAGTGACAGTCTCCTGTACCTATCCACTGTGGCTGCCTCATATCACCCGGTTTCTCGTTCAGGCCACTGTGACCCTTCCAAGCATAGGGGCTCAGCCAACAATTTCATATCTCAGTGCTGAGCTCAGCCACTGGTGCCCTGAGGGTTTGCGGTGCCCACTCACTGCCCCTTCCCCCCACCCAGGCAGGGCACTCTCCTTTTCAGCCCCTAGAAACATTAAGCATGCATTCTGCCCCTTTCTCTGACCTGAGGCTTCAGGGCTTGTCCGGAAGGTTGGGAACTTAGAAATGCAAAGGGCTTATATACTCTCTTTGGTATGGAGGGTGCTTAAGCTCCCCCTGAGGGTGGGAATGTCTTCCGTGCCTTCCTGAGCCAAATAATCTTCCCTTTTTGCAATACTCACCAGCTCAGATCAGCTCAGCCAAGGGGTCTTCTTTCTCCAACAGCGGGAAAACAAATCCCAAGTTCTCTGTGGGCCAGCACAGCACCCACAGCCCATTAACCCAGTCCCCATGGATCTGCCTGAGAGATAGGGTCTGTGAATTCATTTTAGATATAGATAAGCTCTTTCATAATGAGCAACACCATCATCAGAATGGTTGTTGCTGGCCGGGCGCAGTGGCGCATGCCTGTAATCCCAGCACTTTGGGAGGCCAAGGCAGGTAGATCACTTGAGGTCAGGAGTTCAAGACCAGCCTGGCCAACATGGTGAAACCCTGCCTCTATTAAAAATACAAAAAGATTAGCTGGTCGTGGTGGCACATGCCTGTAATCCCAGCTACTTTGGAGGTTGAAGCAGGAGAATCCCTTGAATCCGGGAGGCGGAGGTTGCAGTGAGCTGAGATAGTGCCACTGCACTCTAGCCTCGGTGACCGAGTGAGATTGTCTCAAAAAAAAAAAAGTCTGTTGCTTGCTGAGGGCTTACAAAACACTCCACAAAGTTAACCTATGTCAGATAGTGTTGTCCACTCTGTAGATCTGCTGAAGGGCCCAACACCTTTCACCCCCAGTGTCCACCCTGAATTCATAGTCCCCGGAAGTTCAAGGCCCTCCCCAAGGGTATGGTTTTGCATAGGCTGAATTTCTTTAACAGTTAGACTTAGACTGTAATAGAGGTTTAATTTTCCCTCATGATAAGGTCTAGGGGGTTCCAGGTTGGTTGAGTGGGGGATCTGCCACTATCAACAGGAGGTTTCAGGACCATCCCAGGAGCAGCAAGGAACTAGGTGGGCGGTCCTCCCGGCCAAGCCTTAAAGTGGCACTCACCACTTCCAGGCACTTTCCAGGGCTCCAGCACTGTCACTTGGCCACACCTCGCTGCAAGGGAGGCTGGGGAGTATTGCCAAACTGTGAGCCCAGGAAGAGGAACGGAATGGATTTCCATGGACAGCCAGTAGCATCTGCCAAATCAAGCTTTCTCCAATGCTTGACTCTTTCTTCCGTCTGTGTGGTCTGTTTTATGTTGCCTTGACTCAAATAGGAAACATAGCTCTCTTAGAGTTACACACATACACACGCGTGCGCGTGTGTGCGCACACACACACACAACTTCTATAAAGCGCTTAGGGGACTGGCAGATGTTACTGATAATTTGGGAGCAGCAAGGGGATAGAGGTGTTGTTACAAGCAGCCTCTGGGGAGAGTGGCACTGCATCATCCTTCTAGAACCCTACTGCAGGCTGGGAGTCCTCCTTGTCCTACCTCTCCCTGCCTGGGCTCTCTCTGTTTTGCTGGCTCTTCTGTCTGCCCCTCCTTTGTCTTTCCCCTGAACAGGGCCCTTCCCTGTGTCACATCCAGCCTGCTGGGTCTCACCAAAAGGCTTATCAGGGTATTTTCCCAAATGAAGACAGTTCTTAGCTGTTACAACGAGAGGTGCCAGCCATTAGGAGAGCTTTATTTATCCCTTTCTTTGTTCACATTCTCAGTAATGCCAGGGGTAGGCATCACTTTACCTATGACAAAGCTGACCCTCTGAGTGAGGCTAGCAAAAGGCATGGGTAGATCTTAGGTGATCTGCATGGCTCCAGGGCTTTACATTTCTTTTTGTTGTTTTATGTATTTTATTTTATTTAGAGAGAGTCTCCCTCTGTTGCCAGGCTGGAGTGCAGGGTGATGTTGACGGTGGTGGTGGGGGAGATGGTGATGATAGTGATGATGTGATGGTAGTGATGCTAGTGGTGGTAGTGGTGATAATGATGAGATTATGATGATAATGTTGATGGTGATGCTGGTGATGATGGTGGTGATGGTGATGATGAGATGATGGTGATGGTGGTGGTGGGGGAGATGGTGATGATAGTGATGATATGATGGTAGTGATGCTAGTGGTGGTAGTGGTGATAATGATGAGATTATGATGATAATGTTGATGGTGATGCTGGTGATGATGGTGGTGATGGTGATGATGAGATGATGGTGATGGTGGTGGTGGGGGAGATGGTGATGATAGTGATGATGTGATGGTAGTGATGCTAGTGGTGGTTGTGATGATGATGAGATTATGATGATGAAGATGATGATGATGGTGGTGATGGTGATGATGTGATGCTGGTGATGATGGTGGTGATGGTGATGATGTGATGCTGGTGATGGTGTGGTAGAGATAGTGATGATAGTGATGATGTGATGCTGGTGATGGTAGTGGTGATAATGATGAGACTAGGATGATAATGATGATGGTGATGATGGTGATGGTGATGATGTGATGCTGGTGATGGTAGTGGTGATAATGATGAGACTGATGATAATGATGATGGTGATGATGGTGATGGTGATGATGTGATGCTGGTGATGGTAGTGGTGATAATGATGAGATTAGGATGATAATGATGAGGAAGATGAGGCTCTGATGGTCTGAAATAAGAGGGCCCTGACTGGAACCCAGCTTCTCGGGTTCCAAGTTGCTCTTGGGGTAATCGCCTTTGGGTCCTACCTTACCCCCTGGCCTCATCCCAAGCAATCTTCCTCTTACCTGTCTTCTTATTCTTTTTTTTTTTTTTTTTTTTGAGATAGAGTCTTGCTTTGTCACCCAGGCTATAGTGCAATGGTGCAATCTCGGCACAATGCAACCACCGCCTCCTGGGTTCAAGCAATTTTCCTGCTTCAGCCTCCCAAGTAGCTGGGACTACAGGCATGCACCACCACACCTGGCTAATGTTTGTATTTTTAGTAGAGATGGGGTTTCACTATGTTGGCC
Organism: Trachypithecus francoisi; assembly: GCF_009764315.1. Taxonomy (NCBI): domain Eukaryota; kingdom Metazoa; phylum Chordata; class Mammalia; order Primates; family Cercopithecidae; genus Trachypithecus; species Trachypithecus francoisi. The sequence continues at coordinate 64,073,449 of NW_022681461.1, forward strand.
AGGTTGGTCTCAAACTCCTGACCTCAAGAGATCCACCTCCCTCATCCTCCCAATGTGCTGGTATAACAGGCGTAAGCCTTTGTTTCTGGCCTTCCTGCCTGTCTTCTGAGTCCTCTCATGAACTTCTGTTCAGTGCCACACATGTGCCATTCCCCTTTCCTGCCCACCACAGGCCTTTGCACATGCTGCTCCCACTTTCCTTCACATGCTTCCCTTGCTCAGCTCGTCATTACTCCCTATTCATCCCTGTATGCCAGCTCAGCCATCGGGTCCTCTAGAAGGCCTTCCCTGTCCCTGCTAAGCCAGTTGAGATCTCCCCAACCATGAGCCCTTGCAGCACCTTGAGCCTTACTCTGAACAATTCCTGGTTGCCTTTTTTTTTTTTTTTTTTTTTTTGAGACGGAGTCTCCTTCTGTCCCCAAGGCTGGAGTGCAATGGCATGATCGTGGCTCAATGCAACCTCTGCCTCCAGGGTTCTAGTGATTCTCCTGCCTCAACCTCCCAAGAAGCTAGGATTACAGGCGTCTGCCACCTACATCCAGCTAATTTTTGTATTTTTAGTAGAGATGGGTTTCACCATGTTGGTCAGGCTGGTCTCGAACTTCTGACCTCAGGTGATCCACCCGCCTTGGCCTCCCAAAGTGCTGGGATTACAGGCATGAGCCACCGTGCCTGGCCCCTGGTTGGTTTTTATTTCTGTGGTCATGTTGGTTATCTCTCCCACCAACCTGTCCACTAACCTGACCTCAAAGCTCAGTACGGCACCTGGCATACAATAAGTGCGTTTCCCATTTGCTCCAAGACTACTGTGCCGGCGGTGAGCTGCACTTTTTTTCTCTAATCAGGAAATGGGTTAAAGAATATTTGCCAAATGATTGAAAGGAGACCAGTAGCCACACTGTCTAAGAGTAGAAGTTGCTTCTTTGGAGAGAGTGAGCCCTCCCTCATTGAGAAGCATTAAAATACAAACCAGAAGGAACATTTGTCTAGAGCAGAGAGAAGCATCAGATGAGTGTCCCAGTTGACTTTTCAGGTTCCCTTTGATCCTAAGAAGCTGCAGGGCTGGAGAAAACTCTAGAAATAACCGGGTGGCTACTGTCTGAGAAGTTCGAGTTGATGGTTGGGTTCTTAACCCTCTCTAAGCACGTTATTCTCTATGATTTCATTTTGTCCTCCACTAAAGTCCATATTTTCATAAAACAGAGTAATAATACCTAGCTCATACCTCAACTCATAGGGCTGCTGTGTGTATAAAATAAGACAAGACCAGTTAAAGTGCTTTCCTATTGCCTTAGGCCAAGTTGCCTAGAAGCAGAGCTTGAGAGGGGGTGCTCTTGTGAAAGTGATTTATTAGGGGTATGTTCTCTGGACAAGGGGGCTGAGGGCAGGGAACCAGAGCTAAGGCAGGGTCTGGTCTTGGCCGGTATTAGCTTAACCTGACACCACAAGGAGCTCTAGAGTGTGATCACATCCCTGAGTTGGTTCCTATCCGGGAGTTGGTTCCATTTTGAGACAAGAAGGGGGTAATTTTCTATAGCCCACAGCAGTTGGAAGTCATTCATTGCTGAGTGCCCTCAGGGGAACATGACCTTCCAGGCAAAGTGACTTCCATTTAGCTGAGGACATTCCCTAAGGAAGGGGTCAGCTGCAACCTTAGAAACAAATACTTGTGGCTGGACACGGAGGCTCATGCCTGTAATCCCAGCACTTTGGGAGGCCAAGGCGGGCAGATCACCTGAGGTCAGGAGTTCGAGACCAGCCTGACCAACATGGTGAAACCCTGTCTCAACTAAAAATACAAAAAATAGCTGGGCGTGGTGGCAGGCACCTGTAATCCCAGCTACTCGGGAGGCTTAGGCAGGAGAATCATTTGAACTGGGGAGGCGGAGGATGCAGAGAGCCGAGATTGCACCATCGCACTCCAGTCTGGAGAACAGAGTGAGACTCCATCTCAAAATAAATAAATAAATAAAGAAGAAAAAAGAAACAAATACTCACTGAGGCTGGAGACGGGTGCATCTGCTGGGGCGCAGAGACCTGGGTGGGGTCCTGGTAACATCCACCACACCTATTCATGGTCTCAGTTCAGGTTCACTGGCATTGGGAGAGGTCAACCTTGATATCAGGACTCCTATTCAGTGACTTGTCCAAAGCCTCTTGGTCCGCCCAGGGGTGGAGGCAGGACTTGAACCCAGGTTGTCTACCTTCAAATCTCTTGCACTGTCAGCTCCTGCAGCAGGTGCTCAGGCTCCCCTGATTGGGGAAGGGGCCTTGCCCTGCTGCACTGCTGGGGACCTGGGAATATGCAGTGGGAGGGGGCAGCACAGGGGCTTCCTCCTTGGAGCCAGAACCATGGTATTTTCCTCCAGACCCTCAGCATCTGGGCATGTTGAAAAGCTTCATTTGAGGCCAGGCGCGGTGGCTCAAGCCTGTAATCCCAGCACTTTGGGAGGCCGAGACGGGTGGATCACAAGGTCAGGAGATCGAGACCATCCTGGCTAACACGGTGAAACCCCGTCTCTACTAAAAAAAAAAATACAAAAAACTAGCCGGGCGAGGTGGTGGGCGCCTGTAGTCCCAGCTACTCGGGAGGCTGAGGCAGGAGAATGGCATGAACCCGGGAGGTGGAGCTTGCAGTGAGCTGAGATCCGGCCACTGCACTCTAGCCTGGGCAACAGAGCGAGACTCCGTCTCAAAAAAAAAAAAAAAGAAAAGAAAAGCTTCATTTGAGCCTTTGCAAACATGCACTCTCTGGTTCCCACAAAGGAAGCAGAAATAACCCAGTGGGTGAGTAAGAATAGCTAAGAGGTTACCAGGGGTCCTTCAGGCCCCCACTGAAGTGAAAGGGGAACTGACCTATGGTACAAACCACAAGGGTTTGCTGACTTGGGGCATGGAGGACAAACCCAGGTCCACGTGGCTCCGTGTACATGCAGGTCCCCAGCTGCACAAATCCTCACAGCACACATGCACTAAGCACACATACACACATACACACGCTCACAGCCACACGCCCAGAAACATGCTCATTTACTGCCCTTGCAGACAAGCTCCCAAGTACGTGTGAGCACCCACTTCCTTACACTCAGCCCTGTAGGCTCACACACTGAAACATGCACTCACTCTTCAATTGCACCAGCACAGACATACAAAACATGCAACATACCTTTGTCCACTCCCACCCCCAAGGCACAGTCAAGCTGGCATATACTGGTGAACATATGGCAATGCACGTGAAGCCACATATGTCTATATATATGCAAAGTCCCTCAAGTCCCGATACACCTGTACACCTGTACATGTTCATTCCTTTTTTTTTTTTTTTTGAGATGGAATTTTGCTCTTGTTGCCCAGGCTGGAGTGCAATGGCACGATCTCGGCTCACTGCAACCTTCACTTCCTGAGTTCAAGCAATTCTTCTGCCTCAGGCTCCCCAGTAGCTGGGATTACAGGTGCCTGCCACCGCACTTGGCTAATTTTTTTTTTTGAGACGGAATCTCGCTCCATTGCCTAGCCTGGAGTGCAGTGGCACTGTGTCGACTCACTGCAACCTCTGCCCCCCAGGTTCAAGTGATTCTCCTGCTTCAGCCTCCCGAGTAGCTGAAACTACAGGCACATGCCACCACACCCAGCTAATTTTTTGTATTTTTGGTAGAGACAGGGTTTCACCATTTTAGCCAGGCTGATCTGGATCTCCTGACCTCGTGATCCGCCTGCCTTGGCCCCACAAAGTGCTGGGATTACAGGTGTGAGCCACCGCGCCTGGCCTACATCCAGCTAATTTTTTGCATTTTTAGTAGACACAGGGTTTCACTATGTTGGTCAGGCTGGTCTTGAACTCCTGACCTCAGGTCGTCCACCCGCTTCAGCCTCCCAAAGTGCAGGGATTACAGGTATGAGCCACCATGCCTGGCCCACATTCATTCAATTGCCAAATACTGATTGAATGCCTAATATGTGTCTGGCATGGTCTAGGCGTGCAGACACATAGACACACAGAGACACACAGACACATTCAGATATATCCACACACTCAAGCATACACACTCACAAACTCACAGACACATAGGCACACAAACATACACACACAGGTGGACGTTTGCTGTCCAGGTGGACAACAAAGAGGTGGGCACAATTGCCTTGCAGGCACACACTCAGTTTGATTTCTCAGTACGACTTCTCAGTACAATAGTTCCCCTTATCTGTAGTTTTGCTTTCTGAGATTTTGCTTATCTGCGGTTAACTGCAGTCCAAATATATTAAATGGAAAATTACAGAAATAAACAACTCGTGGCCGGGCGCGGTGGCCCACGCCTGTAATCCCAGCACTTTTTGAGGCCAAGGTGGGCAGATCACCTGAGGCTAGGAGTTTGAGACATCTTCCAGAAATGACCCATGGGCAAGGCAGCAGTTCAGTTTTGACCAGGACCCAGTATGTGCAGTGTATGGCCTGGAGAGGTGCCAGCTGCCACTGTGAGCCCTCCAAGTAGAGACTGTCTCCCAACCATCCTGTGCAAAGGGAGACACAGGACCAGATTCCTGGGTGTGAGAAGTTGGTTGTTGCCTCCAGTTACAGTTTAAGATGGCCCAAGAAAGCCTACCGACCTTCTATATCTCAGTTGCCTGTTCCAATTCTTTCTTTTCTTTTCTCTTTTCTCTCTTCTTTTCTTCCTCTCTTCCTCCTCCTCCTCCTCCTCCTCCTCCTCCTCCTCCTCCTCCTCCTCCTTCTTCTTCTTCTTCTTCTTCTTCTTCTTCTTCTTTTCTTCTTCTTCTTCTTCTTCTTCTTCTTCTTCTTTTCTCTCTCTCTCTCTCCTTTCTCTCTCTCTCTCTCCTTGATAAGGTCTTGCTCTGCTGCCAAGGCTGGAGTACACTGGCATGACTACAGCTCACTGCAGCCTTGACTTCCAGGCTCAAGTGATCCTCCCACATCAGCCTCCTGAGTAGCTGGGACCACAGGTGCAGGACACCAAACCCACCTTTTGTAGAGGTGGAATCTCTCTCTGTTGCCCAGGCTGGTCTCAAACTCCTGGCCTCAAGCGATCCTCACACCTTGGCCTCTTACAGTGCTGGGATTACTGGTGTGAGCCACCGCGGCCTGGCCTGTTTCAATTCCTGACATTCCACTGTTCCAGGTTCATTCCTCCGTCTCCTGATAATAACCACAGCTGTCACATGCTGCCGGGTGTCTCACATACCTCTTCTCACTGAACCCTGGGAGGCCACATTTCTCACTGTACAAAATAAGGACACAGAGGTTCTGAAGGGACAACATCTCCTTCAAAGCCCAATCCCAGTTACTCAAGAGGCTGAGGCAGGAGAATTTCTTGAACCCGGAAAGTGGAGCCGAGACCGCTCCACTGCACTCCAGCCTGGGTGACAGAGTGGGACTCTGTCTAAAAAAAAAAAAAAAAAGAAAATTATTTTTCTTTTTAATTTTTTTTTTTTTTTTTTTTTTGAGACAGAGTCTTGCCTTGTCGCCTAGGCTGGAGTGTAGTGGCACAAACTCTGCTCACTGCAGCCTCCACCTCCCAAGTTCAAACGATTCTCCTACCTCAGCCTCCCAAGTAACTGGGACTACAGGTGTGTGCCACCATACCCAGCTAAGTTTTTGTATTTTAGGTAGAGACGGGTTTTCACCATATTGGTCAGGCTGGTCTGGAACTCCTGACCTCAGGTGATCTGCCTGCCTCGGCCTACCAAAGTGCTGGGATTGCAGGCGTGAGCCACTGCACCTGGCTAAGTCTGTTTCTTTTCATGGAAGACAGCATTTATTCCTTCCATCAACTTGATGAGGTTGGTCATTTTATTATTATAATTTCATAAATGCAGAAACTGAGACTCTCCCCTCCCCTCCCCTCTCTGTTCTTTTCTTTTCTTACACAGAGTCTCAGAGTCTTGCTCTGTTGCCCAGGCTGGAGTGCAGTGGTGCAGTCTCTGCTCACTGCAAGCTCTGCCTCCCAGGTTTCATGCCATTCTCCTGCCTCAGCCTCCTGAGTAGCTACAGGAGCCCGCCACCATACCCGGCTAATTTTTTGTATTTTTAGTAGAGATGGGGTTTCATCGTGTTAGCCAGGATGGTCTCGATCTCCTGACCTCGTGATCTGCCCACCTCGGCCTCCCAAAATGCTGGGATTACAGGCGTGAGCCACCGTGCCTGGCCTGGAAATCACTTTTCTTTGAACAGTTTTCTCCTCTGTAAAATGGGAATCATTACACCCACCTCACAGGGTGCGTCCTGTGGACTATAATATATGTGGGGAGGGTAGGAATTTGCTCTCAGGTGCGAGAAACATGGTGCTGCTCCATTTAAACATAAAACAAAACCTGGCTCAAATCAAGGTCCATTGCACGGTTGGTGCTCACAAGAACAGCAACGAAAAGGAAGGAAGACCCTGACCTGCGGATCTCATATTGTGGGTAGGAGTTTCTGAGTCAGGTGGTCTCAGTTCAAATCTTGTGATTCGCCAGTGCACTGACCCTGAGCAAGTTTACCCTGAAACCCGGAGATCATTGTGTCTCTGGAATGAACACAATGCTAACAGCATTCTGCCATTGCTGTGAGGATTGTTGTCTTGTGCACAGGCAAGTTAGGAAATCAACCTGAGTTGACTGCAAGAGTTCATCAATAGGCGAATGGGGCTGAGTGCCGTGGCTCACGCATGTAATCCCAACACTTTGGAAGGCCGAGGCGGGTTGATCACCTGAGCTCAGGAGTTCAAGAGCAGCCTGGCCAACATGGTGAAACCCCATTTCTACTAAAAAACACAAAAATTGGCTATGCCCAGTGGCTCATGCCTATAATCCCAGCACTTTGGGAGGCCAAGATGGGCGGATCACCTGAGGTCTGGAGTTTGAGACCTGCCTGACCAACATGAAAAACCCTGTCTCTACTAAAAACAAAATTAGCCAGGCATGGTGGCATGCACCTGTAATCCTAGCTACTAGGGAGGCTGAGGCAAGAGAATCGCTTGAACCTGGGAGGCGGAGGTTGTGGGTGAGCCAAGATCATTCCATTGCACGCTAGCCTGGGCAACAAGAGTGAAACGCCGTCTCAAAAAAAAAAAAAAAAAAAAAAAAAAAACAATGGCCGGGCACAGTGGCTCACACCTGAAATCCCAGCCCTTTGGGAGGCTGAGGCAGGTGGATCACCTGAGGTCAGGAGTTCAAGACCAGCCTGACCAACATGGTGAAACCCTGTCTCTACTAAAAATACAAAAAATTAGCCAGGCTTGCTGGCAGGCACCTGTAATCCCTGATGCTCAGGAGGCTGAAGCAGGAGAATTGCTTGAACCCAGGAGGCAAAGGTTGCAGTCAGTCGAGTTCGCGCCATTGCAGTACAGCCTGGGTGACAAGAGCAAAACTCCGTCTCAAAGGGAAAAAAAAAAAAAAATTAGCTAGGCGTGGTGGTGGGTGCCTGTAGTCCCAACTACTTGTGGGGCTGAGGCAGGAGAATCCCTTGAATGGGGAGGCCGAGGTTGCAGTTAGCCGAGATCACGCCACTGCACTCCAGCCTGGGTGACAAGAGCAAGACTCCATCTTAAACAAAAAAAAAAAAAAAAAGAGAGAGAGAGACAGAGAGAGTACATTTTAAATGTTCTCACCACACAAAGAAAGTGTTATGTATTTGAGTGATGGATACATCAACTAGCTTGATTTAATTATTCCATTGTATTTACAAGTCATAACTATCCACCTGCATCACCCTGTTTTCCAAAGGCTATGGGTAACTCTCAGCTGTTATTGGGCAAAGTTGGGGCAGTGTTTGCTGTGGCTGAGACTGGAAGCCCTGATGTCTGCCATAGCCTCCTAGGGACACCAGGAGAGTCCTGCCACCTCCAAGAGCATTGCAATGAAACAGCGCCAGCCTCCACTACTCCCAGAGCCCCAAACTCTGGTGAGTCTTGGGGAATCTCCTTCATTCCTCCTCTCTGCTCTGTCCTCCTCTCTCCTTGCTTGAAGGTATTAGCTTCTCACCTCCTACCATAACTGTCTTAGGCAAAGTCAGGCTTTGTACAATGTTCCTGTCTAACAAAAGCCAAGATAGGGTGTGGGAGGTACGTTATTCAAGCAACTTCTGTTATGGCACTGACCTAGGGGGCCTTTGAGGGCCTGGCTAACCTCAGAGACAAATGAGCCAGCTCCAATTAAGTACCCAGATAAGGGAGTTGTTACCCTTGAGGCAAGCTGGAGTCCTGAGCTGGAGAGGCTGGACGAGGCCAGCATCAGCTGCCACACCCAAGATCCAAGGCTGCCAGACAGGAGCCATATTTCTGTCAAGCACAAAGATATCTTTTAGGAGTGTGTCAGCTACAGGGAACCAAAGACTGAACTCAAAATGGCTTAACCATGCAGGAGTCAAGGCCGGGAGCGGTGACTCACGTGTGTAATCCCAGCACTTTGGGAGACCAAGGAGGAAGAATCAATTGAGGTCAGGAGTTCAAGACCAGCCTAGCCAACATGGTGAAACCCCATCTCTATTAAAAATATAAAAATCAGCTGGGTGTGGTGGTGCACACCTGTAGTCCCAGCTACTCAGGAGGCTGAGGCAGGAGAATTGCTTGAACCCGGGAGGTGGAGGTTGTAGTGAGTTGAGATGTCGTTACTGCACTCCACTCTGTGTGACAGAGCAAGACTCTGTCTTGAAAAATAAAATAAAAGTAAAAATACAAAACTTAGCGGGGTGTGGTGGTTCACGCCTGTAATCCCAACACTTTGAGAGGCTGAGGTGGGCAGATCATGAGGTCAGGAGATCGAGACCATCCTGGCTAACACAGTGAAACCCCGCCTCTACTAAAAATACAAAAAATTAGCCAGGCATGGTGGTGGGCGCCTGTAGTCCCAGCTACTTGGGAGGCTGAGGCAGGAGAATGGCATGAAACCCGGGAGGCTGAGCTTGCAGTGAGCCGAGATTGTGCCACTGCACTCCAGCCTGGGCAACAGAGTGAGACTCCATTTCAAAAAAAAAAATTCTGTAATGTGGTAATGTGTGCCTGTTGTCCCAGTTATTCAGGAGGCTGAGGCAGGAGAATCACTTGAACCTGGGAGGCGGATTTGCAGTGAGCTGAGATGGTGCCACTGCACTCCAGCCTGAGTGACAGAGTGAGACTCCATCTCAAAATAAAATAAAAACAAAAAAAACATGCGGGAGTCAGAGGTGGGCTGCATCCCGGTAATTCGGCGGCTCGACAGCACCAACCAGGACTGATGGATTTCCATCCTTCCCCTCTGTCATCCTCACTGTCACAGGATGGTTAGCTTCCAGCCTCACATCTTCACTTCATCTGCTCATTCATTCATAGACACATAAAAGCATATAACAGGGAGATGTGACTGTGTCAGAAAGATCAACAAAGGCCTGCCTGCATGTGGAAGTGACGGTTCATTCATCCTGTATTATTTTAACAAATATTTATTACCAGGGAGCTGAGGGTGCAAGAATGAAAAACAGGAAATCCCTGCCCCCCTGGGAAGACAGATAATAGAGCCATAAATCCAGAGCAGAAAGTCAGTGCCCCTAAGCTCTGGGGAGAAACCTAAAGCCAGGTAGGCAGAGGGACAAAGAGTGTAATGGAGGAGGACGTCACTTAAATGGGGTGGTCAGGGGAGGCCAAATGCTCCCAAGTGACCTTTGTGCAAGGAGCTGAATGGAGAGAGAAAGCTCTGTGACTGCGGTGGGAGGGGGGAGGCGGGAACATCCATTCCTGCAGGATTGAGTGATTGAACAATTCAAACATGTAAGTTATATCCATTTTTATAATTGATGCTAGGAACTCACATTTATTTGGTGCCTTATTGTATGTAGAGCTTCTTTTGCAAGAACACACATTATCTCATTTTTTATTCTTTACAAATCTCTGAGAGTAGAAATAATTATGCACAAATAAGACAACTGAGGCTCAGGGAGATGAAGTGATTTTCCCGCCCAAGGTCACATAGTTTGGAATTACAGGAAGAGAAAGTGAAGCCAGGACCGGATGTGGTGGCACACGCCTGTAATTCCAGCACTTTGGGAGGCCCAGGCAGGTGGATCACCTGAGGTCAGGAGTTCAAGACCAGCCTGGCCAACATGGTGAAACCCCGTCCCTATTAAAAATACAAAAATTAGCTGGGCGTGGTGGCGCATGCCTGGGAAACTGAGGCAGGAGAATCGCTGGACCCCAGAAGGCAGAGGCTGCAGTGAGCTGAGATCACACCATTACACTGCAGCCTGGGTGGCAGAGACCCCATTTCAAAAAAATAAATAAATAAAAAGACCAACCTGGGCAACACAGCAAGACCTTGTCACTCTCTCTCTCTCTCTTTCTTTTTTTTCCCCGAGATGGAGTGTAGCTCTGTTGCCCAGGCTGGAGTGCAGTGGTGCGATCTCAGTTCACTGCAACCTCCACCTCCCAGGTTCAAGTGATTCTGCTGCCTCAGCCTCCGGAGTAGCTGGGACTACAGGCACCCACCACCACACCTAGCTAATTTTTTGTATTTTTAGAAGAGATGCAGTTTCACCATGTTGACTAGGATGGTCTCGATCTCTTGACCTCATGATCCGCCAGTCTCAGCCTCTCAAAGTGCTAAGATTACATGCGTGAGCCACCGTGCCTGACCTGACCCTGTGTCTTAAAAACATAAAAAAAGCCAGGTGTGGTGGCCTGCAACTGTCATCCCAATACTTAGGAGGCTGAGGTGGGAGGATCACTTGAGCCCGGGAGGTTGAGGCTGCAGTGAGACAAAATGGTGCCATTGTACTCCAACCTGGGCAACAGAGACCCTGTCTCAAGGAAAAAAAAAAAAAAAAAAGAATCTGAAGCTAGGTGGATCATCTCAGGCTTGTTCTACTACATACAAATTTTATTTCTAATGCCCAGAAGATAACATGCAAACTCTCAAGAAGACCTGGTACATTAGCTTTTTAAAACTTGTGTTTTAACGTTTTATTTATGTACCTAATTTTAAAAATAGATAAGATATTCTCATGGAACAACAATCTGAAAGTATAAAGAGGTTTACAGACCAGGTGTGGTGGTTGATGCCTATAATCCCAGCACTTTGGGAGGCCGAGGCAGGCGGATCATGAGGTCAGGAGTTCAAGAGCAGCCTAGCCAACATGGTGAAACCCCGTCTCTACTAAAAATACAAATATTAGCCGGGCGTGGTGGCGCACTCCTATAGTCCCATCTCCTCGGGAGGCTGAGGCAGGAGAATCGCTTGAACCTGGGAGGCAGAGGTTGCAGTGAGCCGAGATCGGGAGATCGCTCCACTGCACTCCAGCCTCGAAAGCAGAGTGAGACTCCGTCTCAAAAAAATTAAAAAAATAAAAAAAAAAAAGAAAGAAAGAAAGAAAAGAAAAGGAATGGAAAAGAAAAAAAAAAATAAATACTGCAAACCCCTGGTCTTCCCTTTCCAAGTCTCCCTGCTATGACTCCTCAACTGGCCTCTCAAACCCAATGTTCTCCTGCCTGCCCCACATTCCTTCCAAGTGCTATCTTCTCATTCCCCTTCCTCCAAGACTCTACTCTCACTTCTGCTTCTCCAGACCAACCTTACCACTCCTGGGAACTTCTTTAAAACACCTTCTCCCAGGCCCCCAAGACCTGGGAGTTTCCCCACCTGCCTAGGGCTAAGGAGCGAGTGAGAGAGCTATGGGAACGAATCCTAGCCCTGCAAATGCCAAGCTTGTGATTGTGAGGAAGTCATTGCCATCTGGATCTCATTTCCTCATCTATAAATTGAGGGCTGGCACTGGCCTTCTCTCAGGGTTCCCGGGCTGTGTGTTTTTCTGGTTCTGTGAAAGTTTTGCACTTCCTTTATCTGATATTTCTGTGAAAAAGGCTCATCGGACTTTGGGGACATCGATCCTCCCCCTGCCTCCCAGCTTACTGTTACTGACATTTCTCCTCCCCACCAAGGTCTTTAGGAGAGCATTTTCCCTGCCAAGAACATTCTGGAAGTGCATTCCAAACCCTGACTGCCAGAGGCCACTCACCTTGGTGTTTCTGACATGGAGAATCTGAGGAAGAAAGGGGAGGACAGAAGGAGGACAGGGTGAGAGAGGATGGGAAGAGGAAATGCAAGAAATGCAAGAGGTGGTTATCCGAGTCATTGGGGAGGACCTACCCATAGTAGGCTCCAGGTGGGCTTAACGGAAGTGTTAGGCCAGGCGCGGTGGCTCAAGCCTGTAATCACAGTACTTTGGGAGGTCGAGGTGGACAGATCACCTGAGGTCAGGAGTTTGAGACCAGCCTGGCCAACATGGTGAAACCCCGTCTCTACTAAAAATGCAAAAATTAGCCAGGCATGGTGGCACACACCTGTAATTCCAGCTACTCAGGAGGCTGGGGCAGGAGAATCACTTGGACCCGGGAGACAGAGGTTGCAGTGGGCCAAAATCGAGCCAGTGCTCTCCAACCTGGGCAACAAGAGCGAAACTCCATATCAAAAAAAAAAAAAAAAAAAAAAAAGGAAGTGTTACCGGTGGAGGGCGTCTAGGTTCTAGGCGTTTTGAGCAAAGAATTGGACAAAATGCACAAACAAAGCAAAGAAAGAATGAAGCAACAAAAGCAGAGATTTATTGAAAATGAAAGGCTGGGCACAGTGGCTCATGCCTGTAATCCCAGCACTTTGGGAGGCCGAGGTGGGTGGATCACTTGAGGTCAGGAGTTCGAGACCAGCCTGACCAACATGGTGAAATCCCATCTCTACTAAAAATATGAAAATTAGGCATGGTGGTGCGCACCTGTAATCCCAGCTACTCAGGAGGCTGAGGCATGAGAATAGCTTGAACCCGGGAGGTGGAGGTTGCAGTGAGCTGAGACTGTGCCTCTGCACTCTAGCCTGGGCCACAGAGCGAGACTCTGTCTCAAAGAAAAAAAAAAAAAAAAGACAATCTCAGAGCTGAAATTTGATCCTGGGAAGCCTACCAAACATGTAAAGGTTTATAAACATTACATTCCCAAGAATTAATATAATCTTTTACCAGTCATTGAACCAGTTTGTACAGAGAGAGAGGGGCCAGAAGTCCAACTGGTAGGAAATTCTTACCCTAGGCAGGGCGCAGTGGCCCACCTGTAATCTCAGCACTTTTGGAGGCCAAGGTGGGTGGATCACAAGGTCAGGAGCTCAAGACCAGCCTGGCCAAGATGGTGAAACCCGCCTCTACTAAAAACTACAAAAATTAGCCTGGCCTAGTGGCAGGTACCTGTAATCCCAGCTACTCCAGAGTCTGAGGCGGGAGAATCTCTTGAACCCGGGTGGCAGAGGTTGCAATGAGCCGAGATCGCGCAATTGCACTCCAGCCTGGGCAACAGGGTGAGACTCCATCTCAGAAAAAAAAATTCTTACCCTATTGTTGGCATGTCAGGTTTCTGGGTTCTTTCTCCTTGAGCGGCCCGAATGATGCTGCCCGACTATATGCAAACAAACACATTGCCATGAATTAAGAATATTCCAGTGGCTCACGCCTATAATCCCAGCACTTTGGGAGGCTGAGGCGAGCAGATCACGAGGTCAGGAGATTGAGACCATCCTGGCTAACACGGTGAAACCCTATCTCTACCAAAAATACAAAAATTAACTGGGCATGGTGGCACCTGCTTGTAGTCCCAGCTACTCGGGAGGCTGAGGCAGAAGAATCCCTTGAACCCAGTAGGCAGAGGTCAGGCTGGTCTTGAACTCCTGACTTCAAGTGATCTGCCCACCTCGGCCTCCCAAAGTGCTGGGATCACAGGTGTGAGCCACCGCCCCCGGCCTAACCATGTTTTTAATAGCCAGTGAACATCAGGTGCCCACCTATACATAAGTAAGAGTCTCAAAGCTAAATACATAGCTATTTTTGCCAGAAGATTTAGCTAATAGTATTAAATTAACTCTCATTTGTCCAAAATAAGGCACGCAAACCAAGATCGTTTTGTTTTGGCTGGGTTTGTTGTTTTATAACCTTCTATGCCAAACTCTGACACCTCAAAGTATTTAGCAGAGACAAATATAAAGTCCAGACAAAAATGTTTGCTGACAATTCTGAAGGCATTTCTATTTTACCATAATTTTAAAACCAGCTTGTTTACTAAAGTTATATTTAAGTGACGTGAACTCGAAAATTGCTTAGACTTATTTAGTTAATTTATGAGCACTCTTACTTATAAGCCAGTTTGGTAGGCACAAGATATAACAGTAAGCGTACATACAAATAGACACATCTAGACGTGTATAAATCAACACGAACAAAGATCCAACAGCTTGGAACTGTAGCTATGAGATAGCAATATAAGCTCACCGGTTTTACTTTGTTTGCCCCAATAGATAATCCAATGAAGGATGTGAACCAAAATTTTGGGGAAAGCAGTTTCCATAGCAGTTTGGCTTTTATTTTTATTTTTTTATTTTTATTTGTTTATTTATTCATTTGAGACTGAGTTTCGCTCTGTCACCCAGGCTGGAGTGCAGTGGCGCAATCTCAGCTCACTTCAACCTCCGCCTCCTGAGTTCAAGTGATTCTCCTGCCTCAGGCTCCCAAGTAGCTGGGATTATAGGCGTGTGCCACCATGCCCAGCTAATCTTTTGTATTTTTAGTAGAGACAGGGCTTCACCATGTTGGACAGGCTACTCTCAAACTCCTGACCTCAGGTAATCCACCCATCTCAGCCTCCCAAATTGCTGGGATTACAGGCTAGCGCCACCTCCCCTAGCCTGGCAGTTATTTATTTATTATTTATTTATGTAAGACAGAGTTTCGCTTTTGTTGCCCAGGCTGGAGTGCAATGGTGCGATCTCAGCTCACCGCAACCTCCGCCTGCCAGGTTCAAGCCATTCTCCTGCCTCAGCCTCTGAGTAGCTGGGATTACAGGCATGTGCCACCCCGCCCAACTAATTTTTGTATTTTTTTTGGTAGAGACGGGGGTTTCTTCGTGTTGGTCAGGCTTTTTGGTCTTGAACTCCCGATCTCAGATTATCCACCCGCCTCGGCCTCCCAAACTGCTGGGATTACAGGCATGAGCCACTGCACCCGGCTGACAGTTTGATTTTTAAAGGTCAAAGCAATCCTCCCACCTTAGTCTTCAGCATAGCTTGAACTACAGGCCCTCACCACCACGCCCAGTTTTGTTTTGTTTTGTTTCTGAGACAGAGTCTTGCTTTGTCGCCCAGAGCTGGAATGCAATGGCGCAATCTTGGCTCACTGCAACCTCCACCTCCCGGGTTCAAGCAATTCTCCTGCTTCAGCCTCCCGAGTACCTGGGATTACAGATGCGCGCCACCACCCCCAGCTAATTTTTGTATTTTTAGCAGAGACGGGGTTTCACCATGTTGGCCCAGGCTGGTCTTGAACCCCTGACCTTGTGATCCACCTGCCTCGGCCTCCCAAACTGCTGGAATACAAGTGTGAGCCACCGGGGTCAGCCTTTTTTGTTTGTAGAGATGAGGTCTTGCTCTGTTTGCTATGTTGACTAGGCTGGTTTTTTTGTTTTGTTTTGTTTTGTTTTGTTTTTGTGACAGAGAGTCTTGCTCTGTCACCCAGGCTGGAGTGCAGTGGTGCACTCACTGCAACCTCTGTTTTCCAAGTTCAAGCGATTCTCCTGCTTCAGCCTCCAAGCTGGGACTACAGGTGCTTGCCAACACGCCTGGCTAATTTTTTGTATTTTTAGTAGAGACGGGGTTTCACCATGTTGGCTAGGCTGCTCTCGAACTCCTGACCTCAGGTGATCCACCCACCTTGGCCCCCCAAAGTGTTGGAATTAGACATGCACCACATCCGGCCCCCAGGCTGGTCTTGAATTTCTGGCCTCAAGCAATCTTTCTGCCTCTGCCTCCCTAAAGCGCTAGAAATACAGGTGTGAGCCACCATGCCCAGTCTGTATTTTTCTTTATGGTCGGTGCTATGTGTGTGTGTATTTAAATAAACCTTTACCTTTTCTGAGGTATAAAACTATTTTCCTCTAAAAGTTTTTTTTTTTTTTTTTTTTTTTTGAGACGGTGTCTCGCTCTGTTGCCCAGGCTGGGGTGCAGTGACACGATCTCGGCTTACTGCAAGCTCTGCCTCCCCGGTTCACACCATTCTCCTGTTTCAGCCTCCCAAGTAGCTGGGACTACAGGCGCCAGCCGCCACACCCAGCTAATTTTTTTTTTTTAATTTCTTAGTAGAGACGGGATTTCACGGTGTCAACCAGGATGGTCTCGATCTCCAGACCTCGTGATCCACCTGCCTCCGCCTCCCAAAGTGCTGGGATTACAGGTGTGAGCCACCACACCTGGCCTTCCTCTAAAAGTTTTTAAATTTCTCTTCTTCTTTTTTATTTTTATTTTTATTTTTTTTTTGAGACAGAGTTTTGCTCTTGTTGCCCAGGCTGGAGTGCAACAGTGTGATCTTGGCTCACTGCAACCTCTGCCTTCCAGGTTCAAGCGATTCTCCTGCCTCAGTCTCCCAAGTAGCTGGGATTACAGGCATGTGCCACCATGACCAGCTAATTTTGTATTTTTAGTGCAGATGGGGTTTCTCTATGTTGGTCAGGCTGGTCTTGAACTCCCCACCCCGCCTGCCTTGTCCTCCCAAAGTGCTGGGATTATAGGTGTGAGCCACCGTGCCTGGCCAAAATTTCTCTTTTTCTTTAGGTCTTTTGTCCATCTATTATATGGGTATGTATGTGTATGTTAGGGATCTAATTTTATTTTATTTTTTATGAATAGCCAATTGCCCAGCAATGCTTTAAAATTCATATAATATCAAATTCACATTTCAGATGGCTAAGCCATTTTAAAGTGTGCAATTCAGTGGCATTCAGAACATTCACAATGTTGTGTAAGCATCACCACGATCTAGTCCCAGAGAGCTATACATTACCTCGAAAGGAAACCCTGTACCCATGAAGCAGTCTCTCCTCATTCCCTTCCTCCTAGCCCCTGGCAATCACTTTTCTGCTTTCTGTCTATCAGTTTTAACTATTGGATATTTTACATAAATGAAATTCTACAATATGTGGTCTTTTGTGGAGGCTTCTTTCATTTAGCACAGTGTTTTCAAGGTTCATCTATGTTGAGGTACGAATCAGTACTTCGTTCCTTTTGATGCTAAGTAATTTTCCACTGTATAAATGTACAACAATCTGGCCGGACGCAGTGGCTTATGCCTGTAATCCCAGCAATTTGGGAGGCTGAGGCGGGCACATCACCTGAGGTCAGGAGTTCGAGACCAGCCTGGCCAACGTGGAGAAATCCCATCTCTACTAAAAATACAAAATTAGCGGAGCGTGGTGGTGCATGCCTGTAATCCCAGCTACTCACAAGGCTGAGGCAGGAGAATCACCTGAACCTGGGAAACGGAGGTTGCGGTGAGCTGAGATTGCGCCATTGCACTCCAGCCTGGGCAACAAAAGCAACACTTCATTTCAAAAAAAAATAGTAATATATTTAAACAAAACATATTCGGTTTATCATTTTTTTTGTTTGTTTGTTTTTGTTTTTTTAGACAGAGCCTCACTCCCTCACCCAGGCTGGAGTGCAGTGGCAAGATCTCGGCTCACTGCAACCTCCGCATACCAGATTCAAGTGATTCTTGTGCCTCGGCCTCCTGGGTAGCTGTAATTACAGGCACTTGCCTCCACGCCTGGCTAATTTTTGTTATTTTTAATAGAGACAGGGTTTCACCATGTTGACCAGGCTGGTCTTGAGCTCCTGGCTTCAAGGGATCCGCCCGGCTGGGCCTCCCAAAGTGCTGGGATTACAGGCTTGAGCCACCACACCCGGCCTGTTTATCATTCTTTAGTTGATAGACATTTGGGTTGTTTCCATTTGTTGGCTATGGTGGATAGTGATGCCACGAACTTTCCCGTCTGAGCTTTTGTTTGCACATTTTCTTTCAATTCTTTGAGGTCTGGCAGCATTTTTTGAAGAGTTTGCTTTTTCTCCCACTGATCTGGTGTTCCTCTGTCACACACAGGTGTGGGTCTCTTACTGGGCTCCTTATTCTAACCCATTGGTCTAAGAACCCATCCTGGCACCAACACTACACTTCCTTGATCGTTATAGCCTCCTGGTACATCTTGACATCTGGTTAAATTTGGCCCTTTGCTCTTTCTATGAATTTTAGGAGCAGCCATCAAGTTCTAGAAAAACTCCATTGGGGTTTGTTTGTAGTTGATTTGAGAATTGCCATTTTTTTTGTTTGTTTTGAAATATTTTTTGCTTTTAAAAAAAAAAATTGAGATGGGGTCTTACTCTGTTTTCCCAGGCTGATCTCAAACTCCTGGCCTCAAGGGATCCTCCCACTTCACTCTTCCAAAATGTTGGGATTACAGGCATGAGCCACCACACCTGGAGAATTGTGTATTGGCGATGTTGACACTTTCTGGCACTTTCAGGAGTCCTGACCCTCTCTCTTCAGTACTTTTGCATGTGGCTCCCTTGAAAGTCCCTCCCTCTTCTCTGCCCTAGTCAACTCCCTCTTCTGGTCTTGTTTTTCCCATCTCTGCACCACTATCTTCCTCCTACTTGGCTGCAAACTCTTCTAGGCTATGGCTGGTCTAACTTGTTTACCTTGGTGTTCTTAGCAAGTAGGACAGATAATTGGGCCCTATAAATATAAATATTTCTTGGCAAGAATATGAGAGATACAAGAGGAAGGTCTTCCGGTCCTGGGGCATTTGACCATATCCAGAGGAACATCAAACAAAATTACTTAATTTCCTTTTGCCTCTACTTTCTCCCCTGGGAAAGGGCGATGTGATTAATGTCCCCTCCCAAGGTGGGGTGAAGATTAAATAAGTATGTGTAACATGTAAAGCACTTAGAGCAAAGTCTGTCTGGTGGTCAGAGCTACCTAACAGGTTCCGTGACCTACCATTACTCTTCCAGAATCTTTTGGCCTCATATTTCTGGGATGCTCTGGTGGCTTCAAAGCTCTTTCCTTAAGTCATTTAATTTTGATTTTACTTCTCCTAAGAACTAGTTATCTTACCCCCATTTTGCATGTGAAACAAATAAGGGGAAGAATGAGTTATCTCAGGCCTTAAACCTAGAACTCTTGATCCCAAACCCAAGGAGGCAAAATCTTTAAGGTGTTTTCCAGCATAGACATTCAGTCAGCAGAATTGCTAGTTTGACTTTCAGAATGATATGACTCTCAAAAGGGGGAAAAAAATCTAACAGGCCCACAAGGTCGACTTACATTACTTTTATTTTATTGGAACAACTGTAAACCTAAAATTAAGCGTGAACTTCTCATGCTCATAGATCTAGAAACCAACCACAAAACCAAAACAAATCTTCAAAGTAAATACCACAAAACCAATTTTAAAAATTCAAAGTAACAACACTAAATCAGTTGACTGGTTAAACTGCTGACATTGGGTGTAACGGTAACAGAGTAAAGGCTTTGGGTGTTTTGTTTCCCGTGTCACATCTTTGGATTTTGACCATGATGGGTCATCATTTGTGCCATTGTCACATTCACTATCAATGTTTTATTTTTTAAAAAAAGGAGAGAAGTTCATAATCCAGTTTGATGGGCCGAGCAATTTAAACAATGCATTCTCAAATGCAATAACGAAAAGTGGAAAATAATACACTTAGTATAATGTCACTCATTGTATATTTGCTGTGATGCTCACAACTAATGAACTATTGCAAGTGTGTTCACAAAAGACAATAATGGCCCAATTTATCCTTTAGCAAAGGGCCCATTGTGCTGGCTGTCCTGGAGTTCCTCATTCCTAAGCTGTTGTGTGGGACTGATGACTCCATCCTCCCACCACTTTACTCCACTGAACCCAACGGGAAACTCCATTCCCCCAAATTCCCTGACATAACCTCGCCTATCAGGCTGCTGTCCCTTTCTCATTAGTAAGAGACAATTAAAATTATGCATGATTCCCATGCTCTGTGCTATTTCATGATGTCAAATTACAATTCCAATGTATTCAATTATTTAAAAAGCTAATTTCTTTTTTGTCATTGTTTGTTTGTTGTAGTTATTGTTTTGAGACGGAGGCTCACTCTGTCCCCAAGTTGGAGTGCAGTGGCCCAGGCTGGAGTGCAGTTGTGCAATCTTGGCTCACTGCCACCTCTGCCTCCTGAGTTCAAGCGATTCTCAGTCTTCAGCCTCCAGAGTAGCTGGGATTACAGGTGCACGCCACCACACCCAGGGAATTTTTGTATATTTTGTAGAGACGGGGTTTCGCCACGTTGCCCAATCTGGTCTGGAACTCCTGAGCTCAAGCAATCCGCCTACCTCGGCCTCCCAAAGTGCTGGGATTACAGGAGGGAGCCACCCTGCCTGGCCGAATTATTTAAGAAGCGAATTTCTTAGTCTATGAAAATGACGTTCAATGGCAAATGGCAAAATGAAGTTCTGACTTTTCCACCTGTAAAGTAGATTGATATGAGCAGTAGTGAGATGACCGTGTAGCTATCAGTATAAGACAAGAGAACTGAGGGCAGCCAGTTGTGGCCACAACAACTCTCTCAGAGTGAATCGCTGCCACACTGGGCACAGAGGCGCACACTCTGATATCGAATGTTTCGGATTCCTTTCTACATAATTCTAGTAAACAGTTATTCCACAGCCTAGGGGCTGCCTTAGAGCCCCGTTTGAGACACTCTGGGCTCGAAGATCGTGAAGTCAGTGCGCAAACGCGGGCAGACCCTGCACCAGGTGCCCAACGCCCAGCCCTCACTTCCCGAGCTCAGGACTCCTGCAAGAGCGACTCCGGCCCTCGGCTTGCCGGTGTCTACATTCGCGCTCTTCCTTCCTCGGGAAACAAACCGTGGATCAGATCTCCCAGGCTCTGGGTTCCCCAGAGTTTGGCGGTGCGCCAGGGCACCGCGGCCCCTCCCTGCAGCGCAGGGTGACAGACCCCACTCCATCCTCCAGCGCCCCGGGTTCCCGCTCCATCACCGACACCACCACCACCACCCGGTGCAGGCCCAAGAAGGCAAAAGAGGCCCAGTCACTCTCACTGGGGATTTTATTTTCTTTTTTTGCTGGTTTCAGGCTTTTTTCTGCCTGAGTGAAAATGAAACAAACACACCCGCGCCCCCGGCACACACACACATCCATGCATGCACTCGCGCGCGGGCCTTCCAGCTGTCTGTGTCCGCGGCGGGGAGCGGCTTGGCACCAACCGCTGCCGGCCGGGCACAGCGCGCCGCCTGCTGTCAGCGCTCGCCGGTCCCTCGCGCCCCTGCCCGCTGCGCTCTGCCCAGAGCAGACGCCCGGCCAGCCGGCCCACGGGCAGGAGTACGGGCCCACGCTCGGGCGGAGGCGGCGCGGTAGCTGATCCCAGCGCCGAGGGCCCCGCAGTCGCCGGGAGCTAGGCGCGGTCCTGCTCAGCCCGGCTCGCTGCGCGCGGGTCCTGGGTGCCCGGGTTCCGCGGATCAGGTGGGTCCCGCAGGGCGCCGCCCAGGTCCCCGGAGGCCACGAGCAGGGCACAGACCACGGACAGGAGGGCTCCACGCTTGGGCGAGGGTGGTGAGGGGAGTGGGGGCGGGCCGCTGCTCCGGCCCTGCCCGGTTTCTGCCCTGCCTATGTCCCAGCTTTTGTTCTTGTCGCTACCTCGGTGCCAAATCGGACCCAGTTTCTGTCGCTCTGTCCGCTTTCTGTGCCCGTCCCTCCCTCTGTCCCGCCTACCGAGACTGGAGCCTGAGGGGCTGCAGGCTGTGGTTCCCCCACGAGTCCGCGGGGTGGGGGTGGGGAAGAGAGGGGAGACGCAGGGGACACAGGATGCGACCAAGTAAGTCGCAGTGAGTGAGGGGTCTGTCCTTGCCTGTGGGACAAGACAGAGGAATGACTCTCGCCCAGGACAAGATAGGAAAGGGGCACCTCTGGGAAGGGGAATCTGGGAGTGGGGGGATAAAGTGAGGGTCGCAGGAACCCCAAGGAGCAGGGGAATAGAGAGGGAGATGTCAGAGAGTTTCGGAGAGCGGAGGACTCATCCAGACGCCCAGCATGGGGAAAGTTTCCGACACTAACTTTGGCAGCCGGGGTGCCTGCTGCACTGGGGCGATGGGAGGAGGGAGGTTCCTCCAACTCTTCAAACCACCTCACTCCTACTCGAAAGGGACACCACCCCGCGTTTGTAAATGGCGGGAAAACAACTAAACACAATGTTTGCACAAACTCTCGAAGAGCATCCAAAAAACAGTAAAAAGAAGAAGAAGGAAAAAAAAATGTCAGCGCGCAAAGAGCCAGAGAAAGAGAGGGATTTGAGATTCCTCGATCTTCCAGCTGTGGCAGCCGGGAGGGAGAGGGAGGCGCCGCGGGTGTGAGGGCCCTCCTCACCATAGGTAGGAACCGAGACCCGAGGCAGCTGTTTTGAGGCTTTGCTCCTCGTTTGCACTCCTTCGGGCTCCTGAGCAGGTCTCGCTGCTGCCTCCTTCCTTTACTTGGAAACAGACGTGTCTCAGAAGGCAGGAGATGTAGGGTGGAGCCCAGGCCTGCCGCTTGCTGCCAGTAAGGAGCCACCTTCCCAGACAGAGCCTCAGTTTCCACGATTGTGAAATAAGAATGCTGGTGCAGACCTTCCTTCCGGTCTCTGAGTAAGGAAATGCAAAGTGCACGGTGAAGGAGGGCTCTAGGGGTGGGGGATGTGGAGGACAGGGTTATTCTGCTGCATTTCTGTGCTTCTTGGACTACACCAGGCACTTTTTACTCTTTTGGAGTTACTTCTGGGTGAATTTTGCCTCCTCTACCAGATGGGGGGCAGCATGCAGATCTAAGTTATATCATTTACATGTAACTGGTGTTCAATGACTGAATAAGGCAGAGCTGAATGAGTCCCTAAGGATTGCCCAGTCCAGGAGATTTCAACTCTGTCTTGTGAGGCCGGACATCCTGCCTCAAGGGCCACCGTGATGGGGGAGGGAAACCTAGAGGACAGGGCTCTGGCCCCTTCCCTATCTTATTTCAGACAGAACCAGTTCCGTTCTTCCTTATCTCCTCTATGTACTGGGAAACTCCTGAGAACGTTTTTGATGTCAGATTGCCCACATCCAATCACCAGGGGACCTCCTGAGACTGGGAACCTGCTCACTGAACACTGCGGGCCTCCTACGAATAGACCCACGTTAGGATGGTGTAGGTGGTCCAGCCAGATAGCAACAATGTCGTCCTCCTACTGTTTGAGAAAGGTCTTGGGGCATGGAGTCCTGGCTTCAGCTGTAAAGTTCAGAAACTCAAATGGGCCACTCATCAGGCTCTGTCACATTTCCTGTTTGTGAGCCTGGACTTAAGTGGAGTTTTAGGTGAAGGGCAAGGGGCTTGGAAGCAGAGCCTTACTTACTGGAATTACAATTATCAGAGGGGAAGAGCCTAGAACATTCCACCTAAACCTTTGTTTTGTGGATGCGGAAACCGAGGCCTAGAGAATGCAAGAACCTATCCTAGTTCACGGCATGTGCAGGAATCACAAATGGGTTTTTGGTGTTGTCGTTGTTTTGAGATTATGTAATCTTAGAATGGGTGACCTAGCAGAAACCTAAGCTGTTCCCCAGTCCACTTCCCCATGTTCCATAGATGTGATCTGAGGAAGTGGGTGGATATGGGTGCAAAGGGGAGCGGACCATCCCCCTTCCCTCCTTCTTGAGCCTCTGTATCTTCGTGTGTAAAATAAAGCCCAGAGCCCTGCTCTGCTGATCCATATAGACATCCACAAAAGGTCTTTGTGTGTGCTAATCAGTGTGGGGCTAGCATTGAGCGGGAGTGGGCTGCTGGGCTCTCTCCCACTTCTCTCCAGAGTCCAGCTTGAGTCCCAGGTTTGGGAAACCTTGTCTCCACCCCCCTGCTTTCCTATACACCACCATCCACCACTCAGCACTGGCGACATTTTGGCAGTTCCCTCTACCCCATCAACTCACGAAGGCATGTATTTCAAAGGCATGTAATGCTAGACACTTTACACGTGAAAACACTTAAACTTCACAACAACCTTAAAAAATCCTGTTCGTTCACTGGTTAGGACGGGATACTGAAGTTCTGAAGGAGGCTGCCTGAGGACTCTGTCACATAGCCAGTGGGGTGAGGGACTCTGGGGGGATTGTCCCAGCTCCTCACGGTCTTCCTGGAGGTCCCATTCTGTCTGCCTGCCTTGTAGCCAGCACTGAGCAGAGGGCAGGGGAGCCAGGGAAGGTGGGCCCATGTGGCCTGGGACCAAGGACACTCTGGCAGGCAGACCCGCTGGTTGCCCTTCAAATATTCTTTTAATATTTATTCAGCATTTATCTGGGGTGGGAAAATGGATTTGCAATGAATAAAATCATGAGCCTCTTCCGGATTCCAAATTCCATTCTACACTGGACTATTTTCCGGAAGCAGAAGGAACAGAAATTCACAGACAGAGTCACTTTCCCAGGGGCAGTAAGTTAATGTCCTGGAGAAATACTGGCTGTTCCTTGCTTTTCTGTAGCTCTGTTTCTCTTCAGTTTGTGTTTGAGATTTTCCAAGCCAGACGGCTTTTGGGGAGGCTCATTAGAAGGTTTATTTTGGTTCCGGTTTTGTTTTAAATTGCCTTAAATATAGAAAAGAACAGCTAGTCTTAGAGAGAAGGACCACTCTGCGTGTCATTTATTTTGACTGAGCAGCTTGGTGTGTACTTCAGTTGGCATCCTTGAACTTGGCTCCCTGTATTATATAAGGAAAGTACCGCTCACATTTATATAATATCAACAATGCATTTTTTTCAGAGTGTCAGAGAACCACCAGATTTATTTACTTAAATAACTTTCTGTCTGATTACAAAAGTAATATGTTCTCATTGCAGAACATTTGAAAAATGTAGAGAGCGGCGGGGCCTATAATCCCAGTACTTTGGGAGGCCGAAACGGGTGGATCACCTGAGGTCAGGAGTTCGAGATCAGCCTGACCAACACGGTAAAACCCCATCTCTACTAAAAATACAAAAATTAGCTGGGCGTGGTGGCACATGCCTGTAATCCCAGCTACTTCAGACTGGGTGACAGAGCGAGACTCCATCTCAAAAAAAAAAAAAGAAAAAGAAAAATGCAGAGAGGTAGAAGGGAAAAACAGACCACTCTCCCACAATCTCCTTGCCCAGCATTCACTGCTATTGCCATGTGAATCTAGCTCTGGCCAGAATTTTTTTTTTTTTTTTTGATTGTTGTAAAATATACATAACATGAACTTTACTATTTTAACCCTTTTTAAAATTTTTTAATAGATTCAGTGGGTACGAATGCAGTTTTGTTACATGGATATACTGCATAGTGGTGAGGTCTGGACTTTTAGTGTGCGCATCACCCAAATAGTGAACATTGCACCCAATGGGTATTTTTTTTTTTTTTTTTTGAGATAGAGTCTTGCTCTGTCACCCAGGCTGGAGTGAAGTGGCGAAATCTCAACTCACTGCAACCTCTGCCCCCCGGGTTCAAGTGATTCTCCTGCTTCAGCCTCTCAAGTAGCTGGGACTATAGGCTCTCACCACCACACCCAGCTAAGTTTTGTTTTTTCAGTAGAGACGGGGTTTCACCATGTTGGTTAGGCTGGTCTCAAACTCCTGACTTCAAATAATCTGCCCACCTCAGCCTCCCAAAGTGCTGGGATTACAGGCGTGAGCCTCTGCGCCTGGCCTCAATAGGTAATTTTTTAACCCTCATCTTCTGCCAAACTCCACCCACCTATTGGAGTCTCCAGTGTCTATTTTTGTATGTCCATGTGTATCCATTGTTTAGCTCCCACTTATGAGAGAATATGTGGTATTTGATTTTCTGTTTTTGAGTTATTTCACTGAGGATAATGGCCTCCAGCTCTATCCATGTGGCTGCAAAAGACATGATTTCACTCTTTTTTATGGCTGCATAGTATTCCATGGTGTGTGTGTGTGTGTGTGTGTGTGTGTCTCATTTTCTGTATCCAGTTATCCACTGATGGGCATTTAAGTTGATTCTATTACTTTGCCATTGTGAATAGCACTGTGATAAACATGAGTGCTGGTGTCTTTTGTTGTTGTAGTTGCTGTTGTTGTTTTTGTTGTTGAGACAGAGTCTCACTCTGTCACCCAGGCTGGAGTGTGATGGCACTATCTCGGCTCGCTGCAACCTCCGTCTCCCGGGTTTAAGGAATTCTCCTACCTCAGCCTCCCAAGTAGCTGGCATTACAGGCACATACCACCATGTCTGGCTAATTTTTTTATATTTTTAGTAGAAACAGGGTTTCGCCATGTTGGCCAGGCTGGTCTCGAACTCCTGACAGAGAGATCCACCTGCCTCGGCCTCCCATAGTGCTGGGATTACAGGCGTGAGTCACCACACCCGGACTCCATACTGTTTTTCATAGAGGTTATACTAATTTACGTTCCCACCAACAGTGTATAAGGATTCTCTTTTTCTCCACATCCTTGCCAATATCTGTTGTTTTTTGACTTTTTAGTAATGGCCATTCTGAGTGGTATAAGATGGTATCCAATTGTGGCATTTTAACCCTTCTGAGGTGTACAATATGGCAGCATTCAGTACATTCATAGCATTGCACAACCATCGTCACTATCCATCTCCAGAACTTTTCCATAATTCCAAACAATAGCCCTGTGCCAATTAAACAGTAACATCCCATTCCTCCCTTCCCCCAGCCCCTCGTAGCCACTATGCTACTTTCAGTCTCTATGAAGTTGATTATTCTAGATACCTCATGTAAGTGGAATCATACAATATTTGTCTTTTGGAGTCTGATTTATTTCACTTAGCATAATGTCTTCAAGGTTCAGAATTTCCTTCCTTTTTAATGCTGAGAAACAGTCTGTTGTATGTATGTCCCACACTTTGTTTATTCATTCATCTGTTGAACATTTGAGTTTTTTCTATCTTGTTGGTTATTGTGAATAACGCTGCTTGAACATGAGCGCAAAAATACCATGTGACTCTATTGCCCAGGCTGGAATGTAATGGTGCAATCTCAGCTCACTGCAACCTCTGCCTCCTGGGCTCAAGCAATCTTCCCACCTCAGCCTCCCAAGTAGCTGGAACTGCAGGTGTACACCACCACACCTGGCTAGCTTTGTATTTTTTGTAGAGACAGGGTTTTACCATGTTGCCTAGCCTGCTCTTGAACTCCTTGGCTGAAGCCGTCTGCCTGCGTTGGCCTCCCAGAGTGCTGGGATTACAGGTGTGAGCGGCTGCACCCAGCCAGCCCTTCCTCTTTGATGCCTGTCTGCACAGCCCCATTCAGGATGGCTTACTCCTTCCTCTGTGACCCCAGAACATGGAACTCATAACTTTACTCACATTTAATAATATTTCTTTCAGTTCCACGTAACAAACAGTTCATTATTTCCAGGTCCTTCTTCCCCAGTAGAATGTAATGTAAGCATCTCAGGGAGAGAGATAAAGGGTTTGTAGAATCCCTGCATTCCCCACAATCCACGTGCGCAGTAGGGGCTTTGCATTTGTTTATTGGCTAGAAGTGGATCTAGTACAACCCTCATACTGGGAGGATAAAACCTGGGGCCCAAACAGGAGCAGCAACTTGTGAAAAGTCATACAGCCCATCAGGTGCCTGAGGGTCCTGACTTCAGGCCTCGGCACTGCCCATCTGGCAAGCCTGGTCTGGCTAAGGGACACTGTTCCCAGACACCTTATCCAGAATCCTACAATAGTGGCTTCTCAGCCCAGGGGTTTGCTGAAATCCACAGAGTTCTGGTTTGTGATGCGGTGTACCTGTTTGGATGCCTGTAATTTACTTTATAAAACTTTAGTTTATACAGTATGGAATGTCATGTGAGTGCTCCCTTGGTCAAGCCAGTGCCCAGGTGCTAAGAAAGCAAGTCTGGGGTGGAGGGTCACCCAATCTACCCTCAGTGATTCCTAGTCTGGTGCTGGGGGTTAACTAGCATTACACCCAGAGGCAGCCACTACTAGCCATCCTGTCACCTATTTTTTGATCAACAACTGACGCTTTTCCAGTTAACACACTGGATGCTAAAAATTGATTTTGTGTTGGGGAAACAAGGGACTTGTTAATTATTATGATGAATGTTACAGATGGGCTAACACTGCTGTAGTTATAATCTGTGGATGGATTAAAGTAGCTCTTAGTCACTCTCCACCTGTGCACAAAGATGGCAGAAGAATCTTTTACCCTACACCAGCCAGGAGCCCTGGATTCTATGGGACAGATGAAGACAGAATCCTGCCTCTGCAATCCAGGCACCTGCCTCTGCAGAGGTTCTCCACCTTTCTGGGAAAGCCTAGAGAGCCCTTCTGAGAGTGTTTTTTAAATTTTATTTATTTATTTATTTATTTATTTTGTTGTTGTTGTTGTTGTTGTTGAGACGGAGTCTCGCTCTGTCGCCCAGGCTGGAGTGCAGTGGCCGGATCTCAGCTCACTGCAAGCTCCGCCTCCCGGGTTTACGCCATTCTCTCGCCTCAGCCTCCCGAGTAGCTGGGACTATAGGCGCCCGCCATCTTGCCCGGCTAATTTTTTGTATTTTTTTAGTAGAGACGGGGTTTCACCGTGTTAGCCAGGATGGTCCCGATCTCCTGACCTCGTGATCCGCCCGTCTCGGCCTCCCAAAGTGCTGGGATTACAGGCTTGAGCCACCGCGCCCGGCCTATTTATTTATTTATTTGAGATGGAGTCTTGCTCTGTCGCCCAGGCTGGGGTACAGTGGCACAATCTCAGCTCACTGCAAGCTCCGCCTCCCGGGTTCACGCCATTCTCCTGCCTCAGCCTCCCCAGTAGCTGGGACTACAGGCGCCTGCCACCACGCCTGGCTAATTTTTTTTGTATTTTTAGTAGAGACGTGATTTCACCTTGTTAGCCAGAATGGTCTCAATCGCTTGACCTCGTGATCTGCCCACCTCGGCCTCCCAAAGTGCTAGGATTACAGGCTGAGAGCGTTTTTAAATGTGAAATATACAACAGAAGAATTATAGGGGAAATGAGTTCTATTGAACTGTGAACCCCCCAAATCTGAGACAGATCTTAATTAATTTAGAAAGTTTAGTTTGCCAAGGTTGAGGACACGCACCCCTGGCACAGCCTCAGGAGGGCCTGATGACATGTGCCAAGGGTGGTCGGGGCACATCTGGGTTGTATACATTTTAGGGAGACATAAGACATCAATCAATATGTGTAAGATGTACATTGGTTCTGTCCGGAAAGGTGAGACAGCTCAAGGTGAAGGCAGGACAACTCAAAGTGGAGAGGCAGCTTCCAGGTCATAGGCAGATAAGAGACAAATGGTTGCATTCTTTTGAGTTTCTGATGAGCCTCTCCAAAGGAAGCAATCAGATATGCATTTATCTCAGTGAGCAGGGGGTGACTTTGAATGGAATGGGAGGTAGCTTTGCCGCAGTTCCCAGCTTGACTTTTCCCTTTAGCTTAGTGATTTGGGGCCCCAAGATGTATTTTCCTTTCACAGAACTATATAGTCATCAAAGTATTAATATTAGGGATTGAATCTCACCTTGGCCCAACTGAGCTATTCATATAAAAAGGGGATGACTCCAGTACCTGCTTCATGAGCACTGAATGGATGAATGAGCATAAGGTGCTAAGAACCTGGTTGTGCGCCCTCACTACATAGTGCACCTATTGCTGCTGCTGCTACTACTATTATTATAATCGTCGTCATTGTTATATTATTTTATAAGATACAAATCCTTGCTATTAAGATGTTTACAGTCTGGAACAGGAGAAAAGACATATATAAATGATAGTTATTAAAGGCGGAAGTAAAGGGTGCAGATGACGAGCTCAATAAAGGGCGAAGGAAAGTTTAGAAAGTGAAGTTGCTTCTGGCTGAGTGTAGAGTGCAGTAGAGTGTAACGGTTAAGCCTTTGTGCCAGCCACGCGTGGATTAGTTCTGGCTTTGGCCCTTTGCCATCTGAGCTTGGGCAAGAGATGTCACCTTTCTGAGCCTTGGTTTCCTTCTCTGTAAAATGGGGATAATTGTAGAATCCACTTCACAGGTACACTGAGCTCCACCCCCCTCCCTCCTGTGGCCAGCCAGTCAAAACATATACTCATTGTTGCTTTTTTTTTGGAGACAGGGTCTCACTCTGTCACCCAGGCTGGAGTGCAATGGCACAATCATGGCTCACTGCAGCCTCAGCCTCCTGGGCTTAAGTGATCTTCCCACCCCAGCCTCCCGAGTAGTTGGGACCACAGGCATGAGCCACCATACTTGGCTATTTTTTTTTTTAATTTATTTTTAGTAGTGACAGGGTCTTACTATGTTGCTCAGCTGGTCTCGAACTCTAGTATTCCAGCCATCCTCCTGCCTTGGCCTCCAAAATGGATCACAGGCCTGAGCCGCTGTGCCAGGCCCATTCATTTCTGACTTGACCAGTCAGTCCCTAACTGCGGATGAATCCAGCCGGTTACTGTCCCTGCCACTGTCCCCTGGGCTGGTGAATGAGACTGCGGGCCTGGCCCTTTGCAGCCCCAGTAGGGCTGTAGTGCTGCTCGGCACCCTATGTACTTCTTGTCAGTGTCCCCTCCCAGTGCTCACGGCTTCTGTTCCTCACCTGGGTGTCCCTTAAGCTGTCCTATTTGGACCAAATGATTTATCTTCTTCCTATTTCATAGGAAAGGGAGGCCAGAGAGAACACTCTGAACTTTCTTACAACTCCTTTCCAATTCAGCTGAATGTTCACCTATCTTTGGAACTTAAGGAGGAGAAAATCTCCATAGTACCTTGGAGAAATGTTTTGCATCCACTTCACTTTCCTTAATTCATGCAGGACTGTCATTAAAGAGGAGGTACAGGTTTTATAGCAAAGAGGGTAAACACTCTCTACTCTCCTACCCAGACACTCTCCTACTCTCTGTGAGGCCAGCAGTGCAGCTGTCAGGGTGGGGTGTCTTATGCTGCAGTGACAAGAAACCCCCAATCTTATGGGCCAAAACCAAAAAGTTTGCTTCTTTTTTTTTTTTTTTTTTTTTTTTGAGATGGAGTCTGGCTCTGTCGCCTAGGCTAGAGTGTGGCCGTGGGATTTCGGTTCACTGCAACCTCCGCCTCCTGGGTTCAAGCAATTCTCCTGCCTCAGCGTCCCTAGTAGCCGGGATTACAGGTGCATAATACCAAACCAGGCTAATTTTTGTATTTTTAGTAGAGATGGGGTTTCACCATGTTGTCCAGGCTAGTCTCAAACTCCTGACCTCAGGTGATCTGCCCACCTCAGCCTTTGAAAGTGCTGGGATTACAGGCGTGAGCCATCGTGCCCGGCCTTCCTCTTCTTCTTCTTCTTCTTCCTTCTTCCTTCTCCTTCTCCTCCCCCTCCCCCTCCTCCTCCCCCTCCTCCTCCCCCTCCTCCTCCCCCTCCTCCTTCTCCCCTCCCTCCTCCTTCTCCTTCTTTCTTCTTTTTAAGTTTTATTTTTAGAAACCGGGTCCCCTTCTATCACCCAGGCTGGAGTGCAGTGGTGCAGCAATGCTGTTTGCAGCCTCGAACTCCTGGGCTCAAGTGATCTTCCCACCTCAGCCTCCTAAGTAGCTGGGATTACATGCATGCCCCACCTCACTGACTAATTTAAATTTAACTTAATTTATAATAAAATTAAAAAAAATTTTTTTGGTAGAGCTGGGGTCTCATTATGTGGCCCAAGTTGGTCTCAAACTCCTAGACTCAAGTGATCCTTCCACCTTGGTCTCCCAAAGTGTTGGGATTACAGGCGTGAGCCACTGCACTTAGCACAAAGGTTCACTTTTTTTGAGACAGAGTCTCGCTCTGGTGCCAGGTTGGAGTACAGTGGCGCGATCTCGACTCATTGCAACTTCCGACTCCCTGATTCAAGCGATTCTCCTGCCTCAGCCTCCTGAGTAGCTGGGATTACAGGCATGCGCCATGACACCCAGCTAATTTTTGTATTTTTAGTAGAGATGGGGTTTCACCATGTTGGCCAAGACGGTCTTGAACTCCTGACCTCATGATCCGCCTGCCTCAGCCTCCCAAAGTGCTGTGATTACAGGCGTGAGCCATCGCACCTGGCCAAAAATGTTCACTTCTTACTCCAATTAATATCAGCATCTTGAGTCAGCTGGGGGCAATCACCTTCTTGAATGTACTCCATGGCTCAGAGAAAGAGGGCCCTAGAAGGCCTTACATTAGCAATTAAATGCTCCTTCCCATAAGATGGGCCCATTCCCATCTTATTGGCCAGACTAGTGACATGGCCCTACTGACAAACACAAGTGGGCCTGGAAATGAAATCTCACCCTGCCGGTGGACAGCAGGAAAGTACCCCACGTTGAATGTGGGGTACTTTTTTGCCCAACTTGCTAACAGCAGTTCAGCAAGTGGAGGCACCCTGCCTAGGCCCCACAGATAGAGCAGCCTTAGGGCTTTTCATTGTGAATAACAGAAAGTCACACCCAGAGAAGAAAAACCTCAAAGCCACTTCTCAGCTTGAAGTGCTAAGCAGAGGAACAAAAAGACACACATTGCTGCCAACATGCATGAAGAAGGAAGTAAACCGCTGAAGAGGGCAGATGCTACTTACCAAGAACTCCTAGGCTAATTAAGGTGCTAAGCACACTGGAAGGGCAGAGGCCAGGGGTGGAATCGGGGCTTTCAAACTGCATTCTGCAGAACAAGCCCATGTCGCCTGTAATGCTTCATGAGTGGAGCTCATTTTCAGAGCTTTTGCCCACTTTCTGAACTGTTTTGTCTGTGCTTGAGTGAGGGATGTTCTTTCTGAATTTAGTGCCTCCTGTATCCTGGGTCCACCTGTGATGCTCGTCACATCCCCGTGGCGTTTCTGTGACCACATCCGAAACCCCACCGCGGCATCTCAGAACCATTCAAGAGCCCGGGTGCGGTGGCTCACACCTGTAATCTTAGCACTTTGAGAAGCTGAGGCAGGCGGATTGCCTGAGCTCAGGAGCTCAAGACCAGCCTGGCCAACATGGCGAAACCTCATCTCTACTAAAAATACAAAAATTAGCCAGTCGTGTGCCACCATGGGAGGCTGAGGCAGGAGACTTGCTTGAAGCTGGAAGGTGGAGGTTGCTGTGAGCTGAGATCATGCCATTGCACTCCAGACTGGGCAACAAGAGTGAAACTCCGTCTCAAAAAACAAACAAACAAACAAACAAATAAATAAATAAATAAGCTGGGCGTGGTGGCACGTTCCTGTAATCCCAGCTACTCAGGAGGCCAGGAGGCTGAGGCACCAAATCGCTTGAACCTGGGAGGTGGAGGTGTCAGTGAGCCGAGATCGTGCCACTGCACTACAGCCTAGACAACAGAGCAAGACTCTATCTCAAAAAAGAAAAAAAGAAAAAGAAAAAGAACCATTCAAGAGGGCGGAGCAAGATGGCCGAATAGGAACAGCTCCAGTCTCCAACTCCCAGCGCGAGCGACACAGAAGACCGGTGATTTCTGCATTTTCAACTGAGGTACTGGGGTCATCTCTCTAGGGAGTGCCGGACAATCGGTGCGGGTCAGCTGCTGCAGCCTGACCAGCGTGAGCTGAAGCAGGGCGAGGCATCGCCTCACCTGGAAGCGCAAGGGGGAAGGAAATCCTTTTCCTAGCCAGGGGAACTGAGACACACAACACCTGGAAAATCGGGTAACTCCCACCCCAATACTGCGCTTTAAGGAAACAGGCACACCAGGAGAATATATCCCACACCTGGCCGGGAGGGTCCCACGCCCACGGAGCCTCCCTCACAGCTAACACAGCCGTCTGCGGCGATCTATCCGCAAGGCAGCAGCGAGGCTGGGGGAGGGGCGCCCGCCATTGCTGAGGCTTAAGTAGGTAAACAAAGCCGCTGGGAAGTTCGAACTGGGTGGAGCTCACAGCAGCTCAAGGAAGCCTGCCTGTCTCTGTAGACTCTACCGCTGCGGACAGCGCACAGCTGCAGTCCATTAGGGGAAAGAGTGGGGCCGCTGCAGACCCGAACGACTCTGTCTGACAGCTTTGGGGAGAGCCGTGGATCTCCTAACGCGGAGGTTGAGATCTGAGAACGGACAGACTGCCTGCTCAGGTGGGTCCCTGACCCCCGAGTAGCCTAGCTGGGAGACATCCCCCACTAGGGGCAGTCTGATACCCCACACCTCACAGGGTGGCGTCACCCCTGAGAGGAAACTTCCAAAGAAAGAATCAGACAGGTACACTCGCTGTTCAGCAATATTCTATCTTCGGCAACCTCTGCTGCTGATACCCAGGCAAACAGGGTCTGGAGTGGACCTCAAGCAATCTCTAACAGACCAACAGACAGTCCTTCTGACTGTCAGACGGAAAACTATCAAACAGGAAGGACACCTATACCAAAACCCCATCAGTACGTCACCATCATCAAAGTCCAGAGACAGATAAAACCACAAAGATGGGGAAGAAGCAGGGCAGAAAAGCTGGAAATTCAAAAAATAAGAGCGCATCTCCCCCTGCAAAGGAGCGCAGCCCATCGCCAGCAACGGATCAAAGCTGGTCAGAGAATGACTTTGACGAGATGAGAGAAGAAGGCTTCAGTCCATCAAACCTCTCAGAGCTAAAGGAGGAATTACGTACCCAGCGCAAAGAAACTAAAAATCTTGAAAAAAAAGTGGAAGAATTGACAGCTAGACTAATTAATGCAGAGAAGATCATAAACGAAATGACAGAGATGAAAACCATGACACGAGAAATACGTGACAAATGCACAAGCTTCGGTAACCGACTCGATCAACTGGAGGAAAGAGTATCAGCGATTGAGGATCAAATGAATGAAATGAAGCGAGAAGAGAAACCAAAAGAAAAAAGAAGAAAAAGAAATGAACAAAGCCTGCAAGAAGTATGGGATTATGTAAAAAGACTAAATCTACGTCTGATTGGGGTGCCTGAAAGTGAGGGGGAAAATGGAACCAAGTTGGAAAACACTCTTCAGGATATCATCCAGGAGAACTTCCCCAACCTAGTAGGGCAGGCCAACATTCAAATTCAGGAAATACAGAGAACGCCACAAAGATACTCCTCCAGAAGAGCAACTCCAAGACACATAATTGCCAGATTCACCAAAGTTGAAATGAAGGAAAAATCTTAAGGGCAGCCAGAGAGAAAGGTCGGGTTACCCACAAAGGGAAGCCCATCAGAATAACAGCAGACCTCTCGGCAGAAACTCTACAAGCCAGAAGAGAGTGGGGGCCAATATTCAACGTTCTTAAAGAAAAGAATTTTCAACCGAGAATTTCATATCCAGCCAAACTAAGCTTCATCAGTGAAGGAGAAATAAAATCCTTTACAGATAAGCAAATGCTTAGAGATTTTGTCACCACCAGGCCTGCCTTACAAGAGACCCTGAAGGAAGCCCTAAACATGGAAAGGAACAACCGGTACCAGCCATTGCAAAAACATGCCAAAATGTAAAGACCATCGAGGCTAGGAAGAAACTGCATCAACTAATGAGCAAAATAACCAGTTAATATCATAATGACAGGATCAAGTTCACACATAACAATAATAACCTTAAATGTAAATGGACTAAATGCTCCAATTAAAAGACACAGACTGGCAAACTGGATCAAGAGTCAAGACCCATCAGTCTGCTGTATTCAGGAGACCCATCTCACATGCAGAGACATACATAGGCTCAAAATAAAGGGATGGAGGAAGATCTACCAAGCAAATGGAGAACAAAAAAAAGCAGGGGTTGCAATCCTAGTCTCTGATAAAACAGACTTTAAACCATCAAAGATCAAAAGAGACAAAGAAGGCCATTACATAATGGTAAAGGGATCAATTCAACAGGAAGAGCTAACTCTCCTAAATATATATGCACCCAATACAGGAGCACCCAGATTCATAAAGCAAGTCCTTAGAGACCTACAAAGAGACTTAGACTCCCATACAATAATAATGGGAGACTTCAACACTCCACTGTCAACATTAGACAGATCAACGAGACAGAAAGTTAACAAGGATATCCAGGAATTGAACTCATCTCTGCACCAAGCGGACCTAATAGACATCTATAGAACTCTCCACCCCAAAGCAACAGAATATACATTCTTCTCAGCACCACATCGCACTTATTCCAAAATTGACCACATAATTGGAAGTAAAGCACTCCTCAGCAAATGTACAAGAACAGAAATTATAACAAACTGTCTCTCAGACCACAGTGCAATCAAACTAGAACTCAGGACTAAGAAACTCAATCAAAACCGCTCAACTACATGGAAACTGAACAACCTGCTCCTGAATGACTACTGGGTACATAACGAAATGAAAGCAGAAATAAAGATGTTCTTTGAAACCAATGAGAACAAAGATACAACATACCAGAATCTCTGGGACACATTTAAAGCAGTGTGTAGAGGGAAATTTATAGCACTAAATGCCCACAAGAGAAAGCAGGAGAGATCTAAAATGGACACTCTAACATCACAATTAAAAGAACTAGAGAGGCAAGAGCAAACACATTCAAAAGCTAGCAGAAGGCAAGAAATAACTAAGATCAGAGCAGAACTGAAGGAGATAGAGACACAAAAAACCCTCCAAAAAATCAATGAATCCAGGAGTTGGTTTTTTGAAAAGATAAACAAAATTGACAGACCGCTAGCTAGACTAATAAAGAAGAAAAGAGAGAAGAATCAAATAGACGCAATAAAAAATGATAAAGGGGATATCACCACCGACCCCACAGAAATACAAACAACCATCAGAGAATACTATAAATGCCTCTACGCAAATCAACTAGAAAATCTAGAAGAAATGGATAATTTCCTGGACACTTACACTCTCCCAAGACTAAACCAGGAAGAAGTTGAATCCCTGAATAGACCAATAGCAGGCTCTGAAATTGAGGCAACAATTAATAGCCTACCCACCAAAAAAAGTCCAGGACCAGATGGATTCACAGCTGAATTCTACCAGAGGTACAAGGAGGAGCTGGTACCATTCCTTCTGAAACTATTTCAATCAATAGAAAAAGAGGGAATCCTCCCTAACTCTTTTTATGAGGCCAACATCATCCTGATACCAAAGCCTGGCAGAGACACAACAAAAAAAGAGAATTTTAGACCAATATCCCTGATGAACATCGATGCAAAAATCCTCAATAAAATACTGGCAAACCGGATTCAGCAGCACATCAAAAAGCTTATCCACCATGATCAAGTGGGCTTCATCCCTGGGATGCAAGGCTGGTTCAACATTCGCAAATCAATAAACGTAATCCAGCATATAAACAGAACAAAGACAAGAACCACATAATTATCTCAATAGATGCAGAAAAGGCTTTTGACAAAATTCAACAGCCCTTTATGCTAAAAACGCTCAATAAATTTGGTATTGATGGAACGTACCTCAAAATAATAAGAGCTATTTATGACAAACCCACAGCTAATATCATACTGAATGGGCAAAAACTGGAAAAATTCCCTTTGAAAACTGGCACAAGACAGGGATGCCCTCTCTCACCACTCCTATTCAACATAGTGTTGGAAGTTCTGGCTAGGGCAATCAGGCAAGAGAAAGAAATCAAGGGTATCCAGTTAGGAAAAGAAGAAGTCAAATTGTCCCTGTTTGCAGATGACATGATTGTATATTTAGAAAACCCCATCGTCTCAGCCCAAAATCTCCTTAAGCTGATAAGCAACTTCAGCAAAGTCTCAGGATACAAAATTAATGTGCAAAAATCACAAGCATTCTTATACACCAGTAACAGACAAGCAGAGAGCCAAATCAGGAATGAACTTCCATTCACAGTTGCTTCAAAGAGAATAAAATACCTAGGAATCCAGCTTACAAGGGATGTAAAGGACCTCTTCAAGGAGAACTACAAACCACTGCTCAGTGAAATCAAAGAGGACACAAACAAATGGAAGAACATACCATGCTCATGGATAGGAAGAATCAATATCGTGAAAATGGCCATACTGCCCAAGGTGATTTACAGATTCAATGCCATCCCCATCAAGCTACCAATGACTTTCTTCACAGAATTGGAAAAAACTGCTTTAAAGTTCATATGGAACCAAAAAAGAGCCCGCATTGCCAAGACAATCCTAAGTCAAAAGGACAAAGCTGGAGGCGTCACGCTACCTGACTTCAAACTATACTACAAGGCTACAGTAACCAAAACAGCATGGTACTGGTACCACAACAGAGATATAGACCAATGGAACAGAACAGAGTCCTCAGAAATAATACCACACATCTACAGCCATCTGATCTTTGACAAACCTGAGAGAAACAAGAAATGGGGAAAGGATTCCCTATTTCATAAATGGTGCTGGGAAAATTGGCTAGCCATAAGTAGAAAGCTGAAACTGGATCCTTTCCTTACCCCTTATATGAAAATTAATTCAAGATGGATTAGAGACTTAAATGTTAGACCTAATACCATAAAAACCCTAGAAGAAAATCTAGGTAGTACCATTCAGGACATAGGCATGGGCAAGGACTTCATGTCTAAAACACCAAAAGCAACGGCAGCAAAAGAAAAAATTGACACATGGGATCTAATTAAACTAAAGAGCTTTTGCACAGCTAAAGAAACTACCATCAGAGTGAACAGGCAACCTACAGAATGGGAAAAAATTTTTGCAACCTACTCATCTGACAAAGGGCTAATATCCAGAATCTACAAAGAACTCAAACAAATATACAAGAAAAAAACAAACAACCCCATCAAAAAGTGGGGAAAGGATATGAACAGACATTTCTCAAAAGAAGACATCCATACAGCCAACAGACACATGAAAAAATGCTCATCATCACTCGCCATCAGAGAAATGCAAATCAAAACTACAATGAGATACCATCTCACACCAGTTAGAATGGCAATCATTAAGAAGTCAGGAAACAACAGGTGTTGGAGAGGATGTGGAGAAATAGGAACACTTTTACACTGTTGGTGGGATTGTAAACTAGTTCAACCATTATGGAAAACAGTATGGCGATTCCTCAAGGATCTAGAACTAGATGTACCATATGACCCAGCCATCCCACTACTGGGTATATACCCAAAGGATTATAAATTACTCTACTACAAAGACACATGCACACGTATGTTTATTGCGGCACTATTCACAATAGCAAAGACTTGGAATCAACCCAAATGTCCATCTGTGACAGACTGGATTAAGAAAATGTGGCACATATACACCATGGAATACTATGCAGCCATTAAAAAGGATGAGTTTGCATCCTTTGTAGGGACATGGATGCAGCTGGAAACCATCATTCTTAGCAAACTATCACAAGAAGAGAAAACCAAACACCGCATGTTCTCACTCATAGGTGGGAACTGAACAATGAGATCACTTGGACTCGGGAAGGGGAACATCACACACTGGGGCCTATCATGGGGAGGGGGGAGGAGGGAGGGATTGCATTGGGGAGTTATACATGATATAAACGTCATGCACATGTACCCTAGAACTTAAAGTATAATAAAAAAAAAAAAAAAAAAAGAACCATTCAAGAGCAGCAGGGGAGGTAAGGACAGTGATGTGGCCATCTCTGGCAGAGGTTTCTGGGATTGTCTCCAGCACAGATAAGGAAACTCAGGAAGAAGACAGTTGACAACACCCTGCAGCCTGCACTCTTCAATTTCCTGAGCTGTGGTTAAGAGGCCCCTTGTCCCAGGGAACTGTTGGACACCTTGCTACAGCTCCCTATTTCCTCACTTTGTTGCCAAGTGGCCCTGAGTCAGTCATTTTTCCTCCTCTATGTCTGTTGTCTCATATGTAAATTAATGCAGTTCAGAAGACCAGAGGCATGCTTGAGAGGAGAGTGACAGGCTGGTGAGGGTATTCCTATAGCCAACAGCAAGGTGACATGTGAGACAGCTCGCTCAGCCCTCCAAAAGTCCGTGGAGCTCAGAGTAAGGGGATGACTCAATGTGGAGAGGGGCTTTTGTCATTGCTGTCACAGGGCACTCACCTCAGCTGAATAATGCATTTGGGTCCAGGTGCAGTGGCTCATGCCTGTAATCCCAGCACTTTGGGAGGCTAAAGGGGGCAGATGACTTGAGGTCAAGAATTCGAGACCAGTATAGTCAACATGGTGAAACCCTATCTCTACTAAAAATAGAAAAAGTAGCCAGTGTGGTGGTGCGCACCTGTAATCCCAGCTACCTGAGAGGCTGAGGCAGGAGAATAGCTTGAATCCAGGAGGTGGAGGTTGCAGTGAGCTGAGATCATACTCCAGCCTGGGTGACTGAGCGAGACTCTGTCTCAAAAAAAAAAAAAAAGAATAATCCATTTGGTAGTAAAATGGTTGTATATCCTGGGCTCAGCTTCCCATTGGACAGTGAACTACATGAGAGAGCTCACTTACTCTGAGTGATATCTAAATATTTAAAACGATATTTGCTTATCATTGTCAAACCAACAGCCTGAACAGTGCCTAGCACATGGTAGAAGCTAATATTGATGCTAAATATATTTGTATCTAATGAATGAATAAACAAATGGACAAGCAACTCCTTCAAACTTTGACTGAATCTGTGACTTGCAGGCTTCTGTTTCTTTTTCTTTTTAGACAGTCTTGCTCTGTTACCCAGGCTAGAGTGCAATGGCACGATCTTAGTTCACTGCAACCTCCACCTCCTGGGTTCAAGCGATTCTCCTGCCTCGGCCTCCCAAGTAGCTGGGATTACAGGCACCTGCCACCACGCCTGGATAATTTTTTGTATTTTTAATAGAGACGGAGTTTCACTATGTTGACCAGGCTGGTCTCGAACTCCTGACCTCAGGTGATCCACCCACCTCGGCCTCCCAAAGTGCTGGGATTACAGGCGTGAGCCACTGCGCGTGGCCGACTTGCAGACTTCTTATGAGACATGAGGAGGTCAGAGAGAGTCCCCCGGCTTCACCCAAACCCAGCTTCCAGTCCCAGCTGAATCACCTTGGGCAAGTCACCAAAATCCTTGGTGTCAGTCTCCTCTCTACACAGTGGGGAAAGCAGCACGACCCCATCTCACAGGCCGTGGTGGAGGCTCCAGAAGGATGGAGGATTCAAAGATGTTCTGGCAACTGCCAAGCCCCATGCAAAGGAAGGGTTGACTGTTTTCAGGACCCAGGAATGAGGTGGACTCTGGGTACACAAAGAAGGTGGCACCAGAGCCGGTGAGATGGAGAGTTCTAGAATAGTTGTTATTAGGAATGGCATAGCTACCATTTATTGGACACTTGCTATAACACCAGGCCCTATGCCAAACACTTGGTGTGCACCGTCTGCTTCACACGGGTCCAAGAGAAAGGCATCACTATTCTCATTTTACAGATGAGAGAAACCAAGTCTCAGAAGGCTCAGGTGACTTGCTTAATTAAGGTCACACATTTATTTAGTCAGTGCCTAGGCCTGTCACTCCAATGCAGGTTTTAGATCCTGCCCCATGCAGAGGTGGAAAAAATGCTTGTTTCTTAGGCATCAGTAATAATGCAAGTTCCCCTTTCCCAGGTACCTACTAGGTACCAGGAACTATAGATGTTACGGTTGATCCTTTTGACTACTCAAGAAGTACCGGATTATTATATCTTTTTTCTTTTTTTTTTTTTTTTGAGACGGAGTCTCGCTCTGTAGCCCAGGCTGGAGTGCAGTGGCAGGATCTCAGCTCACTGCAAACTCCGCCTCCTGCGTTCACGCCATTCTCCTGCCTCAGCCTCCTGAGTGGCTGGGACTACAGGCGCCCGCCACCTCGCCCAGCTAGTTTTTTGTATTTTTTTTTTTAGTAGAGACGGGGTTTCACCGTGTTCACCAGGATGGTCTCGATCTCCTGACCTCGTGATCCGCCCGTCTCAGCCTCCCAAAGTGCTGGGATTACAGGCTTGAGCCACCGTGCCCAAGCTTTTTTTTTTTTTTTGAGACAGAGTCTCACTTTGTTACCCAGGCTGGAGTGCAGTGGTGTGCTTTCGGCTCACTGTAACCTCTACCTACTGGGTTCAAGTGATTCTCCTGCCTCAACCTGCAGATTAGCTGGGATTACAGGTGTGTGCCACCATACCCAGCTAATTTTTTGTATTTTCAGAAGAGACGAGGTTTCACCATGTTGGCCAGGCTGGTCTCGAACTCCTAATCTCCACCCACCTTGGCCTCTCAAAGTGCTGGGATTACAGGAGTTAGCCACCGCGTCCAGCCTATTATATCTATTTTACAGATGAGTAAACTGAGGCTCAGAGAGGGTGAAGTGATTTAACCTAGTGTCACATAGCAAGAAATTAGGTTGGAGAGTTGGGACTTGAATCCAGGGCTGTCTCATTCCAAGAATAAGTAAAGAAAAAGCCATCTCCACAGTGCCTGAATTAAGAGGGTATTTTGTTTATTTGTTTTAACTTCCTGCTAGAGTTTCTGGTATCTCATCTTCAGAAATTAGTTATTGGAAGGCCTTTTATGTTCAAGTCAGTTTATTACAAGAGACCCAGGAAAATCTAATGGAGGAAAAAAAAAAAAAAAGACAAAACCACCACATAGTTTTCCAGTAAATTCTCAGACTTTGAATACCCCCAGCCATGCAACAGCTTCCTTTGAGTTTATCACTCTTTCTGAGCAATGAATCAGGCAGGAAGCCAATTTAGAGAGGTTGCAACCTGGACAAGCAAGAGATGAGCAAGAAACCCTCACAGAGCTGCTTAGGGGTGGGTGGGAGCCACAGGACGGATCCTGCAGGGGAGGTTAGGAGGGCTGAGCTCCCAGCCACAGAGACCATGGTGAAGTAAGGGCAGGAGGGCTTAAGTAGGAATCGGGCTGACGCCATCCCTGAGCAGTCACAGGGACTTTGGGTTCCGGAGAGGGGTAACCTAAAGGAAAAGGAGAATAAAAATAAGGGGTCCTAGAAGGCCCCAGCTGGGAAGGTTCTTCAAGAGGATTTCATTGAACTCGATTTCATTGTCCATTTTTA
Organism: Trachypithecus francoisi; assembly: GCF_009764315.1. Classification (NCBI taxonomy): domain Eukaryota; kingdom Metazoa; phylum Chordata; class Mammalia; order Primates; family Cercopithecidae; genus Trachypithecus; species Trachypithecus francoisi. Next base: position 64,116,201 of record NW_022681461.1, read on the forward strand.
TGTAGGGTGACCCTATCCTCCAGATGAGCACCCTTTTGAGAGTAAAGGGGGCAGCTACAAGAATTCACCTGTTAACTGATCCACAGCAGGGGTAAACTGCAGAACTGTCCTAGGGAAAGCAGTTCATAGGGTCACCCTGATTTCACAGGAGTTTCCCTGAAGCCCACTTTCCAGGTAGAGTTGGAGAAGAAACTACGTCCACCAGAGGTGGAAGAGAAAAAGTACAAAAAGCAAAAATAGGAGGATGGTGAAAAAAACCACAAGAGATGGGATCCAGAGGCAGGGAGGCGTGGTGACTTCCTTCAGTGGCATCTATGGAGGGCCGCCTTGTACCAGGCCAGCCTGGGTGCCTGTCAGCAGGCACTGAGGTATGCAGATACATCTGTTGTCTGTGAGCACATGTGTCACTGGCACCAGACTGGACTGGCAAGGCACAGGAGTGAGCCTGACTCATTTCGGTATCTGTCCCATTCCCAGGCACAGTCCTAGGTAATGAGTGAATGCCCTCCAGATGTTCACTGATGGGATCAACACCGGTGAGCAACTTTCCCAAAGTGTTACAAGGATGATGCTTTACCTGTAGAGGAGACAGTCAGGGAGCCCTATTTCCAAAGAGCTGTGATCTTCAATGGGAAAGGCGATGTGAATACAGACAGAGCTTATTGACTCTCTGATATTGTCTGTGTTACTGAAGCTCTAAGCCTCGGTTTCCCCATCTGGGAAGTGGGGAGGGTGTTCATTGACTGCAGAAAGGATTAAATTAGACCTTGTATAGAGATTCGTGGTAAACTTTATTATTATTGATAATGTTCTGGGAGGCTGAGCTCAGTTCCACACTGAAAAGATGTGTTTTACAATCTCAATAGTCCAGAGATGAAACAGGCTGACTGGGAAGGTGGTGAGTTCCCTGTCACTAGACGGCTCCAAGGAGAGGCTGTCTGGCATGGATACTGTAAATGGGGTGAGTACCTTCGGGAGGGAGGCTGGGCTAGCTAGACATGGGAGAATTGACGGTTCCCACTGGTGCAACAGCCTGAAGAACTTGGACCTGCATGAATGACAGTGACTTTGTTTATTCCTTGGGTCACCTGGAAGACGGTGCCGGTGCCCAGCCAGGAGAAGGACACGGGAACAACAAGGCTGAGACTGAGTTGGCCCCTTGAGAGATGGCATCTGCCTCTGGGAGGGAGAACAGGAAACAGGCAGAGGCCACTTCTTCCCATGCAAAACGCCCCTTTGCTGCTGCTGGGGCCTCCCAGTTTGACAGAGGGAGGGAGAAGCCTTCTTTAGAACACAGCAGTTCTGATGGTGGCCAGATAAAGCAGAGGATTAGGCACACCTGCTGGTATCTGCCTCCCCAGCGCAGCATGTGCCTCCTCCACCCAAAGACCCAGAGGCTGCGGACCTGCCCTCCCTATGGTCTCTGGAGCTGTATCACGTGCCTGCAGCTCTGAAAGCACCAACCACACCAATGCAAGGGATCTTCACCTGGAATCTGACTAGGCATCAGGGGTGCCGTGAATCCCTGAAGCTGGGATGCAAGTGCAGAGTGAGACAAACTAGGCCACTCTTTCGCAGAGAGTGGGTGGAATGAGCCAGGCACATGCAAGGAGCTGCCTGGAACTGGAGGCAGGGCTGAAAACAGTAGGGGTTCCTGGTTCCCAGACCTGCCTGGGCCTTGCCTGCATGGCACAGGATTTATTCCGCACCCCCGTTTGCCTGGCACCTGTTGGGATTTGCAGACAGCTGTGTGGCTCCCTGTCATCCCCACCCCAGGCATTCTTGTGTGGCTTTCTTCCCCTTTCCAGAGGTAAGTAGGGCCAGAGGTGGCCAGGGGAGAGCACTGAGGGGAAAGCTGGGGCTCCAGACTGGTCTTCACATGCAACTTTCGCTGCAGCTTCCCCTGCTCTAACTCGATGCCTTGCAGCACTTGGCAACTTCTGGCATCCATGGCGCCTTTGCTCCTGATTCTCCTCCCGTCTCTTTGGCTGTGTGCCTCAGGTTTCAGAGTGGTGCCCGTGAAGGATGCCCCACTCTGTCTTCCATTCTTCTCCTCCACACATCACACCTGCTGGCTCCCGCCCACCTTGGTTTCCCCTTTGCCTGAACACTGGTACCTCCCAAATCGGACTCCAGCTGGGCTCTCTCTCCTGGGTCCCACTGCCAAGGTGTCTGCAGCAGGTTCCTCAAATACAACACATTGAGAACCAAACTCACCAACTGTCCGTGGAATAGGGGGAGCAGAGCAGAGCTTTGCAAACTTCAGTGGTCTTCCAGATCATCTGGAGAACTGGTTCATGCAGAGATTCCCGGGTCCCACCAGGGACTTTCTGACTCCATCGGGCTGCAGCCGTGGCCTGGTGGTCTGCATTTCTATCAGCTCCAGGTGATGCTAACCCTGTTGGCTGCTTGCCGCCCATATTTTGAGGACTGGACTAGATTCACTTGGCTGACCTCTGTATCCCATTGTTTACTGTTATTGTTATTCTTCTCATCCATTTTTATTTTTATTTTACTTTTTGAGACAGGGTCTCACTCTGTCACCTAGACTGAAGTGCAGTGGTGTGATCACAGCTCACTGCAGCCTCAACCTTCCAGGCTAAAGCAATCTTCCTGCCTCAGGCTCCCAAACAGCTGGGACTACAGGTACATACCACCAAGCCTGGCTAATTTTTATGTTTTTTTTTGTTTGTTTATTTGTTTTTGTGGAGATGGGGTCTCACTATGTTGCCCAGGCTGGTCTTGAACTCCTGGACTTAAGCGATCCTCCAACCTGTGCCTCCCAAAGTGCTAGGGATTACAGGCAGGAGCCACCTTGCCTGGCCACCATCCATTTTTAAAGTAGTTAGCATTTATTGAACGTTTAGGTGCCAAGCCCTGTAAAAGGCATGCTTTTTAATTTACAAATATGTAATGAGTGCAAGGCGTTTTTTCATTGGTGCAAAACATGCAAAAGTGTCTGTCCCCAAATCTGACACTCTGGTAGAGGAAGAAAGAAATCTAAAAGATCAATAAGTAAACTACAAAAGGTTAGAAAGTAATTTTAAGTGAGGGAAGGTATTGCCAGGAAGGTGACATTAAAGCAAAGTTTGAAAGAGAATTTGTTTTATGTAACCTGAGGTCACAAGACGGTACTTCTTCATTTTTCTCAAACCATTGCTGCTTTTCTAAAAACAAACAAACAAAAAAGCAGAGTCTTGCTCTCCAGGTTGGCATGCAGTGGTGCACTCATGGCTCACTGAAGCCTCGATCCTCTGGGCTCAAGCCATCCTCCCACCTCAGCCTCCCTAGTAGCTGGGACTACAGGCATATGCCACTGTGCCCTGCTAATTTTTGTATCTTTTGTAGAGATGGGGTTTCACCATGTTGCCCAGCCTGGTCTCGAATTCCTGGGCTCATGGGATCCATCTGCCTCCCTCTCCTAAAGTGCTGAGATTACAGGAATGAGCCACCACGCCTGGCCCACTGCTGCTCTCTTATCTTCCAGTGCATTCCACTGGTTTAGGTGTTTACTCTTTCACTTGGACATCAGCTGGTAGCCCCCTGGCAGCTCTCCCTGGGTGGAGAATTTCCTTCTTCCCTCCACCCTCACCCGGCAAGCCGAGTGAGCCTTCTGAAAAGAAAATCAGGTAACGCCCTTTGCTGGTGTCACTCAAGGACTCCCCAGGACCTTCAGACTGAGAGGCAGATTCCTGCTAAGCTTCCGGGTGACCTTGCCCCCACTGTGCTCTCCACCCTTCAGCTGCTCTGGATGAGAACTTCTCAATTTCCTGTCCTCACCAAACCACCCATCCTTGGCTCCTTCCCTTTTGTGCAAGTGGGGTAAGCACCTTCTGCCTGTCACAGGGGCGCCCCACTCTGGCCCCGACGGGGACGCTCTTCAACTCTTCAACAACTGTCCTCTCCTCTGAATCTTCACCTTTTCTCCTTGGCTTGGCCTCATCCAGGGTCCCCCATTGCCTGTGGCACACCTGGGAGTATTTCCCTTTCTCTAGCTGACAGCCTGTCCCCAGTCCTTCCCAGACAAACTTCTTGAAAGAAGCTCTTATGTGGACTGACGTCACTTCCTCACCTGACATTCCCTCCTCCACCCACTGCAATCTTGGCTCTGTACTTCCACGAGTTCCCCTGTTGCCAGCTATCCCGGGGCCCCTCCCTCTCTCCACACCCTACCCCATGTAGAATGCCGTCATCCTCTCCCTCTTGTTGATTCCCAGAGCTGAGTCTCAACAGAGTGGCAGCATCTCTCCTGGACAGCCCATGGGCTCCCTAAACCCAGCAGGTGCCTGGTGCAGAGCCTGTCCCAGGGAGGCATTTCTCCCCTTCCTATGCGCACTCTCCCCTCCTCTTTAATCCTTCTCCAGAAAATCCTGGTCAAATATAGATGCTATAAGGAGCCTATCCACTTTCCTCTTTCTCAGGAACAACCTCTTTCCTTCTTTTTTTTTTTTTTTTTTTTTTTTTTTGTGATGGAGTCTCACTCTGTTGCCCAGGTTGGAGTGCAGTGGCACCATCTCGGCTCACTGCAACCTCCACCTCCTGGACTCAAGTGATTCTCCCGCCTCAGCCTCCTGAGTAGCTGGGATTACAGGCCTCTGCCACCACGCCCAGCTATTTTATTTTTTATTTTTTTTATTTTTAATAGAGACGGGGTTTCACCATGTTGACCAGGCTAGTCTCGAACTCCTGACCTCAAGTGATCCACCTGCCTTGGCCTCCCAGAGAGCTGGGATTACAGGCATGAGCCACTGTGCCCAGTCTGCTTTTAACTCTATAATTGAATGTACTCAGTTTGGGGCAATTTGTCAAGGCAGCGTTAGGAAACTAATCCACTGTCCATCTGTCCGTCCATCCTCCTGTCCATTCCTCAGCTCCCCCTCCGCACCATGCTCCCTGTGAGGATCCCCGGGCACCCCACTGCTGCCCTTGAGAACTTCCATGGGGAGGGCATGCTGGGTCCTGGCATCCTGAGACAAGCGCCGCACAGGGGCTGTGGGACTTTAAGGGGAGAACTAGTTCCAGCCAGGAAGGGGATCTCTGAGGAGGTGGTGTTTGGATTTTGAAGGCTGTGCATTCACCAGGCAGGTTTGCTGAGCAAGAGAGAACAGGCTCTCCACAGCCACCAAGCCCTGTGGGTCCCCACCAAGTCCTCACCACCCTGAAAACCACAAATCAAAGAGCCACGAGGAGTCCTGGGGATTCTGGGAATGAATGTCATCTTCAACTTCCTTCATGCCAGGGTGGGAGCTGTGAGGCTCAGACAGGGAAAAGCCCTTGCCTGAGGCCACATAGCCCATGGAACTGTGTCATTGGACTTAGAAAGCATTTTGAAGACCTTTTTTTTTGAGACAGAGTCTCGATTTGTCACCCAGGCTGGAGTGCAGTGGTGCAATCTCAGCTCACTGCAACCTCCGCCTCCCAGTTCAAGCAATTCTCCCACCTCAGCCTCCCGAGTACCTGGGATTACAGGCGTCTGCTACCACGACTGGCTAATTTTTGTGTTTTTAGTAGAGATGGAGTTTCACCATGTGAGCCAGGCTGGTATTGAACTCCTGACCTCAGATGATCCACACATCTCGGCCTCTCAAATGCTGGGATTACAAGTGTGAGCCACTGCGCCTGGCCCAGACAATTATCTTAATTTAAGGCTCTAAAAAAAATTGACTTCAATCTGATTTTGGCAGAAGTTCCTCAGTTTACCATAGACCCCACCACTCCTGACTGCCTTATATCTGGTCAGATTCACACACTCCTGCTGCCTGCCTGGCCCCTGAAGCCTTTCACTCAGTACTCATTCAACAAATAGCTGGTGCAGTGGCTCACGCCTGTAATCTCAATACTTTGGGAGGCTGAGGCGGGCGGATCACTTGAGGTCAGGAGTTTGAGACCAGTCTGGTCAACATGGCAAAACCTCGTCTCTACTAAAAATACAAAAATTAGCCAGATGTGATGGCGCAGGCCTGTAATGTCAGCTACTCAGGACGCTGAGGCAGGAGAATTGTTTGAACCTGGGAGGCAGAGGTTGCAGTGAGCCAAGATTGCACTATTGCACTCCAGCCTGGGCAATAGAGAGACTCAATCTCAAAATGAGAAAAAAAAAAAAAAAAAGAGCAAAAAAACACACGTATCTATTGAGCATCTAATGGGTGTCAGGTACTGTTTTAGGTACTGGGAAAACCCAGCAGTGAATGAGAAGGTAAGACTGCATTGCTAGTGACAAGCCCTTGCCTTGTACCACATCCATTAGCATCCCAGTTTGGTCTGGCTTCACCACCAGGGGTAGAAGAGGTTAAGGTGAGATAGAATCATGAAAAAATCCCGCATTTGTCTTCCACTGGATTTGTGACTGAAAACATACAACTCTGCAAGGTTCTTGCCTGATCTTCAATTTCTTTCTTGTAACTTGGAACTATAATATTTGCCCTATTTACCTTCTAGGGTTATATGAAAGTCAGGTAGGGTTTTGTAGATGGCGATAGTCAGGGCCTGACTGTGACATTGAGGGAAATGAGATCTTACCTGTTTAAGATACAGCTCTGCCCTGAGGCAGGGGGCTGTCTTGTGTGGCTTCTGGAGACTCTCTCAACCCAGGGGAGTGGTGAGGTCTCCCAGAAGGGTGAGAGCAGCCTTCTGGATCAGATTGTGATCAGAGAAACCAGGTGCCTCTTTCTCACCTCCATCAGCTCAGGAAGTGGTAGGAGGAACTCAGGGCAGGAGGAGAGCAGAGGTTCCTTGGTTGGGAAATCCTCCACCCAGCTGTGTCTGGGGCTCAAGCGCAGGCTGCTATCTGTGCCTGGAACCTTGCCCCTTGTGTGGGAGCTCCTCATACCTCTTAGGAGGTAAGACTTACAGTACAAACCCTTCTGACTGCAGTTGTTTATTTGATAGGCCTTCACCAAGATCATGGCAGCTGAGACTCATAGGTCTGTGGCAACCCTCAACAGTCATGGATACATGTTAGAAACCTCATCTTTCTCCCTTCCCCCTCGTCCAGGACTGATATGGTCAAAAGGTGTATTTGATACACAAATGTAAAACTGAGTGAATGACAACATTGGATTAATTAACACCAGACACCAACAATTAATTATTGAACAACTTGAGACACTGCTGATACTTTTAAAGGAGTATCCCCTTTAATTCTTGCAGTAATCAGTTTCATGTAATAGCATTTACCATGTGCCAGCTGCCCTCCAAGTGCTATGACTGTCATTTTACAGATGTAGAAATGGAGGCACAGAGAAGTCAGTTGCCCAGAACTGCACAGCATAAGGGGCAGAACCAAGACTCACATCCAGGCAGCCAGGCCCAAGTCTATGCTCATAACCACCACGTTCTGCAGTCCCTCAACTGCCCTGAGAGGTGAGGATTATGATTATCCCCTTTACACAGATCAGGAAATCAACAAACTGCTCTCTTACTTGCAAGCATCATCAAGCAGGACTTTTTCGACTGCTCTAAACATGTTTAGGATTAAATGAATAGTGACAACTTGCAGCCTTTGTATCTGTAGCATTCTTTGCCAAGAACACTTAATCCTCACACCTCCACAGAGGTAAGCGGGGTGGACATCGTGACCTTCAAGTTTCCCAGCAGGAAGTGACCTGGGACATGAAGCCAGGGCTCTTTACATTTGGGCTGTAGCTGCCTCTACAACACTGAGGCCGTACAATTCTCTGACTCAGGATGTGGGAGGTGGACAGATACTGAATGCTGGCTGCTATCTGATAGATCTATGGGCTGTTTGGGCTGTAATGATGAGATTAGTCAACTCGGGGCTAGGCATGGTGCCAAGCTCTTACCTGGGCAGCCTCTGGACAGCTTGGATCAGCAGGACTCCAGCCCGAGGCTTATTTGCTACAGTTCTCTGCCTTTCAATTAAGGAATGACCCTAAATGTGTGCTCCTTTGTTTTGAGAGTTTGAGGATGAAAGTGTATCAGGGAAGGCGGGGGGCTGTGTTTGAATTTTCTAGAAGCTGAATTGCCTGCCTTCCAGGTTTGCACGCTCTCTGCTGAGCTGTGGCTGACCAGCCACAAGCCTTATTCATCTGATCAGTGGCGTTCCCTGGAGGCACCTGGGTAGGAAGAACAGCACTGGCTACAACCAAAAGAGGTCCGAGCTGGTGACCTCGAGTGAGTCCCTGAGACGCTCAGAGCCTCTGTTGACCTTTGAAAATAGTGAAGGGCCCTGTTCTACCACTTCACGGGTCATTGTGAGGATCCATTGAGATAAAAGAGAGAGGCTGCTCTGTAAACTGCAAAGTGGGAGGCACATGAGACCTGGGATCAGTGCTTCCTCATGGAGCAGACCAGTTTATCTCATCCTAGCGCTTTAGGTTTCATAATCAAGTTTTCTTTCCTTCCCCACTGACCATAGGTCCATGAATGGCTTTTAAAATTATTTTTATTTTCTTTCCTTTTTTTGAGACAGAGTCTCGCTCTGTCACCCAGGCTGAAGTGCAGTTGCGTGATCTTGGCTCACTGCAACCTCCGCCCACCCCGGGTTCAAATGATTCTCCTGCCTCAGCCTCCCTAATAACTGGGACTACAGGCACGTGCCACCACACCCAGCTAATTTGGTAAATTTTTTAGATTTGTTTTTTTGAGATGGAGTTTTGCTCTGTTGCCCAGGCTGGAGTGCAGTGGCACAGTCTCGGCTCACTGCATCCTCCACCTCCCAGGTTTAAGCAATTCTCTTGTCTCAGCCTCCCGAGTAGCTAGGATTACAGGCACCCACTACCATGCCCAGCTAATTTTTGTATTTTTAGTAGAGATGAAGTTTCACCATGTTGGCCAGGCTGGTCTTGAACTCCCAACCTCAGGAGATCCATCCGCCTCAACCTCTCAAAGTGCTGGAATTACAGGCATGAGCCACCACGCCCAGTGATTTTTTTAAATTATTTTTTTGATACGGGATCTCATTCTGTCTCCCAAGCTGGAGTGCAGTGGTGCAATTTGGTTCCCTGCAACCTCCGCCTTCTAGCCTCAAGCGATCCTCTCACCTCAGTCTCCTGAGTAGCTGGGACTACAGGCACATGCCACCATGCCCAGCTTATTTTTACAGTTTTTGTGGAGATGGGCTGTCACTGTATTGCCTAGGCTGGTCTCCCTCTCCTGGGTTCAACTGATCCTCCCACCTCAGCCTCCCAAAGTGCTGGGATTACAGGCCTGAGCCACCGTGCCCGGCCTCCCAGATGGTTTTAACACAACAGATTGTCCCTGAGCCCCTCCTGAGGTATTTGTGGTACCTGGGATTGGGGATGCAGGGCCCACCCATGGTCCTGTGGCACTAGCAGGGAAACATAGTGCCCAAGAGAGCTCAGCTCCCAGAAGGAAGATTTCTGTTACTTTTTATTCTTTTTTTTTTTTTTTGAGACAGAGTCTCACTTTTGTTGTCCAGGCTGGAGTGCAATGGTGCGATCTCAGCTCACCGCAACCTCTGCCTCGTGAGTTCAAGCAATTCTCCTGCCTCAGCCTCCTGAGTAGCTGGGATTACAGGCATGTGCCACCACGCCCGGCTAATTTTGTATTTTTAGTAGAGACAGGGTTTTTCCATGTTGATCAGGCTGGTCTCAAACTCCCGACCTCTGGTGATCCACCTAAAGTGCTGGGATTACAGGCGTGAGCCACTGTGCCCAACCACTTTTTATTCTTTTTTTTTTTTTTGAGACGGAGTCTTGCTCTGTCACCAGGCTGGAGTGCAGTGGCGCAATCTCGGCTCACTGCAAGCTCCACTTCCCGGGTTCAAGTGATTCTCCTGCCTCAGCCTCCCGAGTAGCTGGGACTATAGGCGTGTGCCACCACACCTGGCTAATTTTTTTGTATTTTTAGTAGAGACGGGGTTTCACCATGTCGGCCAGAATGGTCTCGATCTCTTGAACTCATGATCCACCTGCCTCGGCCTCCCAAAGTGCTGGGATTACAGGCATAAGCCACCACGCCCAGCCCATTTTTTATTCTTAACGTTCATACAAAACAGGCACATTTGTGATGCATTTTCACCAAGTGGACACATATATGTAACCACTATCTGAAACAGCACATGACCAGCCCCCCCAGAACTTCCCTGGGCTGGTCCCAGTCAGCACCGCCCCTAAGGGAGCCATCTTGACTTCTACTACCACAGGTTAGTTTTGCCGTTTTGTTTGTTTTTCATTTGTTTGTTTTCAGACAGAATCTTGCTCTGTAGCCCAGGCTGGAGTGCAGTGGTGCAATCTCGGCTCACTGCAACCTCTGCCTCCGGGTTCAGGCAATTCTCCTCTTAGCCTCCTGAGTAGCTGGGATTACAGGCACATGCCACCACACTCAGCTAATTTTTGTAGTTTTAGTAGAGACGGGGTTTCACCATGTTGGTGAGGCTGGTCTCAAACTGCTGACCTCAGGTGATCTACCTGCCTCAGGCCTCCCAAAGTGCTGGGATTACAGGCATGAGCCGCCACCACCCCCTGCCAGTTTTGCCTATTTTTGAACTTTAAATAAATGGAATCATCCAGTGTGTACCTTTTATGCCAGGTTTCTTTCACTCAGCGCTGTGCGTGTGAGATTTTCCTTGTTGACGTGAGTAGCTGTAGTTCGCTCATTCTCTTTGCTCTAGATAGAATCCCACTGTGGGACTAGGTGACAATTTACCTGTTCTGATGATAGGCCTTGGGGGAGCATCCAGTTTGGGGTGTGCTATGAGTATTCTAATGCATGTGTCTTGGTGAACATCCACACACTTTCTTTTGAGTGTGGAACTGGGAGCAGAACGCCAGGATAGGAAAGTGTGCATCTGTCTGGCTTACATAGATACCCACAGGAAGGATTTAAGCAAGGTATTAGGAAGAACTTCTGGACCCTAAAGGTTGTGGCCAACTAACTCATGCCCTTAAGAGATGGAAGCTGTAAAATTTCCTTCTGGGGAACGGGAGGAAGAGGCTGGATTAGGCACTACTGAGCCACCAGGGGGCCAGTCCTTGACTCCTTCCTGTCTGGCTTTGGTCCCCTGTCTTTCATCTGGGATTTCCAGACTGTACTCCCTGGAGGTGTCTCAGCCATGTGGGAGGATGAAGAAGGGGCACTGACTGTCATTTCCCTGCTTTAGCCAAAGGGTTCCATGTGTTTTTTTTCAGGTCGTGGGTGTTCTGAGAATGACTTTATTTGCTTTTTGAAAAAGTTTAAGCTGTTTCGACGCTGGAAAATCTACTGCCCGTAGGTTCCTTCCAGCTGCAAGATTCTATTTTGGGAGCAGGAGGAGGGTACGGGAAGGGTTAAGCATTATCCAGCCGAAGAGCAGAGTTGAGCCTCGGTGACCTTTCAGAGGTCTTGTAGTGTGCTTTGTGATGTGGGAGATTCCGTAACATTCTATAAAAATGTAGTGTTCAAACCAAACAGCGACTTCCGAAGCCTAAAAGATGAAGAGGAAGGACTTAACTTTGAGGAACATTTAGGTAGAATTCCCATGAGTCTTGAGGACTCTCAAGATAGCCCTTTATCCACTCCCGTCTGGTGTGTGTGTGTTTGTATGTGTGTTTTAATGTCTCCTTTGGCTGTTCCTAGGAGCAGTCACTTGAGGTTGTTTGGGTTCAGAATGGTTCCCATTTTTATCCAGGAGTGTGTGATGTGGGCCCCCCGGCTGCCCCTCTCAAGGGTGGGTGGTGGCCTTTCCTCCTCCCATACTAGGCCCAGTTTGGACCATGGTTTTGCTTGGCAAGGAGGCTGGGCTGCTCATGGATCCAGAGAGGGACATTTCTGCCTTGGCACAGAGCTCTGAGTCAACAGGCGTGATAAACAGCCCATTTCCCAAGGCCTGCAAGGAACAAAGGCCCTGGCCGCTGAGGGCTCTGTCTACTCCCTATCTGCTGAGACAGTTGTCTATTCTTTTGACAGGAGTTGAAACCAGCATCTTCCCTTCATCTGAGTCCTGCCTCCTTCTGCAGAAGGGAGCTCAAAAGAACTTTGTTGTTTTGCCTTTTACTCTGGGGTGAAAGGAGCAGACGATAAGGTATGTGAGATGGTGAAATGATTTGCTTCTGCCATGCTGGGGTCACCGGTGAATCCCCCTAACTCTCTCGGTGGCCCCCTCATTAGTTTTGGAAGAGGACCAAGTCCCTGTCTCTCCAGCAGTGGATCTGGAAGCAGGATGCTGGCTCAGGGACTTCACTGTAAGTTCAGCTTTATTTTGCTCTCCTGGCAGGACCTCACAGGGCTGCAGCTGCAGCCTGGAGTTTTTCCTGAAGGATTTGAGGTGTTAATGCAGGAGCAGGGGACGAGTCTTGGGGCCCAGGGGTGAAGTTATGGATGGAGGCAGAGCCCTCTCAGGATTGTGTAGCATCTTTCATTTGTCTTACTTTGGTTCTCTGGGAAAAACCCTTGCAGTGATTTCTAGATCAGGCAGCATGGAAAAGCTGGCTGGATCCAGCCTTTAGATTTCCCCAAGGGGATTCGAGAGAAAGCACTGTAAGATACACTTCAGAGAACAAGTCGTTCCGTTGGAGATGGCTGGAGCGACAGCGGGCCGTGTATTTAGTCAGACCTGTTTCTTATTTTCCTGTGTCTGTTTACTCTGACCCTTATAATGAAAAACATAACCAGAGACAACCTTCCATGTACCTCCCCTGCTTCCCCGTGAATTGTACCATGGAAGCATCTCCTTGTAAGACCCACCAGCTCACTGAGGTTTTAGGAAAATAAAGCACTCTTCCTCCTTACACCTAGCACCATCCTTATGCCAAGGGCTGGGCCTGGGAGGCAGGCATTTTAAATCTGGCACCAAGACTTCTGGGCATGCCCAGTGATCTCCGGCAAACTATGCCTCTTCGCTAAAGCTCAGTTTCCTCAGCTAAAAAACCACACTAAGGCCACCACACTGACCATCGTGAGGAATAAACAAGATGCTGTGAGTGAGGACACCCCACACCAGGCACACAGAAGGTGCCTGGAAATGCTAGGAGAGTTGAGCCGATGCTCACCAGCTTGTCCAAGGAAGAGCTGGCCCTACAGCGATTAACCCATGCAGAAGTCTTCATGTTTCCTAGAGCAACAGAGTGGTTAAAAGAGAGGGCACTGAGGCCTGGCTCCCTGGATTTGAACCCCAACTCCACCACTTTGTGCTATGTGACACTGGGCAAGTTACTTCACTTTTCTGAGCCTCTGTTTTTATGTCTGTAAAATGGGGATAATAATAGAGTAACTTCACTGGGTTGTCATGGGGCTTAACTAAGAGACTCCTGAAAAGGGGTTTAGCCCAGGGCCTGGCCTGGCCTGGCTCGATTGGGGAAAATCCAGGTGTTGCAGGACTTGAAGCTGATTCCATTTGGGAAGACCTGTTTAAGGAAAAGAATGGGCCGGGCGCAGTGGCTCACGCCTGTAATCCCAGCACTTTGGGAGGCTGAGGGGGCAGATCACGAGGTGAGGAAATTGAGACCATCCTGACTAACACGGTGAAACCCCATCTCTACTAAAAATACAAAAAAAAAATTGCTTCTCAGCCTTTTGGGTAAGATCAAGTGTAAAAATACAAAAAAAAATTTGCCGGGCATGGTGGTGGGCACCGGTAGTCCCAGTTACTCGGGAGGCTGAGGCACGAGAATGGCATGAACCTGGGAGGCGGAGCTTGCAGTGAGCCAAGATCGCACCACTGCACTCCAGCTTGGGCAACAGAGCCAGACTCCGTCTCAAAAAAGAAAAGAAAAGAAAAGAAAAGAATGCAAAGTTGCAAATACAATGTTAGGTGTGGAAGTAAATGTCTGGAATATGAGAAGCAATATCATAACAAATAACAAAGACTGACAAACATTCCAAATATAACAAAATCCAGAAAACAATGACATAAAACGATGTAAAAGTAATACAAAAACGATTAGTATTACTTAACTGCCTGATGCATCTGTCATGTTTGGGCTACATACTCTTTGCCACATTATCCGACAACAGTTTTCTAGAATCATTTCCAATAAAAGAGAAAAGACAGATAAATTGGTTTTGCCTGTGACATGGTTAATCAATGGGTGCTTTTTATTGCTGAGAGTTTAGAGGAGTTTCTTTTAGCTTCCCAGCTTGTTATTGGCGATGCCACATCTGTAAAGTCTTTTGACAGTTTCTCAGGTGGCTCCAGCCAGATCACAAGAAAACTCAGCCCTGGATCCTTGCTAGGCACAGTGAGGCAGCTGAACCTGGGTGGAGCACGAGGTGGCTGTGAGACCCGGATCATAGTGACTCCTGAGCAGGGAGCAGAGAAAGCAGTGTGTAGTTCATCTCCTTCTCCTTGAGGCCAAAGGAGGAGGGGCCCAGGTGCTCAACAAGGTCCACCTGGGACAGGTTGTTCCTGGGACCTAGCCTGCAGCCCCTGGACAGACACTGAGGCTAGAGAGTGACTCTTCCAGGCAGGACAGCACTTTTTCCCTCTGGGAAGCATTTGGGGCTTTCTCATGCTCACCCTAATGGGAAATCAGGCCCAGTTTTGCAAGGGGTCCTGCGCACATGAGGACCTGACACCTAAGCTTCGTTAGCTCCTGGTAAGTCAGCCTCTGCACTCAGTGCATGTTGGTTGGTGGTTCCTACGCATGATCTGAGCCAAAAGGCTGAGAAGTGATAGTTGATGAATCCTATAATTTGCTCATCACACCAAGGAGCCCATGTAGGTCACTGCAGCAGGGTGAGCTCTATGTGGCTAAAAGAATAACCCTCTTAAAAAATGCGGTTTCCAGCCCTGAGGTTGATTTCTCACGCATGTCCTGGGTCCATCAGAGAAGCCTAATGGGGCATCTTAGCTCCAAAGGACTTGTTTCAGGGACAAGGAGTCTGAGGCCAGAGAAACTCATGACCCCAATTAGAAAGCTGGCCTTGTGTTGGCGCTGGGGCTGACCTGCAGGACTATGACAAGGCTGGGGGCGGGGGGCGGGCAGGGGTGGAGCAGGGAGGTGGGGTGGGGTGCGAATGGAGGAGCAGCCGGTCTGGTCAAAGCTGTATTCCCGGGATAGAGCGGGGTGTGGAGCTGACTTTATCACAACATGCAGTTGGCGTGTGGACTTGCCCTGACTGTTCTGAGAGGTGCTGCCCATCGAGATTCGTCTCTCGGATGAACTCACAGCCCTGCTTTCACACCAAGCTCTGAGCCATGCATTTCTGAATCTCTCCCATTAAAACAGCATCATCGTTATTATAGGTACTGTGTGTGGAGCATTAACAGATCATGGGCACAGTACGCTTTCAAGAACCCTTTGAGGAGGGTGTTAGAATATCCATCTTGTATATGTAAATAGAGGCCCAGAGCATTAAAGTAACTTGCCCAACATGTACATCTAGGACTCTGCTGATTTACAAGTCTTCGTATTTAGCCTAATTTTCACCTGGAATGCTGGAGCTGAACATTCTCCTTTATAATCAAGGATATGGAGGACTAAAGACTAGAGTCTTGTCCAAGGTCATCAACACCCAGTTAATTACTGCACCCTTCCCCATCCCCTTACCTGTTTTCCTTCTCTTTGCAACACTGTCACTACCTGACATTATATATCCTGTTGAGTCTCTTGTCTCCCATTGGAACAGACGCTCTATGATAATCTTGTTCACTAAAGCATCTCCAGTTCCAAAAACCGTCTGGTGCACAGTAGCCTAGTTCCATGTTTGTTGATGAATCCATGGCAGAGCAGAACTGGAGTGCCTCAGAACTCTCCTTACTCATTTCTTTACCCCAAACACTTGTGTTACAGGAAGGGGTTCTGGATCCAGACCCCAAGAGAGGGTTCTTGGATCTCACTCAAGAAAGAATTGAGGGCGAATCTGTAAAGTGAAAGCAAGTTTATTAGGGAAGTAGAGGAATAAAAGAATGGCTACTCCATAGGCAGAGCAGCCCTAAGGGCTGCTGGTTACCCATTTTTGTGGTTATTTCTTGATTATATGGTAAATAAGGGGTGGATTATTCTTGCCTCCCCTTTTTAGACATATAGGGTAACTTCCTGACATTGCCATGGTATTTGTAAACTGTCATGATGCTGGTGGGAGTGTAGCAGTGAGGATGACCGAGGTCACTCTCATCGCCATCTTGGTTTTGGTGGGTTTTAGCCGGCTTCTTTACTGCAGCCTATTTTACCAGCAAGGTCTCTATGACATGCATCTTGTGCTGATTTCCTGTCTCATCCTGTGACTTACAATGCCTTAACCATCTGGGAATGCAGCTCAGTGGGTCTCAGCCTTATTTTACCCAGCTCCCATTCAAGATGGAGTTGCTGTGGTTCAAAGGGTTCTGACACTTGTGGGAGCCAGGGCCCATGCCAGTCTGGACCCATCACAGTAGCCTGAAAGTGATTAGGGCTCAAGCAGAGGAGGGGTGGGCTCTAGGGGCCTGATGTAGGAATCTCAGGCTGGGAGGAGAATTCTTTAGCCTGCAGAGAGGTGGAGCCCGTGGAGAAGGCTTGGTTTCTCCTGCCACCACGTTCACCCTGCCGGATTCCTGCTCTCCGTGATAATGGCTTTTCCATGGCCTCTGAGTGCATGGCATTCAGCTGAGAGGTTCACCTTTTCCTCTGACGCGAGATGGAGAGGATAGGATCTGCTATAATTCCGTTCAGAGTGGAATTCTGTTTGGAAGGAATACCTTGGCTTCGCCCAGTTGGGGTGGAACTGTGAGATTCTAGGAGGGTGTGTGTTGTTCTGTGTGAGAAGGATTGCAGGTGGCTGGTAGGGAAGAATTCATTTATGGGCCATATGGAAAAGTCTGTCTGACACTCCAGGGAAAGAGAAGCGGAAAAGGAGGAGGGTAAGGGTAGAGTGAGGAAGGTGGAGAAATGACAGGCTGAACAACGTGACCCTGCCTTGCAAAATGCCTCTACATTTTTAGCATAATCTGCACACGTTCCAGGAATGGGGGTGAGAGTGGTTGCATTTGGGAAGCCGTGCAGGCGCTGAGTTCTGCTTAACTGAGTTCTCCAAATGGTCTGGGGTCATAGAATGGATTCAAAGAGAAAGTACAAGAGTATTAAGGCAGAGGGTCTGCGAGATGGCAGGAGGGCTCTGGACCATTGCAGGCTGTGCAACTGGGGCTGGCCAAGTTCACCCAGTTCTCTGAGGGGTGAGACCCAGGGGACATCAGGGTTCTACTCTCCCACTTAAGACAGGGTGTTAATACTTGACAGGTCCTAATTCTGTGCTCCACCCCTTGAAAGGATAATTTTAAAACTTTTCTTTTTCTCTCCTCTCCTCTCCTCTCCTCTCCTCTCTCTCCTCTCCTCTCCTCTCTTCTCTTCTCTTCTCTCTCTCTCTCCTTCTCTCTTTCTCTCTTTCTCTCTTTCTCTCTTTCTTTCTTGCAGGATCTCACTCTGTCACCCAGGCTAGAGTGCAGTGGCTTGATCAAGGCTCACTGTAGCCTGGACCTTCCCAGGCTCTGGTGATCTTCCTACCTCAGCTTCCCCAGTAGCTGGACTACAGGTATGCACCTTCACACCCAGTTACTTTTTGTATTTTTTGTAGAGAGGGAGTTTCCCCACGTTGACCAGGCTGGTCTCGAACTCCTGGGCTCAAGCAATCCACCCATCTTGGCCTCCCAAAATGCTGGGATTACAAGCATGAGCTACTGTGTCTGGCCCAAACCCATGTTTCTTACTGGTGGGTAGGACAGTGAACCACCTGTCTTCAGAATTACACAGTTGAAAATTCAGAGAGACAAACACACAAAGGAAGACATTTTAGACCACATTAGCTGCCAAATGCCTCATATTTTGGCCAGAGAGAAAAAAAATGTTTTAAAAGACCCATTGGCCACCCTGCCAACCCTTCCTCCCTGGAGGCTTGGATTCCAGATTCCAGGAAGCATGTCACCGCCTATTTGTAGTGCTTTGCTAAAGGATGCAAAATGGGCTCATTCGGACGGCTTCCATTTGTAAGTCTCTTTTTTCTTTTCTTTTTTTTTTTTTTTTTTTGACACGGAGTCTTGCTCTGTCACCTAGGCTGGAGTGCAGTGGTGCGATCTCGGCTCACTGCAGCCTCTGCCTCCCAGGTTCAAGGGATTCTCCTGCCTCAGCCTCCCAAGCAGATGGGATTACAGGCACGTGCCACAACACCCAGCTAATTTTTGTATTTTTAGTACAGAAGGGGTTTTGCCATGTTGGCCAGGCTGGTCTCGAACTCCTAACCTCAAGTGATTGGCCCACCTCAGCCTCCCAAAGTGCTGAGATTACAGGCGTGAGCCACTGCACCTGGCCATCCAATTGTAAGTCTTAAAGAAGAGTGACGATTGACCACAGCAAAAAAGGAGGCAGATTCAAGCCATATATGAGCTCCAGAAAGAAGTGGGCTTCGAGAGTTCCTTCTGATGCTAATTTTTGGAATTAAAAAAAATCATAAACACCTGTGTATTTGGAGATGGGATTTGGAGGTATGACTGATTTGGGCTATCCCTGATGTAAGCGCCAATGTTTCCAACCGTGAGAGTTTTCACCTTTCTCTGCCTAACATTCTTTACAATTTGCATTTGATCCTCAGCAGGTGGGGTCAGCAAGGCTAGGGACACACACAGCCAGCCTCTCTGTTGCCTCCTCAGCACACACAGGGGGTTGTAGCAGTGCCTGGGGCTTGATCAAAGAGAATCAAAGTCACGTCCCACTTCTGAGGCATCCTTAATCAGGCTGAGACACAGAACAGATGGGTAAATCTTTAGAGTTCCTCATTTGCATTTATTTGCACTTCATTGTATAACAGGTTCTTATTCCAAATCCCTCCTTTCTTTCCTTCAAATCTGTTTTGAGCATTTGCTAAGTACCAGGCACATTGCTATCTCATTGGATCCTCCCAACAGCCTGTTTTATGGATATCAGTAATAAGAACTAGTGTGCTTTTTGTGTGTGTGTGTGTCCATTTATACTATGCCAGGCACAGTGCTAAGTATTTTATGGACAACATTATCTCTTGTAATCATCACTATTAATTTAATGTGATCCAGTAGAGGTCCACAATCTCTTATCTGAAACCCTGGGGCCAAATGTGTTGGATTTCAGAATTTTTTGGACATGGATTATGTATCATATATAACATTCCTGGTGCAGCAGCACCACATAATAAAATACATCAATATTTATGCAAAGAAATGTTTAAACAGTCTCACTCAGTGGGATAAAGATTATAAATGGCCTCATGTCGGTTATGGCCTTGATGCCAATTGAATTACAAAAAAGGTGTTTGGTTTTCAGAGCTTTCTGGGGTTGTGGATGAGGGCCACTGCTCAGGGTTACCCAGCTTCATTTGTCAAAGTTGAGACTCACATCCCCACATCACTCCAAAGCCTGTGGCTACCACCATCCACACTTCTCTGGAAGTGAGGACATCGGCACAGAGAGGTGGCCACAGCCTTAGGTTTTTGCACCCCAAACCAAGATTTTTCCAGCACTCAGTGCTAGTGCTTCAGATGCAGACTCTAGTGGCTTTTTTTCAGCAGTGGGTATGAGTTTCCTGCAGCCATCTGCCTTTTCTGACTTTGCCATGGGCCCGGGGCTGTATGTGCTGGCTCACATGGTACTTAGACGGAAGAGGCCTGAGACTGAGTTTTATCCAGCAAACTCACCTTCTCCGGTCTCTGGAATACTGCCCATCATAGTTGTATGGAAAGCTGGAAGTTGGGTTATAACATTGAATTCAGCCTGGCTTTTTTGTTTCCAAACAGAGCTCACTTTCTGAAGATCCCATCCTTTCTCTTCTTTAACTGGATTTAATAATAAAGGGTTTGTAAGATATGAGATCTGAGTCTGGAATCATTTAAGAAATCTCTTTGAAAAGAGTTGGAAAATGACCTGTGTCCAGAGGGGACAAATCTAAGTATCATTCTTACTTGATTTCATTCACTCAGCAAACATTAATGAAGTGACTCAAGTGCTCTATGTGAGGCACTGGGGATTCAAGGTTGAATAAAACACACCTCCTGCCCTGAGGAAGCTCACAGACTGATACCAGAGGCAGAGCCACCTCCAAAAACAGCAAGTACAGTAATGTGAACAGAGACAGGGGGAGCCCAAGAAGAGAAGGAGGACTCAGCCGCTGGTTGGGCAGGGGTGGGAGGTGGCTTCACAATGCAATGACATGTGGTGTGTGGCTGGCCTCTTAGCTTCCAGAGGTCCACAGTCTTGGTTTTCTTCCTCCCTCCTGGGCTTCTCCTTCTCAATCCTACTTCAAAATGTTGACATTTTCAGACTTCAGCCCAGGGCCAGCTTCTTTCCTTTTCCTCTCTCTACATTTTCTCACAAGGTAATCTTGTAACCGCTCAAGGGGTTCACCTTGCCCGCTGCCTAGACGGAGCTGATTTATCAAGACAAGGGAATTTCAAAAGAGAAAGAGTAATTCACACAGAGCCAGCTGTGCGGGAGATCGAAGTTTTATTATTACTCAAATCAGTCTCCTCGAAAATCTTATGACCTCCGGAATAATGGCTGGTAATATTTAGAATTCCAGCCCCTCTCATTCTAACTTGGTGGCTGGTGGCCTTTCATTCATTTTACAAGAAGAGTTAGCTTTTGGGAAGGACTATTATTTAAACTATAAACTAAATTCCTTCCCAAGGCTAGTTAAGCCTACGCCCAGGAATGGATGACAGGTTAGAGGTTAGGGGCAAGATGGAATTGGTTAGATCTGATGTCTTTCACTGTCATAATTTATTTAGTTATAATTTTGCAAAGACAGTTACAGCCTCATTAATTTCCTTCACATTAACTACCTTCCATACGTGAACAACTCTTCCAGTTGCATATCTAGCCCACATCTCTGTTGAACTTCAGACCCGAATGTCCACTTGCCTCTTGTCATCTCCCTTTAGGAGTGTGTAGACACCTCAAAATTAACATGTCCAAGTGGGAACTCATTATTCTTATCCCTCAAACCGATTCCTCTTCCATCCAACCCATCTCAGAAAATGCGACAATTATCCAGTGGACTGCTGAGACAGAAACCTTGCTTCTTTCCTCTCCCTTGTCCCTGACACCTACATGACCAGCCAAATCCTATCAATTCTCTTGCCGAGGTATATTCTGAATAATCTACCACTTTCCATCTCTCCACCTCCTTTTTAACACAGGCCACTGTTCTGTATTCTTTTATGTGATGGTCAGTCCAGTGTGATCACCAGAGGAGACACAGGAAAGGCTCAGGAAAAAACAATGTTTATTATGCTCACGGATCCTACAGACAGGAGGCACAGCACACCACATGGGACCACATGGGAAAGACACGAGGGTGGTCAAGAGACAGAAGACAGGGAGCAAGCGGAAGACTGAGGCCAGAGCCCTTATTGGGGTTTCCATGGGAAAGACAGGGCAGGGTGAACAGTTTAGGATGGACTAGTTTGAGTAATTTCAGAGGGCTTTAAGCTCTAGGGATGGCCCCTAGTTGTCTGGTACCTGGCCCTGATGGGATGTTTAAGGCCAAGTCATATTGCCTCCTGGGGTGTGCAGGGCGGGTGAAGATCTACAGCTCAGGAC
This sequence comes from Trachypithecus francoisi, assembly GCF_009764315.1. NCBI lineage: Eukaryota > Metazoa > Chordata > Mammalia > Primates > Cercopithecidae > Trachypithecus > Trachypithecus francoisi. The sequence goes on from NW_022681461.1 coordinate 64,137,638, forward strand.
TGGTTCGTTTGTATATCAAAGGCATGCTTCTAGCTGAGCCCTGGCTATCTCTAAGAACTGGCTAGTTGTAGAAGAGGACATTATCCCGCCAGCCAGAGTGGTTTTCGAAGATGTGAAAACATCATAACATATAGCCAAGAAAAAAACATGTATGCAATACAGCCACCCCTTCGTTTTGCCACCTCACTCTCCATGCTGCTGTCAGCTCTGATCCACCCTCCACACCCCAGCACACAGGCAGGCATCTCTGCATGAAGTTAAATCTGGTTATTCTCTGGCTTCCGAGGTGCTTGTGACTCCTTTCCCTCCTTCCCATGCCTTTCATGGTATATTTGCCCTGTCCACCATCCTGTTGCCAACTAGCACCCCTCCTTGGATCCAGCCATGCTGAGGTGCGAGTATTTGTCTTCTTTAATGCTGTCTGTTTAAATACAAGAAGTTTTTTCTCCTGTCAGCCTGTTACAGATGTTGCTCCCAAAATAGTCTCATTCCTTCTTTTGGTGCTTTTCATCCTTTTCCATCCCTCTTTATCCCTTGGGACTCAACTTAACTTTTACCTACACAGTGAACCTTCCCTGATCACCCACATTAAAGTACTTCCTGGCCTGTTATTCTTTACACAGCACTCCTGCTTTTTTAAACAATTTCACACAGTGATCGGGAAATATCTATGCACCTGCTATGCACCAATTTTTTGCTTGCCTGTGAGTGTGATGGGGCTACACTAGGGGTAGCTGGGAAGTGGATGAGGCCTAGCTTGTAAACCCAGGGTCATTTTCCCCTCTGAGCAGGGGAATGTGTTATCAGTATATCAAGGGCATGGAGCTTGGGGTTGGGGTGGCTCCTCACACTCACGAGATGAAAGGTGGGGCGATCAGACTTGGAAGGCAACTGGAGTCCCTGGGAACCATGTACAGCTACTTCCATTGTCTCCTACATCCATGGCAGATAGGGATACCTCCTCTCTGACCCCCAGTATGGCCTTAGCACCCTTGCCAATGTAGGCAGCCTCCTCTATTAACCAACTTGACCTGATCTGCCACTGCAAGTCTATGCAATTTAAGGTAGAACAGACTCCTTGGCTCTAGTTAGACCATCCTGAATGTATTCTTTTGGAAAGAATTAGGTGGGCGTGTAAATTAGTTCAACCATTGTGGAAGACAGTGTGGCGATTCCTCAAGGATCTAGAAGCAGAAATACCAGTTGACTCAGCAATCCTGTTACTGGGTATATACCCAAAGGATTATAAATCATTCTATTATAAAGGTACAGGCACACATATGTTTATTACAGTACTATTCACAATAACAAAGACTTGGAACCAAACCAAATGCCCATCAATGATAGACTGGATAAAGAAAATGTGGCATATATATGCCATAGAATACTATGCAGCCATAAAAAAGGATGAGTTCATGTCCTTTGCTGGGATGAATGATGGATGAAGCTGGAAACCATCATTCTCAGCAAACTAACACAGGAACAGAACACCAAGTACCACATGTTCTCACTCATAAGTGGGAGTTGAACAATGAGAACACATAGACACAGGGAGGGGAACATCATACACTGGGGCCTGTCAGGGGATGGGGGGCTAGGGGAGGGATAGCACTAGGAGAAATACCTAATGTAGATGCGGGTCGATGGGTGCAGCAAACCACCATGGCACGTGCATACCCATGTAACAAACCTGCACATTCTGCACGTGTATCCCAGAACTTAAAGTATAATAATAATTTAAAAAAAGAATTAGGTAAAAACATTTTTTAAAAACCACATCTCACTCTGAAGTTCATTGATTTAATCTGTTCTCTTTTTTTCTCCCTCTTCTTTTTTCCTAGGAGAAAATAATGAATGTCAAAGGAAAAGTAATTCTGTCAAAGCTGGTTGTCTCAACTGTGATCATTGTGTTTTGGAAATATATCAATAGGTAATTATGAAACATGATGAAGTGGTGTGGATGAAAATACTGCTTTCTTTCTATCCTACTAGTATCATCCAAGTCACCAGGTAGAATTGAAATTAGGATTAACTGAAACCATAAATAAGGGATTCCACCCTTCCTGAATCCCTAAGCCCTGGACTGTCTTTAAAACCATTAGCTCTCCCAAGGGACTTCTGGCTAAGTACTTATTTTCCTTCCTGCCTTGTTCCTAATATCATAATTTTTGTAATAGTGGGCTAGATCCAGAGAAAGAGATCAAATTAAGCCCAATGTAATTTTAAATAACTCGTATAATCAAATATGGAAATTACCTTAAGAAATTTCAGACAGGAATTCCTTGAGAAATCCACCCTGAATTTTGAAATCCTAAAATATTTGCAGAGTTTAAAGGAGCAATTTAAGTTCTTGACTTTTGCTGCAAAATACGTACTGAGCTGCTGGTGATTCGTGTGTGCCTGGCTAAACATCTTTGAGTGTGTGTGCCTGTGTGTATGTGTGTTTAACTTTGAAAATCAAAATGAATTAAGCATTTCTAAGTTTTCAAATTAGTCTTTGGATTCACCCCAAATATATGAGCTGCCTCTGTGCCTTTCGAAACTACAATGCCTCGGAGATTCCAGCGGGAGAGGCTTCTGACAGAAGTCTTCACAAGCAGCCACAGAAATGCCTGATGCCTTTGACTCAAAAGACTGGAAAAGTTCAGCCTTAAGGTTCAAAAAGTCTACTGTACAATTGAGTTGTACAGAGCTATTTTGGTACCATTAATATTTTCATAGCGGAGTGTTTCAGTGGCCCCCAAGTTCAAGATGGTAGCCTGGATTAACATTTGAATATCTCTTTTGATTCTTTTTTTTTTTTTTTTTTTGAGACAGAGTCTCTCTCTGTCTCCTAGGCTGGAATACAGTGGCAGGATCTCGGCTCACTGCAACCTCTGCCTTCCAGGTTCAAGCAATTCTCCTGCCTCAGCCTCCCAAGTAGCTGTGATTACAGGCGTGTACCACCACACCCGGCTAATTTTTGTATTTTTAGTGGAGACAGGGTTTCACCATGTTGGCCAGGCTGGTCTTGAGCTCCTGACCTCAAATGATCCACTGACCTCGGCCTCCCAAAGTGCAGGGATTACAGGTGTGAGCCACTGTGCCCAGCCTCTTTTGATTCTTAAATTCTAAGATTTGATGAGCTAGGAGGACTGTCTTGGTTACTAAAAATGGAACTGTGCCTTTAGGTGCATGAGTAGCAGAAGAAATCTCCTAATGCTGGAGCCATTAGTCCCTGTGGTGCCGCACGGATGTAACCACTTCTGGAATGTTGCTTTGTTTCATTCTGCACAACTCATTTTAAGAAAAACATGACAAACTAGCATATGACCAAAGTTAAAAGGGTCTAGAAACTAGGTCTTTTGAATTGAGAAAACTGAGGGGATTTAGTTCAAAGAAGAGATGACTCAGAGTTTGGTGTGGGGACCCTGGGACTCTCTTAGGCAACTGAGGGCTGAGGACATTTCCCACTCAGACTCTAGAACTAGAATGCCCCTTGGGCAAGTTACTCAGCCACTCTATTCTTGTTTAGTTTCCCTATCTTTAAAAACTGGAGATAACAGGCTGGGCATGGTGGCTCACACCTGTAATCCCCAACACTTTGGGAGGCCAAGGAGGACAGATTGCTTGAACCCAGGAGTTCAAGACCAGCCCTGGCAAAATAGGAAGACCCTGTCTCTACAAAAATAAAATTAAAAAATTAGCCAGGCATGGTGGTGCGCACCTGTAGTCTCAACTACTCAGGAGGCTGAGGTGGGAGGAACACTTGAACCTGGGAGGTTGAGGCTGCAGTGAGCTGTGGTCCTGCCACTACACTCCAGCCTGGGTGACAGAGTGAGGCGCTGTCTCAAAAAAAAAAGTTGGGGAAGGGATTATAATAGTACCTGCCTCATAGAGTTGTTGGCAGAATTAAATAAGTTGTTGTGTGTAAAGCCCTGGGAAGCAGTGCCTAGGGCTTAATAAACACTCAGTAAATGCTAGCTGTTATCCTCCTCCTCCTCTTCCTCATCATCATTTTGGTTCAGGCCACTATAACAAAGTACCACAAGGTGGTTTAAGCAACAGGAATTTAATTCTCTCAGTTCTAGAGGCTGGGGAGTCCAAGATCCCCAGTGAGGGCTCTTCCTGGCTAGCAGATGGCCACCTCCTCCCTGTAGCCACACATGGTGGAGAACAAGTAAGCTACTGCCTCCTCCCCTTCTTGTAAGGACACTAATTCCTTCATGGGAGTCCTACTCCCATAACCTCATCTAAACCTAATTACATCCCAAAAGCCCCACTTCCAAATATCATCCCACTAAGGGCAGGGCCTCCACATATGAATTTTGAAGAGATAAAACATTCACTTTGTAACAGTCATCATCATCATGATCTGTTCCAGAGGGCAGAACAAAAAAGGGGATTTTGGCAAACAGAAGAGCTCTAGCAGCTGGGAGAGTCCAACAGAAGAACAAGTGCCCTTTGGGGTTCCTGGCTGGAGTCAGAATGTCTGCTTGGATAACCTTCAAGCTCTGAGTTTGAACACTTGATTAGATAACTTTGGTGTTTGGAATTGTAGCCAAAGTTGTACGTGCATTACTGAGCCAAAGGCTGAAACGTCCATGTATACATCGGCCTCTGAGAAAGAGGGTTACTTTCAGTTCTGGGCACACTTTCTCTACACGGTGGCCACAGCAGGTTCTGGCTGCTCTTCAGGCCAATCATCTGGCACCCGGACTCTGGCCACAACATCCTCTGATGTGCAGAATCCACTTGAACATCTGCAAGAAACTTCAAGGGCAGGAGTTGTTTTTTTGTTGTTGTTTTGTTTTGTTTTGTTTTTTGCCACTTTACGAATTGGCCACATGATAGCTTGAGGTGAGCTGAGGACACTAACCTTACACAGGTAGGCAGCACTAAACTAAAATGGATTAAAAATAACTAACTGAAACATGTCAACCAATTAGTAAATAGAAGAATTGTCAGTAAAGCGTATTGAAAGAATATCATCTAGGATAGCATTTGATTTCAGGCTGGAGGAAAAAATAATCTTCAATTTTTAGAGAATTATAGGAAGCCTTCAAAATTATGATGAAATATCATGATGGTGGTGATCATGATAGGAGCTCCTAGTTATTGAGTGCTTGCATGTGCCAGGACCTTTGCTATGCATTACCGCCGATTCTTTTTTTTTTTTTTTTTGAGATGGAGTCTCGGTACTTTGGAAGGCCAAGACAGGCGCACCACTTGAGGTCAGGAGTTTGAGACCAGCCTGACCAACATGGTGAAACCCCCATCTCTACTAAAAATACAAAAATAGCCAGGCATGGTGGTGTATGCCTGTAGCCCCAGCTACTCAGGAGGCTGAGGCAGGAGAATCCCTTGAACCCGGGAGGCAGAAGTTGCAGTGAGCAGAGATCATGCCACTGCCCTCCAGCCTGGGCAACAGAACGAGACTCCATCTCAAAAAAAAAAAAAAAAAAAAAAGCTCAAGGAGGCAAAAATTATGTTGGAGGAGGATCTATTGTTTTGCATCCATTCACAGATATTTATTGAGTACCCACTACGTACCAGGCACTGTGCTACGATCATATCAAGCAAGGCATTGAAAAGGTGGCATTTGAGTGGAGGCTTAAAGCATGAATACGTGTTTAAAAGCCACTGCAATGTGGATATTGCTGTGACCATTGTGCTGTTGAAGGATTCTGGAGAGGAGGGTAAGGAGAAGGGTTGTTGAAGAGATATGAAAAGTTGGTAAGCCTGAATCTATAAATCCATGGCCTGAGTGCCAGGTAGGGTTCTGAGTGCTAGGATGCAGCACTTGTAGGGGCTTTAAGAGTCTCACTGCCTTCACTAGTTAAAGAAATGCTTTTTGGGGCTGTTCTATTGAAGGCTCTGAGTTGGCCATGGCATTAGGCTCTGTAGTTGATGCTTTGTTTTCTGGAGGAAGATAAATCCTGGGGGAAGGATGTCTGGGCCACGGCATTTCCATCCTTTCAGGGCCTTCGTCATCACCAGATACCTGAGTAGGTGGCAGGAGAGGACCCATCTCTGCAATGGAGAGCTGTCTTCTTAAAAAACAAACAAACAAACAAAAACAAAACAGAATTTGAGGCCAGGCGTGGTGACTCACACCTGTAATCTCAGCACTTTGGGAGGCCAACGGGGGTGGATCTCTTGAGCTCAGGAGTTTGAGACCAGCCTGGGCAACACGACAAAACCCCGTCTCTACAATACACACACATACACGCACAATTTGAGATTTTGCAGAAAACCGTTTCCCCTTGAGATCCTGAAGTGAAAATTTCCAGCCTCCTGATGTCATTGGTTATGTCTCAAAGGAAGGTAGAAACTGGGAAGCAGCTAAAACCCAGGCTCTCAGCTCAGCCCCGGGCTCAGTGATAATGGTTATAAACTCACCTTTCTCAGAATTAAAAGTAACATGATAGGTTTTTATTTCTCTTTCGCTTTTAGCCCAGAAGGCTCTTTCTCGTGGATATATCGCTCAAAGTAAGTGATTTGAATTCTAGATTTCTAGTGGATGTTTTCCCCAGTCACTCTGGCACCCCCTACAGTCCGTTCTTCACATGGCAGCCAGCCTTGGTGCTCGGCCAAAGTGGGAGGATTCCTGGGGTCTGTAAAGTTATTTCTGCAGTCTCCCTAAACTTATCTGTATAGAACCATGGCTTGTATCTTGCCCTCAGTTCTCCTCAAAGTTCTCTTAAGTGGTGTCATTTGGGGAACATTCCTGTCTTGCTGATAAAAAGTATCTGGGGAGATATTGTCTATTATTGTGCCCTTTAAATGTTATATAAAGACCCATGCAAGAAATTGCTCTAAGAATAAGAATCAGGAAAAAAAAAATTGAGCCTCTTGAGAAACTAGTGTGTATCACTAAAATTTTCTTATTTTTTGAAAAGAAAATGAGAGCCATGTAAACCTTTATATTTCCCGTGGTTGGGTTGGTTGTCAGAAAGCTCAGAACAAAGTATTGCACTTAACTGCTTGTACTTGCCCCAGCCTTCATTTCTGATATAATTTATCCCCTGGTATGAAATCCTGGCATTTATGCCCACATGCCATGTGACCTTGGAAATTTGCTGAAATCCACCCAGCCAGTATCTCAGCTCTGAAATGAAGGTAAAGGTGAAACTTTTCTTTGGAATGACTAAGGTCAGGTGAAAATACATACCTGGGTGACTAAATCAATGTATCTCTTTCTGTTCTCTCTTGTGTTTTTTGTTCTCGTGCTGTTTTTCTGTTTATTGTACCTACGTATTGGAAGTCATCTCAAACACTTCCAAGAGTTAATGGGCTTTAAAACAGGTTTCATAATATTATGCCTGGCCGCGCGCTGTGGCTCAAGCCTGTAATCCCAGCACTTTGGGAGGCCGAGACGGGTGGATCACGAGGTCAGGAGATCGAGACCATCCTGGCTAACACGGTGAAACCCCGTCTCTACTAAAAATACAAAAAAAAACTAGCCGGGCGAGGTGGCGGGCGCCTGTAGTCCCAGCTACTCGGGAGGCTGAGGCAGGAGAATGGCGTAAACCCGGGAGGCGGAGCTTGCAGTGAGCCGAGATCGCGCTACTGCACTCCAGCCTGGGCGACAGAGCGAGACTCCGTCTCAAAACAAAAAACAAAAAACAAACAAACAAACAAAAAATAATATTATGCCTGTTCATGAGTTACTTCACCACTGTATTTGTCCATCAGAAGGGCATTGTATCCACTGGCTTTCCTCTTTCCCCATCCTCCAGGAGGCCCCCACCGTTTCTTTCCTTTCTTTTATTTTTATTTTTTTTTAATTTTCTGAGACGGAGTCTTGCTCTGTCACCCAGGCTGGAGTGCAGTGGTGCCATCTTGGCTCACAGCAACCTCCTTCTCCTGGGTTCAAGCAATCCTCCCGCCTCAGCTTCCCGAGTAGCTGGGATTACAGGCGACTGCCACCACGCCAGGCTAATTTTTTGTATTTTTAGTAGGGATGGGGTTTCACTGTGTTGGCCAGGCTGGTCTTGAATGCCTGACCCCAGGTGATCTGCTGGCCTTAGCCTCCCAAAGTGCTGGGATTACAGGCGTGAGCCACCGTGCCTACCCCCGACCTTGAAGAGACTTTCACAACGAATGAGAGTGTGGAAACTTTCTCAAATGGGTGGCTACAGTGGCTTCTTTTTTTTTTTTTTTTTTTTTTTTTGAGACGGAGTCTTGCTTTGTCGCCTGGGCTGGAGTGCAGTGGCCGGATCTCAGCTCACTGCAAGCTCCGCCCCCCGGGTTCACGCCATTCTCCTGCCTCAGCCTCCGGAGTAGCTGGGACTACAGGCGCCCGCCACCTCGCCCGGCTAGTTTTTTGTATTTTTTTAGTAGAGACGGGGTTTCACCGTGTTAGCCAGGATGGTCTCGATCTCCTGACCTCGTGATCCGCCCGTCTCGGCCTCCCAAAGTGCTGGGATTACAGGCTTGAGCCATCGCGCCCGGCCTACAGTGGCTTCTAAGTAGTTTCCTGAACTTCTTGTTCAGCGACCCTCAGATTTCCTGAGGCTGTTACTGCTAACCTTTGGGCAACCTGAATTTTTCTCTACACTTTTACAGCAAGCTGAATTCTGCTGGTTTCTGCTAAAGAAACATGGAAACATGTATTGGTTTTTCATGAAGCCTATAACTTGTTACAGTCATTTTCAACTCATAAAGCTCTTTTATGTATGCTATTTCATTCAGTCTTCAAAATTACCTTTATGGTAGGTCTATTATTAGTATTATTAACTATACTTTTTGGAGGAGAAAGTAAAAATTCAGAGAGGGAAAATGTCCTATCACAGTCACACAGCTAATAAGTGGCAGATCTAGAACCCAGGTTAATGCATTAATACCACCCCCACTCCAGCCCCTTTTTCCCTCCTCTTCCTCTAGGGCCCCCAGGATGAGCTGAGGACTGGGGGCTGCCCAAGGGAGAAGAGACTGAGGGAGCTTCAGGTCTGTTCTCTCTCATTTAGCTAGAGTGTCTCATTTCTGTCTGTTTTATAAATTGGCGTTTTAAGTTTTTTTGTTTTTTTAAAGTAATCTTGGCTATGAAAAGAATTTGGAAACCCTAATTTTGAGGACACCACATTTTCTAAAAACATTTGTAACATTTTTCATTTCTTAGAAACCCAGAAGTTGATGACAGCAGTGCTCAGAAGAGCTGGTGGTTTCCGAGCTGGTTTAACAATGGGTAAGGTGATCAGACAGCAGTCGGTGTTTGCCCACCCACCTGGTGCTTGCAGAGGGTCCACACACAATGGTTTCATGTTCATGACCTTCTCAGTCACTCATCTTTCTTGCTTGTTGAAATTATATGAAGAATATTTTGTGAGTGGGACTAGGACATTTAAGGGTTGGTTTTGTTTTTGAGACAGGGTCTCGCTGTCACTCAGGCTGGAGTGCAGTGGTGCAAACATAGCTCACTGCAGCTTCAAACTCCTGGGCTCAAGTGATCCTCCTGCCTCAGCCTCACGAGTAGCTAGACTATAGGCATGCACTACCACACCCAGATAAATACGTTTTTTGTTTTGTTTTGTTTTGTTTCAGTTAACTTGGGGGCTGAGGCTTGGGCTGAAGTTTATTTATTTATTTATTTATTTTGAGATGGAGTTTCTCTCTTGTTGCCCAGGCTGGAGTGCAATGGCGTGGTCTCAGCTCTGTGCAACCTCCACCTCCTGGGTTCAAGTGATCCTCCTGCCTCAGCCTCCCAAGTAACTGGGATTACAGGTGCCCACCACCACACCTGGCTAACTTTTGTATTTTTAGTAAAGACGGGGTTTCACCATGTTGGCCATGCTGGTCTCGAACTCCTGACAGGTGCTCTGTCCACCTTGACCTCCCAAATTGCTGAGATTATAAGCGTGAGCCACCATGCCTGGCCTGGGCTGAAGTTTAGATTGCAGAAAACACAATCATAAACTAAAATGTTCTTAGAGGAATTGTCTTATCAAGTTTCCCTCACCCCACTGAAATAACCTGAGGGTTGCTGGGTCATTACGTTGCTAACTGCGCTGACTTGGAAGGGTAATGAGGTGAGTGCTGCATCTTTTCATCAAAAATACGTCTTTGTGAATAAACGCTTAGCGCCTAGAGCCTTCTTCTGGTCAGTTCACTTAATGCATGCATCATCTGCCTTGGAACATATTTCCACAAGATTGTCACCAGTTCTCTGACCACCGCAGTCACCTTCCCTGCCTTACCTGGTTTACTTTCCCTTTGTACTTAGGATCCACAATTATCAACAAGAGGAAGACGACATAGACAAAAAAGAGGAAGAGAAGAGACCGAAGAAAGGAAGATGACACAACAGAGCCTCGGCTATGGGACTGGTTTAATCGAAAGTAAGAAAAGCGGCGTCACTCCCTGTGCGGCAAATCCATGGCCCTGCAGGAGGTGGTATGGCAGTGGAGGCAACAGTGCCGTTGAGAACATTCCTGATTTGGGAGAAAGACCCTTAGCACATTAGACCTTTAACAGTAGACATATGTGTATGTGCATCTCTTTGCTTGTGATGTAAAGTATATTTCTCACTGTGAGTTATGGTCAAAAACACTGTGCTAGGCATTGTGTTAGGGAAAGGAGACAGGAGAAATCAATCAACATGGTTATATTTGAGAAGTTCACGGTCTTATAGGGGTTGTTACTGTCATACTAGTATTTGCCTAGATTGGTAGGAGGCAGGATCAACTGGAAGGTGTGGTCCTAGGAGTGAGGAGATGGGAGCTGTCCAGGGTGACTTTGAGACCTGAGAGACTGGTGGGTGGTGGTGCCATTGGCCAGAAAGGGGACTGGAGGAGGAGACACAGGCCTCAGAGCTGGGGGATGTGGGGACCTCCATTAGGAATGCATGTGAATGCAGGTGCTTATGGGACACCTGGACAGAGTCACAGGATGCTCCTGAGCTTGGCAGATGGTATGTGCTGGAGATGTGCAGTGAGGTATCATCAAAGTAATCAGGAGAGAATGGCATCATTTTTTTTAATTTAAATTTTTAATTTTTATTCATTTTGAGACAGGGTCTTGCTCTGTTACCCAGGCTGTAGCACAGTGGTGCAATCGTGGCTCACTGAAGCCTTGACCTTCCAGGCTTAGGCTCCTGAGTAAAGAGGTTTGGTGTGTGCCACCACGGCTAGCTCATTTTTAATTCTTTTGTAGAGACAGGGTCTTACTATGTTGTCCAGGCTGCTCTTGAACTCCTGGGCTTAAGTGATCCTCCTGCCTTGGCCTCCTAAAGTGCTGGGATTACAGGTGTGAGCCACCATGCCCAGCCTGAAAATAGCATCTATCCCATTGTGAAGGATCTTGGGCTCTGGAAAGACTGAATGTATTCTGGCAAATTCTCTCATTGTTTGGGGATAGGGGATCCATGCCAGTGTGGAGGGATGGGACTTTTGGCTTCCCATATGTCATTTGATGATCTGCACAACAGGGTAGGCATCTCTGAAATGCTAAACCACTCATAGAAATGTGAGAAGATGGAAGCATTGTTGCTTTGATAAAGCCACTTAGATGGGGGATTGAGACTCCCCCAGGGGTAGGCTAGATGGGCCAGAGATGGTCCCTAAAGGCCCTTCTAAGGAGAATGGGGCAATTTTACTGTGGCACTTGTGCTTTGCTGAGCAGAACTTGGGAGGTGGGGCTGGGGCTGAATGACTAGGGGCAGAGAGGAGGGACAGACCACAGTCACCAGCTTTCACCCTCTCCACTCTTCCCCTTGCATGGCTTTGTCTCCAAATGAGTAGGGAGCAGATATTTGTTTTTAATTTGTCATTTATTTATTATTTATTTATTTATTTATTTATTTGAGACAGGGTCTCACTCTGCCACCAGGCTGGAGTGCAGTGGCACAATCATGGCTCACTGTAGCCTCCACCTCCTAGGCTCAAGCAATCCTCCCGCCTCAGCCTCCCAAGCCGCTGGTACCACAGGCATGCACCACCATGCCTGGCTAATTTTTGTATTTTTTGTAGAGACGGGGTCTTGCCATGTTGCCCAGGCTGGTCTTGAACTCCTGGTCTCAAGCGATCCGCTGCCTCAGCCTCCCAAAGTGCTAGGATTACAGGCATGAGCCTCCGCTCCTGGACATAAGCAGATTATTGAAAGAATGTTGGTTTGAAGTGTCACCAAATGTAAGTCTTCTCAGGGCACCTAAGTCTATTTCTTGCATAAATGAATGATTGGATGAAGGAATGCATGAACAAATAAATATACTTTGTATAAATGTATCCTTTTTGGCTCACGCCTGTAATCCTAGCACTTGAGAGGCCGAGACAGGTGGATTGCCTGAGCTCAGGAGTTCAAGACCAGCCTGCACAACATGGTAAAAGTCTCTACTGCAAAACAAAAAATCAGCCGGGAGTGGTTGTGGGTGTCTGTAATCTCAGCTACTCTGGAGGCTGAGGCACGAGAATTGCTTGAACCCAGGAGACAGAGGTTGCAGTGAGCCAAGATCATGCCACTGCACTCTAGCCTGGGCAACAAAGCAAAACTCTGTCTCAAAAAAAAAAAAAAAGAGTAGTCTTTTCTGTAAACTACCTAAAGCCACAGTATATCGTGCATATTTCCATATAAAGGTCACTTTGCTTCGATGACACCACATCCTCATTTGTAACTGTCTCCCGAGAGGGGCAGCCCCCTCTTCCCAACTGTCAGAGATTAGAGTTTATGGGAGCTAAGTCCAGCATCCTCTTCTCTGTTCTTTAGACACCATTTTCCAATGTGCTCTCATACATTTTCATGGCATTAGGTGCCATTAGTGAGATTAGATACCATCCCATATTTAAATGTTTAGCCCAGATGTTGCCTTCGAGCTGTGACTTGTGTCTACCTGCTTGCCTGACATCTCTGCATGTCTCACATGGCCAGAACGGATTTCTCAATTCCACTCCACCCTTGCTCTCCTCACTTCCCATCCCAGTAAATGGCTCAAGACACATAGTCTGGGAGACCTTTTCCTCTGTCTACCTCACGGTCTAATTCATTAGCATGTTCTGTCAATTCCTCCTCCAAAATCCTTTCCACTTCATCCCCTTCTCTCCACTCCACAGCCACCATGCCCTCCCTGTTCATGTTGCCATCAGCTTTTCTCTGCATCCTTGTCTAGCCAGCCGGCTGTTGCTTAGAGGGAATTCAGTCAATAATGAGTTGTGTTGGACACAGTGGCTCGTGCCTGTAATTCCAGCACTTTGGGAGGCTGAGGTGGGAAGATCGCTTGTGTCCGGAAGTTCAAGACTAGCCTGGGCAACTTAATGAAACCCTGTCTCTACAACAAAATAAAAAATTAGCTAGATGCAGTGGCGCATGCCTGTAGTCCCAGCTATTCAGGAGGCTAAGGTGGGAGAATCATCTGTATTACACATCTTTTTTTAACCTACTCCATGATTCATAGATTTTTAACGCTTCCAGCTGGGCATGGTGGCTCATGCCTGTAATCCCAGCACTTTGGGAGGTCGAGGTGGGTGGGTCACCTGAGGTCAGGAGTTTGAAACCAGCCTGACCAACATGCAAAACCCAGTCTCTACTAAAAATACAAAATTAGCCAGGCATGGTGACCCATACCTGTGATCCCAGCTACTCAGGAGGCTGAGGCAGGAGAATCACTTGAACCCGTGAGGCAGAGGTTGCAGTGAGCTGAGATCGCGCTATTGCATTCCAGCCTGGGCAACAAGAGTGAAACTCCATCTGGAAAAAAAAAATAGAATTTTAACTCTTCCTCTACCCACTCCTTGGGTACCAAAATGTATCATAAATAAATACATAAAATTTAAAAGCTGCCAATAACCTAGGGAGGTGTGTGCTTTGGTTAGGGGGCCTTTTTATTTTGGGGGAAGCTTTTGTGGAACTCCACACACTGGCATCACACCGTTGCATGCCCTATGTGGAAGGAAAGCATCTGAGCAGCTCTTTCCTGGCACTTTTTCCTCTCTTTTTAGTGCCTCATCTTTGTGATCTTGGACTTCTCTGACAGTTGAAATTGTCAAAGACTAGCTTTTCACATGTGTGAGCTGCCCTCCATCACTTCTTTTTTTGGGGGTTTTGTGGGTTTTGATGACTAAGACTCCTTGATGCAGCGGTTCATCCAGGAAGCTGATCTTGATCTCATTCTCCCTCCTCCCCCTTCTCCCCAGCTGCCTGCATTTTCAGGCTGCTGTGTGGCTTTGTAGTCAGGGTCACTGACTTGTTGGAATTGTCAGTGGAATCAAATAATTAACAGCTGGGAAATAGAATATTTTAATTTTTAATTCAACATTAATTTTTAATGTTGCCACTTTTTCTTCCTGCTTGAAGGAATCCAAGTAACTAAACTGGACTCTAGTTTTCTGACTCAGTCCTTCTAGAAGACCTGGACTGAGTGATCATGTAGTTGAGGTGTGTGTAGCAGGTGGGCCACCTGCTGAGACTGCGAGATTCTCAAGGGGAAGGACTGGGTCTCATTTATCCCATCTCAGTGCTTAGCAGGATGACCTGGTATACAGCAGGGAACTGGGAAATGTGGGTCGAGGGATCAGGCACCCCAGTTGGGTCCTTTATATAAATTAAATGGCAAAAGGCTCCATTCCCTTCTCCTTCTTTCCTACCCTCCACTTCATCTGCAAAATGGGAATGATGATAGCACCCACTTCGTAGAGTGGTCATGGAGATCAAATGAGAGAATAAAAGTCAAGCACTTAGCTCCTGGTGCATAATAAGTATTAAATAAGTATACCTTTTCCTCCTTTTCCTTTTTTAAAAACAGTATTACCAAATGTCCAGCTTATACACAGTTATAAGACTTAGCTAGCGGGCTAGGTTAGAACTACTAAAAGATCTTTGACAGGCTAAAACTAAGATGCAATTAGTGAGATGAAATGAACAAGATAGTTTTAAGTTCAGAAATGGTTACAGAAGTATAAGATAGCTGCGTGGGTGGTTTTCGGTTTTTGGTTTTTGGTTTGCAATCTCATCATTCAACAAAGCTGGGAGTTTTATAGAACTAAAAGCACCACGTAAGCTACTAAAAACAACAACAAAAAAGGCTCGTCATTTCTCAGTGTGAATTGACAAAAATGCCAATGCAAATAAAAATAATTACTTTTTATTTTATTTTGTTTGTTTGTTTATTTATTTATTTATTTCGAGATGGAGTTTCACTCTTGTTACCCTGGCTGGAGTGCAATGGCATGATCTTGGCTCACTGCAACCTCTGCCTCCTGGGTTCAAGCAATTCTCCTGCCTCAGCCTCCCAAGTAGCTGGGATTACAGGTGTGTGCCACCATGCCTGGCTAATTTTGTATTTTTTTAGTAGAGACAGGGTTTCACTATGTTGGCTAGGCTGGTCTTGAACTCCTGATCTCAAGTGATCCACCTGCCTTGGTCTCCTAAAGTGCTGGGATTACAGGCATGAGCCACTGCACCCGACGTATTTTTTAAATGGAAATAGTATTACCTTTAGATCTGGACAAATCTGGGCTTTAACCCCAACTCATCAGCAGAGGAATGAAAAGTCATATAAGAAATAGTGTATATGGTGGCTCAGCTCAGAGCATGGTCTCCAGAGTCAGATGATCTTGTTTAAATCCCAGCTTTAACCCCTACTAGCTGTGCAACCTCAGGCAAGTTATTTGACTTCTCTGTGCTAGCTTCTTCATTGATAAAATGGGAATCAAAATAGCACCTACCTCAGAAGGGTGAGCCCTTTGCACGGTGCCTGGTCGCAAAGGAATTGCTCAGTGTGTGTTAGCTGGCATCATTAGTGACCAGCTGCTTGGCCTTTGACAAGATAATAAGCTGCTCTGAGACTTGGTTTTCTTAACTGGACCATGGACAGGACACATTGCAGGGCTGTTGCAGAGACTAAGTGAGAAAGTGTACGTGATGGGTGCCTGGCACAGGTTGGTGCAGAGTGCATAATAGCTTCTTTCATGATTGAAGGAAACCAAGGGCAACTGTGTCCTCCATGCAGCAGGCGTACCTGGGGTGCTGAGGACAGAGCTAAGTCTTAGAGTTTGAGACTCCGGACAAGATGAGTCAAACCAGGAGAGCACCCTGAAAGTGTTTCCCCTGTCTGCCATCTGGACCAACCTGGGGCAATTTCAGCATTGGGGGCGAAATGTAGGAAAGAGGTCACTTCGAGCTGTGATGGAATCTGGGAAGCAGACCAAATGTGATGCCTGGGGATGGGGTGGGAGGGATGGGGTGAGAGTCAGCTCAAGAACTGCAGGGTGCAGCGTTGGGGGACAAGGGACACTGAGGCTCCTCTTCCACTCTGAGGCTGGGGTGAGGCAGGGGAAGACCCAGCTGCACTCACCAGCCTCGCTGTGGGAAAAACCCAACTTTGCTGATGGGTGGGGGTGTTCTGTGAAAACCCAGGGCTCCACTGGCCGTGCTGGCCTGAGGTATTTGCTAACCTCACCTTTGTCAGGTGAGGCCCTGACAGCCTCACCAGGGCCACGGCAGTGCAACCAGCAGGGATCACCAGGACTTTGCCCCAATCACTTACCTTCCTGAGGTTGAACCAAGACGCTGCCCACAGTGAATCCAGTAATACAAGCAAATGCCAAGCAGGGTGCCAGGCCCATATTGGGGTTTGAATCTAAATGAGCCTGTGCCAGTCTCTGCTTCCCAACGGGGAAAATGCAGCCACCTACCTAGCCAAGAGGGAGTCAAAGCCTCCCCCTGCCTGGAGCTCCACCCTCACACTGGGGCCCCTGCTGCTCTGTGCTTTCTGCATTTACCCTTCAGGGCTTCAGGGTTTTGGGCTTTGTCATAGCTTCCTGTGTTTGTGTTGACCTTGCCAAGTCCCGTTCAAGCTCTCTGAGCACAGCAAAGCACCCTCCCTCTCCTCTCGCCCCTTTTGTGTGCCTAGCAAAGAGGCTCCTGGTCTAAGGAGAAGGTCCTTGCCAGAACCCTGGGCTCCAGTCTTGGTGTTGCTGGGCTTCTATCAAGTACCTTCCTTTCTGGTGCCTTCATCTCCTTGTTTGTAAAGTGAGCAGTAACATCAGAATCCCTTTAATCTGGGGCCTTTTTTGGCCAATGACCAGATTCTCACCCAGATATCCCTCCTGGCAAAAGGCAAATGGAAACAGCTTTTTCTCTTTCGAATCTAATGTCACTCTCTCATCCGCCTGTATCAAGGCTTAGGATCTCTTAGGCTCAG
This sequence comes from Trachypithecus francoisi, assembly GCF_009764315.1. Lineage (NCBI taxonomy): Eukaryota > Metazoa > Chordata > Mammalia > Primates > Cercopithecidae > Trachypithecus > Trachypithecus francoisi. The sequence goes on from NW_022681461.1 coordinate 64,154,751, forward strand.
ATGACATCCACAGGAATAAATAACACCTAAAGTTGCTACAGGTAGCTTAGGAAGGGGTTGGGAAAGTAGAGAAAGGGATTTAGAAGAAGGAAGAGAGCAAAGAAAGTAGAAGAGGAAAGAAGGTATGAGATGTAGAGATAAGAGCCTCATAAGGAACCCCCAAAACAGCCCTCAGAAGGCTGGGCGCAGTGACTCATGCCTATAATCCTGGCATTTTGGGAGGCTGAGGCTGGTGGATCACCTGAGGTCAGGAGTTCAAGAGCAGCCTGGCCAACATGGTGAAACCCCATCTCTACTAAAAATACAAAAATTAGCCAGGCGTGGTGGGATATGCTTATAATCCCAGCTACTTGGGAGGCTGAGGCAGGAGGATCACTTGAACCTGGGAGGCGAAGACTGCAGTGAGCCAAGATCTACCCACTGCCTGGGTGACAGAGGGAGATCTGTCTCAAAAAAAAAAAAAAAAAGAAAGCCCTCAGAGGCATCTGAGCCAAAACCCCCTCTTCCTCACCCAGAAGATGCTACCCCTGCAAATGGCACACCTCCCAGCCAAGTGTTTGGCGTTAAGTTATAGTCAGGATTCAAGGACAGTCCCTGCAGATCATAGCTGACCCCTCTTTTCCTTGGATAGTCTCTGCCCCACAATGGCAAAGCTGCCCTGACTCAGGGAACTCTCTGTTTTATCACCAGGAAACGCCCAGAGGTTGTGAGAGTGACCAGATGGAAGGCGCCGGTTGTGTGGAAAGGCACTTACAACAAAGCCATCCTAGGAAATTATTATGCCAAACAGAAAATTACTGTGGGATTGATGGCTTTTGCTATTGGAAGGTAGGTGTCACTGATGAAACTGTCCTTGACTATTTCTTGTTCCACTGTCAAGACATTCTTGTGGAGACTCCTGAACTGATGGAGGCCAGCCATGATTTTTTGATTTATTAGATAGAAGAATGTTTTCATGGAACTGTTTCAGTCTCCTTTCTGCTGAGGCCCTAAAATGCTGAGAACAAAATAATAGTAGGTAAGTCCACTCATTCCTACCTCAAAATGAGGGTCCTGGGTTGCAGGAATACATGTCTGTTCCACCCACCAAGCCCAGGGTCAACAGCGTACCCACAACCACCTCCTCCCTGACCACCATGGCTTCCTTTAGAAATTCCACAAGTGCTAGCTGCTAGACAGCCCAGAGTGCATCATTCTTTTTCCTATGCTCTACGGCCCAGGACCAACTACAGAGAGATTTATAGCAAGTTCTAGGTGCAGCGTGACCTAAGCACAGTGGCTTTCCATGCTGGAACACAGCTGACCACTCTTCCATGGGTTCCTCAGATCACTTCTACTTTTTCTCTCATGGAGGATTTGGCCCTAGAAGATTTGCTGGTCAGAGCTTGCTCTTCCAAAGGTTGGATATGTGCCAGTTTCAGCTGTTCAGAACATATGATGCAGAAAAACTACAATCATTCTTTCTTGAAAGTTCTAGCTCCAGGCAGGGTGCAGTGGCTCACGCCTGTAATCCCAGCACTTTGGGAGGCCGAGGTGGGTGGATCACAAGGTCAGGAGATAGAGACCATCCTGACTAACACAGTGAAACCCCGTCTCTACTAAAAATACAAAAAATTAGCCGGACGTGGTGGCACATGCCTGTAGTCTCAGCTATTTGGGAGGCTGAGGCAGGAGAATCCCTTGAATCTGGGAGGTGAAGGTTGCAGTGAGCCAAGATTGTGCCACCGCACTCCAGCCTGGGTGACACAGCGAGACTCTGTCTCAAAAAAAAAAAGAAAAAAGAAAAAAAAGTTCTAGCTCTAATATTAGTTAGTTATTGAAGATAATCCATTTTGCTTTTTTTGGAGAATTTTCCTTTTTTTTTTTCCAAAATAAAACTGAAAGTCCAATTTTCCTATTTTATTTTATTTTTTTTTTCTGCCCTCTGGGCCTTTCCCTCTGTATCTCTTCTGAGGAAGCTTCATGGAAAGTTGATTCTTTGCCTTGTATAAAGAGAGTTGAAGGCTCAGATTGATTTGAGCTTTGCAAGGTGGGGCTTAAAGAGAGCTCCATAAAGATCTGATAGTTCTCCAGAGATAACCTTCCCCAACCCAGAGCCCAGCAGCTATTACCGTTCTGTCATTCACAATACCAATCAAGTTCTAATGTCACTGAATGTGCGGATCCTAGGGACCTATGTGGTCTCTCTAGCAGAGAAAGGTGACTGTGGAGTTTTGACATGTTTACTAGAATAATCTGTACTCATATAGGTTGGGAGCCACCTAATTAGATTAGGTGAGCCACCCAGCTCACCGAATCCTTTGGCACAAAAGGGGCTAACCCAGCCACGTTGCAGATTGATTTGATCCTGGTGTTTCCAAAAAGAACAGAACATTGCCCAGTGCCCCACAACGGCTTCAGCCACCCATTCCAACTCTGCAGAACTAAACTGTAAATCGCACATCCTGGTGAAAGCACTCTGCCCTCAGTTCTGAGACAAGAGAGGACTGCTTGTACTCACCAGCAATAGATCTCTACAAGTGGATTTTGACTTTTAGGAGGTGTAATGTTTGGTTTGTTTTCAAGCAACAATGCATGGAGCCAACTGCAATGCTTTAATCTCTTAACAATGTAAAACCTCACAATGACTCTCCCCTGTACTCAACTCTACCCCCCACCCCCACCCCAGTATTGTTTCCCAAGCTTCACGGCACAATAAATTTTTCTTGAAGTCCCAGAATACTGAAGGATTTCCTCGCCACTAGCCATAGAGCCACACTGAAGTCCTTTTTTATATTCCTCAGATGTATTTTCTCCATTTAAAGAATCAGTACTATAAACCCTTGGATTACCACATGCCAACATTAAAAGCACACTTTATTTTGGTAACAAAGAAAGGGAATCCAAGCAGCAACAAAAAGCGAAAAGAAGTGCCAGTCATTATTACTCACAAAACACCATGATTGGCCAGAAGTGTGATCAGCACATTAAATTCAGTCCACATGAGTTTAGGGTTTGGTCAAGTTGTATGAAAACATCTGGTTTATTCTTCCTCTTCCTGGTAATCTCCATAGAATAGCTTCACAAATAGTCTATAGCTTGGGCTTACAGAAGACTCCAATAAAATGTTTTTATTTTCTTTTCTTCTTGTTTTTTTTTTGAGATGGAGTTTTGCTCTGTTGCCCAGGCTGGAGTGCAGTGGCGCCATCTCAGCTCACTGCAACCTCCACCTCCCTGATTCCAGCAATTCTCCTGCCTTAGCCTCCCAAGGAGCTGGGACTACAGGCATGTGCCACCATGCCCAGATAATTTTGGTATTTTTAGTAGAGACCGGGTTTCACCATATTGGCCAGGCTGGTCTCAAACTCCTGACCTTGTGATCCACCTGCCTTGGCCTCCCAAAATCCTGGGATTACAGGCGCGAGCCACCTTGCCCAGCGATGGGGGACAGTGTGCAATGCTTTTCAAAGGAATAGATAGTTAAAATACCACTAAATACCTACTAGAATGGCCAAAATTCAAAACACTGACAACACCAAATGCTGACAAGTATGTGGAGCAACAGGAACACTTATTCATTGCTGGTAGGAATGCAAAATGGTACAGCCACTTTGGAAGACAATTTGGCAGTTTCTTACAAAACTAAATATACTCTTATCATATGATCCAGCAATCGTACTCCTTGGTATTCACCCAAGTGAGTTAAAAACTTACGTCTACACAAAAACCTGCACATGGATATTTACAGAAGCTTTATTTCATAATTACCAAAACTTGAAAGCAACCAAGATGTCCTTTGGTAGGTGAATAGAAAAATGAACTAAGCCACATCCAGATAATGGAATATTATTCTGTGCTAAAAAGAAATGAGCTATCAAGTCATGAAAGATATAAAAGAACCTTAAATGCATCTTACTAAGTAAAAGAAGCCACACTGAAAAGGCTACATGCTGTATGCTTATATGACGTCCTGGAAAAGGTAAAACTATGGAGACAGTAAAAAGGTCAGTGATTGTTTGGGGTTGTTCGGGGAGGGAAGGATTAATAAGCAAAGCTCAGATAATTTTTAGGGCAGTGATGATATTTTGTATGATACTATAATGGTGGATACATGCCATTACACTTTTGTTAAACCCTTAGAATGTACCACACCAAGAGTGAACCCTAATGTAAACTATGGATGTTGGGTGATAGTGATACGTCTGTGTAGCTTCATTGATCGTAACAAATGTACCACTCTGGTGCAGGGATGTTGATAGTGGGGGATGGGGGCTGTGCAAATGTGGGAGCAGGAGGTATATGGGAATTCCATACTTTTGGCCCAATTTTTTTGTGAACCTAAAACTTCTCTAAAAAACATAGTCCTTTTTTTAATTTTTTTTATTTTAAAAATTTTTTTATCTTCTCTTTTCGTCTATGTTTACTCAGCCACCAAACGTGGCTTACTGCTAACATAGTCCTTTTTTTAAGATAAAGAAAAAGTAGTTAAAATAAGGTTAAAAGTTGCTCATTCTAGTATTTGGATGGACTAGTATTTTGGATGATGGTGTGTGGACAATGGATTGGTGTTTTAGGTGACTAGTGGGAGGCTCATAGGATGACTATGTAACATGAAAGCAGATCTAGATCTCATAACTCATTCTCTGTATCACAAGCGAGATCCACTGTTTGGGCTTAATGCATCCCCAGTGGATCCAAGGGTCACATCACCCTTGTACCTGGTCTGGCAGTAGCAACATTGGGGTTTATGTTAAGGCTTTTGAATTGAGCTCAAGAACTAGTACCCCCTTTGACTGTCCAAAGTCTGAACCAATTGGTAAATTGGACAAAGGGGTAAGGAAGGCAGAGAGTGGTAAATATCACCCTCATTATAGTTAAAGCTCATATTGGAGAATGTGACTTATATCTGCAGGCCCTGCACCTCCTAAATATTCAACCCCCAGAGTTAGAAAGACTTGAGCAGCCAGGCACCTACAGGCCTCTGGATGTGAAAATAGATCCCGTACTAAGCTTCCTGCAAAACCCAGAGCAGTTGAGAACACATGCTCTCTTGGACTGGCTGGTTCCTGAAAGCCAGAGGAGAGGAAGGATAGGGTAGTGCATGTCTAGTTCTAGCTGCTCTTCCAAAATTGGCAGTCAGGTAAGTCATTCCAGCTTCCCACGGACTGAGTGACTGAATAGTGGAGAGTAGCCAGGAGTATTACACTAACATGAAAACATACCCGGGGTGGGAAGAAATCATTCTTCTACTAACTATAAAATACAGACATGATTATAACAACATGTGATTTCTTTCAGGAATCCCAGAGGTTAAATGTTTTGCTTTTCTTCTTTGTTTCAGATATATTGAGCATTACTTGGAAGAGTTCATAACACCTGCTAATAGGTACTTCATGGTCGGCCACAAAGTCATATCTTACATCATGGTGGATGATGTCTCCAAGGTGCTGTTTATAGAGCTGGGTCCTCTGCATTCCTTAAAAGTGTTTGAGGTCAAGCCAGAGAAGAGGTGGCAACACATCAGCATGATGCTTGTGAAGATCATCAGGGAGCACATCTTGGCCCACATCCAACACGAGGTCGACTTCCTCTTCTGCATGGATGTAGACCAGGTCTTCCAAGACAATTTTGGGGTGAAGACCCTAGGCCAGTCGGTGGCTCAGCTACAGCCCTGGTGGTACAAGGCAGATCCTGATGACTTTACCTAGGAGAGGCAGAAAGAGTCGGCAGCATACATTCCATTTGGCCAGGGGGATTTTTATTACCACACGGCCATTTTTGGAGGAACACCCATTCAGGTTCTCAACATCACCCAGGAGTGCTTTAAGGGAATCCTCCTGGGAAAGAAAAATGACATAGAAGCCGAGTGGCATGATGAAAGCTACCTAAACAAGTATTTCCTTCTCGACAAACCCTCTAAAATCTTATCCCTAGAATACTGCTGGGATTATCATATCAGCCTGCCTTCAGATATTAAAACTGTCAAGTGGTCATGGCAGACAAAAGAGTATAATTTGGTTAGAAATATCATCTGACTTCAAATTGTGCCAGTAGATTTCTGAATTTGAGAGAGGAGTATTCTGGTTACTTCCTCAGAAAAGTAACACTTAATTTTAAGTTAAAAAAAAAATACTAATGAAACACCAACATGGGCCGGGCGTGGTGGCTCAAGCCTGTAATCCCAGCACTTTGGGAGGCCGAGACGGGCGGATCACAAGGTCAGGAGATCGAGACCATCCTGGCTAACACGGTGAAACCCCGTCTCTACTAAAAATACAAAAAACTAGCCGGGCGAGGTGGCGGGCGCCTGTAGTCCCAGCTACTCAGGAGGCTGAGGCAGGAGAATGGCGTGAACCCGGGAGGCGGAGCTTGCAGTGAGCTGAGATCTGGCCACTGCACTCCAGCCTGGGTGACAGAGCGAGACTCCATCTCAAAAAAAAAAAAAAAAAAAAAAAAAAAAAAAAAGAAACACCAACATGGCAAACCCATACCATTCCTCCTTGTAACTTGAGGCTTTGTAATGTGGGAGAATGAATCTAGGGTAATCAGATTCATTACCCTAGGGTAAATCAGATTCATAGGGTAAATTCCCAGTGATTTCTTATCTATTTTGGGTTTGGGGGAAATACTATGAACTGAACCAAAAAGAACTTGTCATAGGCAAAGATAAAGCCAGAAACACTCTACACATGCCACATAACATCTGGAGAAAAGGGTGCTAAGGGAAGCGTTTGGCAGCAAGATATGATTGTAAGGGGTTGTCCCTTGAGTTCAATGCCTGCCTATTTCCGATGGATCTAAAACAACATGAAGTTACTGTGCAGCAGAGCTCTCAGTAAAGACACCATTTGCCTTGGCAATCCTCAAAATGCTTCAATAGCAGATTGCTTCAGGCCATCTGTAGTCCATCCTTTTCTCATCAGGATGTTGTTTGACTTCTGTGCGAAAAATTGGTGGAGTGTCCTAGTAGATATCATGGTGGTGCGTGATCAGAGTCCCAAGGAACCTGAATGAGCCAAGGTGCCCAGCATGAAGTCAAAACAAAGCCTTGACATGAGTTTGCATGAAATAGCAAAGAGAGAGTGGAAGAGAGGAGCCGATCACTGTGGGGCAGTGCCACCCTGGGGGCACTTAGGGTATGGGATTGGTGCTTAAATACATCACGGATCCAGGCACTGAATGGGAGGAAGTGTGGGTGATTTCCAGCCTCGTTGACCCTATGAATGACAAGCAGCGGGGACTTGAACGGAAGATGTTTCTTGTGTTGCCTAAGTGGTATTCAGTCTACCAGACTGCAACTTTCATTTTCTAATCCTTGGCAAAGAGATGTGGATTCTGTCAGAGAAGGCAAAGGCCTGCAGTGGATTGAAGAGGCTTGCAAGCAGTTCCATTTCTAGGATGTGGGCTTCATCAGAGGACACTCGGTCATCAGCTGGTCTCACCACTTAGTCTAAACCTCAGGGTTCCTCAGCCCCTCATACCCCAACTTGGAGGGCTGAAATCCAGGAGTAGACTGAGAAACAGCCCTCCCATCAAGCAACCTCTTGTTTTCTCCTGCTCCATCTGCACTGTGGAAGTGTAACAATTAGACATACTTGGCAAAACGGTTAATTGATTTTGTAACAGAAACATGAGCCATAACAATGGGAGATCTAGTATCATGACTGAACAGTTTAACATTCAATTCCCTTCTCTAAGAGAAGCTGTGAAATCCTACATATTATTTAAAGTTAACCAAATCAACGTAAAGGAAGTTAGGAGGCAACATGTACATATGCACATATCTTTGTATTTTGCTTACGTTCCAGTCTAGGTCATTTGTTTTCATTTTCAAGCAATTTATTTGAAAAGCCATTGCACTAGCCTGTTGTATACTGCAATGAGCTTCTTTTATAAAATGAAACTTAGATTTTTCTTGACCATTTCATTGTGCCTCCTACTTCATTTCTTGCCAAAAAATCTGACATCCAACAAAACAAAACAAAACAAAAACTCTGAATTAGTGGGCTTTAAAAAGGAAAAAGTAGGGCTTTGAAAAAGGAAAAGTAGATCACAGATCAGTTAAGACTCCTGCTTCTCTATTAGTCAGGTTGTCTTGGATTCAGTCTGGAGTAGGGAGAGTTTAAGGGTTTTTAAGTCCTGAACCAAAGAAATGATCTAGCCTGAAAGTTTAGAGCAAAGGACTTATGTTTACTTTTAAGTGAATTTCTTGATTTTTTTTTAAAAACTTCATTAAAGTTTAAATCTCCAATGGACAAATTCATGATCTTGTTCATCGTTATTACTAAACTTTTTAAAAATTTTCCCTTTCAGAGGCTGAGACGGGCGGATCACGAGGTCGGGAGATCGAGACCATCCTGGCTAACACGGTGAAACCCCGTCTCTACTAAAAAATACAAAAAAACTAGCCGGGCGAGGTGGCGGGCGTCTGTGGTCCCAGCTACTAGGGAGGCTGAGGCAGGAGAATGGCATAAACCCGGGAGGCGGAGCTTGCAGTGAGCTGAGATCCGGCCACTGCACTCCAGCCTGGGCGACAGAGCGAGACTGTTGTCTCAAAAAAAAAAAAAAAAAATTCCCAATTTACAATTAAATAAATTATTTTCTCAGTATATTCTGGTCTGGTCATGGATTGTGCATTTCCTCCCAAAGATATTCAAAATTATCAATTAAAGAATTTCAGGTTTTCAGACTCCGAAAAGTCCTCACACAATTCTGAAAATGTGTCCACTATTACAAAAATAGAACAGACTTGGGATTCCCAAATTTTTGTTTGTTTTTGAGACAGGGTCTCACTCTGTCACCCACGCTGGAGTGCAGTGGTATAATCATGGTTCACTACAGCCCCAACCTCCTAGGCTCAAGTGATCCTCTCACCTCAGCCTCCTGAGTAGCTGGGACTATAGGCACTGCCACTCCCCCACTAATTAAGAAAAAAACTTTTTTATAGAAATGGGGTCTCACTATGTTGCCTAGGCTGGTCTCAAACTCCTGGGCTCAAGTGAACCTCCTGCCTTGGTCTCCCAAAATGCTGGGATTACAGGCGTAAGCCACCATGCCCGGCCAAGGGATTCCCCAACTTTTAAGCAACAAATACTTATATAGAGCTTTCCACAGCAATGCACTGAAATAATGAACTGCCAGTGAAAGAATCATTAGGGAAAGGCTTGCCCCTGAAACCCAGGGTGGAGCATCAGGGCAGAGGAAGAAAACAATGCCATCACCATATCTGGGGATTATTAGTCCTGACCTCTGGGGAATATATCTGGTCAAGTGGGAAAGTCTGGATTTCCAACAGGTGTACTTGTACTAAAAAATTTAAAGATGACCAGGCTAATTTAGTGAGATGCCCTGAATATACAACAGAGCATGATTACCTCATAGTGGAGAATTAATCTCATTTCATAAAAGAGGAAGATGAGGTCCAGAAGGGTTTTAGACTCAGAAAGGTCCTCATGTCCTTCTGAAAATGTGTCCACTATTA